>NW_006298312.1:616639-624381 GCF_000327345.1 Myotis davidii
GCCCTGCACCGGAAGCGAACCCGGGCCCCCTCAGTCCGCAGGCCGACGATCTATTCACTGAGCCAAACCAGTTTCGGCTTTTTTTTTTTTTTTTTATTCTGGGATTTATTTACCTTCTCTGGATGTCACTGGAGCTGAGAGCCGGCTTTAGCTCTGAGACTCGGCTCCAGCTTTGAGGCTTAGGCTGCTGAAAGCAGGTATCTGGGTTTGTTTGCCTTCTATAATTGAAACACTGTTGCAGCTCCAGCTCTGAGGCTGGCTGGCGGAATGCAAGTATCTGGGTTTTGTTGAGCTTCTATAATTGCAACATTGTTGCTTAGAGTGCAGCTCAGAGCCCAGCAGCGGCAGGTGGTGAACCTTGGCTTCCTCCATCACTGGAGCAAGCCAGCCTCATGTTCGCTTCAGCTGCCTGGCTGCCGGCTGCCATCTTTGTTGGCAGTTAATTTGCATATCACCCTGATTAGCCAATGGGAAGTGTAGCGGAGGTATGGTTAATTACCATGTTTGTCTATTATTAGATAGGATGGTTTCTTTTACCTCCTGCCTCAGAAGCTTTTTATTTTCATGTAGTCCCATTTTTTCCCCTTAGTTTCCATTGTCCTAGGAAATAGATCTGTAAACATATTGTTACAAGAGATGTCTGAGGTTTTTGTGCCTATGGTTTCTTCTAGGACATTTCCCATGTTCATAGCAGAACAATTTACAAATATCTAAGACTTGGAAACAACCTACGTGCCCATCAACAGATGAGTGGATAAAAAATAAACAAACTATGGTACATTTACACATTGGAATACTATGCAGCAATAAAAAAGAAAGAACTCTTAGCATTTGCAACAGCATGGATGGACCTGGAGAGTATTATGCTGAGCAAAATAAGCTAGTCATAGAAAGATAAGTAGCACATGATCTCACTCATATATGGAATTTAATGAACCAAATAAACTGTTTATCACAAATAGACCCAGAGTCAAAGAAGCATGAACAAACTTCGAGAGGGAAGACAGGGGAGGGTGGGTGAGAAGAGATCAACCAATGAACTTGTATGCATATATGCATAACACAAACAATGGGGGTGGTGAGGGCCTGTGGGAGGGAGAACAGGAGTGAACTGGAAGAGGTTAATGGGAGGAAAAGGAGGATGTATGCAATACTTTCAACAATAAAGTTTAAAAGGGAAAAATAAAGAATAAACTTTAAAAATATCTATTTTTAATTGGTTTTAGAGAAGAAGTAAGAGAGCAAGAGAGGAACATCAAGGATGAGAATCATTGATCAGCTGCCTCTTGCACGCCCCCTACTGGAGATTGAGCCCACAACCCAGAAATATGCCGTGATCAGGAATTGAACAGTGACCTTCTAGTATATAGGTAAATGCTCAAACACTGAGCAACACTGGCCTGGCTAAAAATAAACTTTTGACTATTAAAAATTACTATAGCTTTTGAAGATGAAGCATCTTAATACTGCTACTTAATGCTAGGGAATTCATTCTCAGTAGATCTACAGGACTCTGTTAAAATGGGATGCCAGCCAGAATATACATGAAATTTTTATGGTGAACTTTTCATTGAAATAGTGCATGTAGGAGGGATTAGACCTATATGTGTCCTAAGAATTCTTTTCCATACTATAACTCACTTTGACAAGGCAATTAGAAACACGGGTGTACTTTAAATAAGAATATGTCTAGGATTTAGTATCCTGTACCCTGTACATTACAAACACTCAAAAGAGTAAATGTTTATCTTCAAAACAAAATCAGTTTAAGGGTATGATTAGTAATTGTATTTATAAAAATAATAATTATTATTAATATATAGTGTTTATTGGATGTAATGCCAAAATTGTGAATTCAGGATTCTCTTCTTGGTACAGATGTTATTTGAAAATGTGTTTTTTATATTCTGTATATTTACTTTTTAAACGCTTGTGAAGTAAGACTACAAGGCTATTTAACTTTGAGGTCTCATAGTTATAGATTTGGACATAACAGGAAGAACTTTCAAATAAAACTAATTTAATAACGCATTTAGGATTCCAGTAAAGTTTGGCAATAAATAAGATGTGAAATCTGAATGTGTTCCATATTAGCAATAAGAGTGAGTGAAACTTATTGATTGCCAACAATTATGTACAGGATGCTATTTTAGATACTTCTTTTTCTTGGATTTGAAGTAAGTGTCCATACGTGTGTGTGTGTGTGTGTGTGTGTGCTGTGTATGCATGTAGGTATACACATGCATATATATACATGTATCTGTACACATATGAATATGTATTCAATTATAATTCAATACACACAAACTATCACAAAATTGTATGGGGAGATACATTTGTCATTTCTTATGCTATTTCTTATGTTACTCAATTATGTATTGTAGCTGTCATAAAATTAGAAATGGGTTAAAACTCTTCCAACATTAAAATTATTATCAGTATTTCAGATAAAGAAAGTTGACTCTTTACCCTCTCCCTCCTAATCTCACATAAACATCCTTTTGCCAATGTGGGAGATAGTGAAAGATCATTATATTCTGAATATAATGCCCTTTAAAAATCTATACCAATAATAGACAAATATGTAAATTGACCATCCCTCCACAACACCCACAGCCAATCTAGTGAATATGCAAATTAACCCTACAAAGATGGTGGGCCTGTGGGCAGAGCGCATATGTACAGGCACCAAGCGGCCAGGTGTGGGGCAGGATGTCTGCCTGCTCACCATGTAGCCGGGCAACATGGCGGGCAACCCCAGGACCCCGCCCACTCTGAGCCTGTGGGCCAGTGTGGACGCCGAGTGGCCAGAGTCCCGGGGATGCCACTGGAGTGTCCGGTCCTGTCAGCCTGGGCAGGGGCCAGCTGAAGTTCCCAGTCCTTTTGGTTTCTGCAGCCCCTGGACCAGAAGCAGAAGCCCAGAGCACAGGGAGAACCCAGAATGCTGGGAATCGTAGTTCAGGTGGCAGAAGCATTGTGGGATCTCCTAGACCAGCCATGTGCAAACTAAGGCCCACGGGCTGGATCCAGCCCATTTGAAATGAATAAAACTAAAAAAAAAGACCGTACTTTTTTATGTAATGATATTTACTTTGAATTTATATTAGTTCACACAAACACTCCATCCATGCTTTTGTTCCGGCCCTCTGGTCCAGTTTAAGAACTCATTGTGGCCCTCGAGTCAAAAAGTTTGCCCACCCCTGTTACATTAGAACCAAGTGAGCCTGGAGCAAGTTACTGTTGCATGTTGGGGATGGAGGGAAAGCAGATGTGAGAGACATAAGTAAAGTCAGAGTGTTGAGGAAAAATTAAAACGAAGATATCCTGCAACTTCTAGGAAATCTCCACCAATAGAGCAAAGGGAAAAAAAAAAGACCTGTATTATTTTGTGAGCACCAAACCAGACCGGGCTGGGGTCTCAGACAATTGGCTCATATGATTGCAAAGACAGACAAAAACCCCGTATTGAAGAGGGCTCCCAGATTGAAGAGGGTGCAGGTCAGGCTGAAGGACCCACCCCCATGCACGAATTTTGTGCACTGGGCCCCTAGTTATATAATAATCATCTATGTTGTTGGCCAAGTCTTTTCAGCTTCTCTCAGTCACATGGTAGAGTTATTTCTCCCTTCCCTTAGAATTCTCTACTCTTTGAACAAAGTTTGGCCTTATAATTTGTGTTAGTAGTTTTTGAGCAAATATGTGAGTCATCCTTCTCTTTCTATGACACAGCAACTGGCAACTGGCAAGACACTGGCATGCCATCATCCTGGGTACTTACTGACCACAATGATCAGGGATGCCTGCCAACCATGATAGACATATGGCATGAGTGAGAAATAAATTTTCATTATTGTAAGCCATCAAAGCTTTCAGGTTTTAATACAGTATCATGTTAGCCTATTCTGGCTCACAAAAGTGGGAAGGTAACTTTATTTTCTGAGATTGAACTGTCATCTGAAACCTGATGGAACAATCACAGAGTAAAGTATTGCTTTAAGATCTGACTTCTTTGTACTTATCCATTCTTTTAGGAAATTAAGGAGTCATGATGGTGTTGAGCACTTTGTTAGACTTGGGAATACAGAGATTGATTAGATGTGGTTGTTGACTTCAGCAATTTTGCCATATAACACAAATTTCTGAAATGTGATCAGATAAAATAATAGAAAATATATCCCATAAAAGGTACATGTGAGTATGGCTTTGTAGTTGGTCAAGCATTTTATGGGAACCATGGATAAAAGACCATTATCCAAAACTTAAAAAAATATTGTGTGAAAAAAAATAAAATTATAAAAAAATTTAATTGAGGTTATATTGAAAAGTTCACTGTAGCTGAGGTACATTTTTATACCTTAACCTAAACATATTACATATATGCAAAGGAAAAGAGGAATAAAGTTCAATTTTATATTCTTTTTTATCACTTACTTTGTGTCAGCAAAACCTCAAATGTATGGAGGTTGTCCTAAGTACAACAAGATTTATTTGGAGGTATATCTTATATTGATACAGGATTTCTGCAAAAGTATTCCAAAAGCAAATTTTCCCTGATTTCATTCATTTTTTTTTATTTCAGAAGAATCTGGATGTATGTGGTTGAACTTTACAGTTTAATATATTTAATGTTTTTTAATATTTAAAATTTGATAATTTCTTTTCTATTTAGCAGTGAAAATGAATGTACCATTCTGTATAAAGCTTTGAACAAAAAAGTATTCATTATTCTATGTTGCCAATAAAAAATCTATCTAGGAATTCTTTGTAGTACCGGGTAGCCTTTTGGTTGGGGAAATGCTTTTTTTGAAAAAAAGTTGTAAAGAAAGGTCATAACATATTTCTTAGGTATTTTTTAAAATTTAAAGTTTTACTACCTTTTTATTCAAGTTGTATTTATAGTAAATTAATAAAAATATACTGATAGGGTGCTGGGAGGGTAGCTCAGTTGGTTAGAACATTGTTCCCATATTCCAAGGTTGTGGGTTTGATCCTAGGTAAGGGCACATACAAGACCCAACCAATGAATGAATAAATAGGTAGAAAAACAAATCTATCTCTCTCTCTCTCCCTCTTTCTCTCTCTCTCCTCACTCCCCTCTCTCTCTTCTCCTTCCTCTCTCTCTGAGAAAAAATAAATCAATAAATAAAAAATGTAGCCCTTACCTATGTGGCTCAGTTGGTTGGAGCGTTGTCCCACATATGAAAAGGTGGTGAAGGTGGTGGTTTGGATTCCTGGTCAGAGCACATACCATGATTGCAGGTTTAATCCCTGGTCAGGGAGTGCACAGGAGGCAGCAAATTGATGTTTCACTCTCACCTTGGTGTTTCTCTCTCTCTCCTCTCTTTTTCTCTCTCTCCATTCCCCTTTCTAAAAAACCAATAAAATAAAATAATTTTTAAAAGTATATTGCTATGTATCTTTTTGCTTCTTCTCACACATGCCAAATACTCAACTACAGCATCTGAAATATTTGTTCTTAGTGTTCCTACTTTTATAGAGAAAATTAATATATTGATTGCTTAAACTCTTGTCATATGAACAGCCATTTAAAAAGTATACATAGAAGAATGCATCTCAAGGCCAACATTTGGCATCAGTTCAATATTACTTTTTATGCTTCAGAAAATTTGTTTTGTTATTTAATGTTTTAGAAAGATGGTAAAATATAAAATACTTTATTTCACAGTAGCCTAGTTCTTAGTACACTATATAAAAACTGTGGTGGAGGCACAGGTTGAATCACATCTAGAATAAAGCTAAACCCAACTCCCCCTTCTTTGTAATATGTTACAAACTTCTAACATGTGATATTAAAATGCACTATTTTAGGAGTCCTTGTGCTTTCCGCTTACTTTATGTTTGAGAAGACATTTACCAGTAAATTCCTAGTTATTGGATTCACATAAAATTGTTTTATTTTATGTATCCTGATCTAATGCTGAATTCTATGTAATTATCATTGTATAGTCTTGATTTGGATAAACTTTATTCCCTTTATATATGGTTCACTAGATCCTTTCTACAAAACTTTCTTTTTCTTAATTGATTAAGGTAATACATATGTGTCCTTTGCCCCCCATTGTTCCCCATCCCACCCCGACTCATGCCCTCACCCCCTAGTGTCTGTGCCCATTGGTTCGGCTTATATGCATGAATACAAGTCCTTTGGTTAATCTCTCCCCCTACCCTCACCCTTCCCTACGTTCCCTCTGAGGTTTGACAGTCTGATCAATCCTTCTCAGTCTTTGAATCTGTTTTTGTTCATCAGTTTATGTTGTAAATTACATTCCACAAATGAGTGAGATCATGTGATATTTATCTTTCTCTGACTGGCTTATTTTGCTTAGCAAATGCTCTCCGTTCCATCCATGATGTTGCAAATGGTAAGAGTTCCTTCTTTTTTACCGTGCTATAGTATTCCATTGTGTAGAAGTACCAGTTTTTTAATCCAAAAGATTGTTTAAAATTACTATGAACAACTCTATTCCAACAAACTAGACAACCTAGAGGAAATGGACATATTCCTAGAAAAATACAACCTTCTGAAACTCAAACAGGATGAATCTAAAAATCTCAATAGGCCGATAACTATGGAGGAAATTGAAGCAGTCATTTTTACTTATTTGAGGAAACTCCATACTGTTCTCCACAGTGGCTGCACCAGTCTTCATCCCCACCAGCAGTGCACGAGGGTTCCTTTTTCTCCGCATTCTTGCCAGCTCTTGTCATTTGTTGATTTGTTGATGATAGCCATTCTGACAGGTGTGAGATGGTACTGCATTGTCGTTTTGATTTGCATCTCTCCTAAATAATTAGATACTTTGAGCATGTTTTCATATGTCTCTTGGCCTTCTCGATGTCCTCTTGCCAAAAGTATCTATTTAGGTCAAATGCCCAGTTTTTGATTGGGTTGTTTATCTTTCTTTTGTTAAGTTGCATGAGTTCCCTGTAAATGTTGGAGATTAAACTCTTATCGGTGATATCATTGGAAAATATGTTCTCCCATGCAGTGGGCTTTCTTGTTGTTTTGTTAATGGTTTCCTTTGCTGTGCAGAGCTTTTTGTTTTGATGTAGTCCCATTTATTTATCTTTTCCTTTGCTTCCTTTTGAGAATAGTGGTTTGGGTTGATTTCTGGGTTTTCTAGTCTATCCCTTTGGTCTATATGTCTGTTTTTGTGCCAGTACCATGCAGTTTTGAGAACAGAGGCTTTGTAATACAGCTTGATATCTGATATTGAGATCCCTCCCACTTTGTTCTTCTTTCTCAAGATGCTACAGCTATTTGGGGTCTTTTTTTTTTATTCCAGATCCACTTTTGGAGAGTTCCTTCTAGGTCTGTGAAATATGCCATTGGTATTTTAATGGGGATTGCATTGAATCAATAGATTGCTTTGGGTAGTATAGACATTTTAATGATATTGATTCTACCAATCCATAAACACAGTATGTTCTTCCATCTGTTTATGTCTTCCTGTATCTCTTTTTTTCAGTGTCCAGTGGTTTTCTGAGTACAAGTCTTTTACCTCCTTAGTTAAGTTTATTCCTAAATATCTTAATTTTTTGGGTGCGATGGTAAATGGGATTGATTTTTGTTTCTCTTTCTGTAAGTTCACTATTGGTATATAAAAATGCCATAGATTTCTTGGCATTAATTTTGTATCCTGCTACATTGCCAAATTCCTTTATTAAATCTAATAATTTTTTGCTGGAGTCTTTAGGGTTTCCTATGTACAATATCAAGT
>NW_006298312.1:624923-626279 GCF_000327345.1 Myotis davidii
AAAGTCTTACCTTTCTTGGAGCCAAGCTAACCCCAGTGAGAGATTTTTGACCCACAGAGGCTCGAAATAAGTAAATAAATAAAATGAAAGAAAATAAACCCCCCCTCCGTGAAGCTATCTGTCCCTGTGCTTTTATTTGCTGGAATCTTTTAAATGACTCCTTCAATTTCCTCCATAGTTATCAGCCTATTGAGAATTTTAGTTTCTTCCTAATTTATTTTTGGAAGGTTGTATTTTTCTAGGAATATGTCCATTTCCTCTAGGTTGTCTAGTTTGTTGGACTAGAGTTGTTCATAATATTTTTTAACAATCCTTTGTATTTCTGTCAGGTCTGTTGTTATTTCATCTCTTTCATTTCTGATTTTGTTTATTTGGGTCCTCTCTCATTGTTTCTTGGTGAGCCTTCCCAGTGGTTCATCAATCTTGCTTATCCTTTCAAAGAACCACGTCTTGGTTTCATTGATCTTTTGTTTTTTGTTTTTTGTTTTTTTTGGTCTCTATGTCATTTATTTCTGCTCTGATCTTTATTATTTTCTGCCTAATGCTCACTCTGGGATTTTCTTGTTACTCCTTTCTAATTCTTTAAGTTTTAGAGTTAGATTGTTTATTACAATTTTTTCTTTCTTTCTTTCTTTCTTTTTTTTTTTGAGGTAGGCATATAGAGCTATAAACTTCCCTCTCAGGACTGCTTTCACCGAGTCCCATAGATTGTGGATTGTTTTGTTTTCATTGTCATTTTTTCCAAGGATATTTTTATTTTCTCCTTTGAGCTCTTTGGTAACATAATCATTGTTTAATAGCATGCTATTCAGCTTCCAAGTGAATTTTTTTGATTGTTTTTATTATAGTTTATTTTTAATATTAATGCCATTGTGTTATGAGAAGATGCTTGATATGATTTTAATCTTTTTGAATTTGGAGAGACTTGGCCTGTGACCCAATATGTGGTCTATTTTTGAAAACGTCCTATGTGCACTTGAGAAGAACGTATATCCCATGGCTTTGGGGTGAAATGTTCTGAAGATGTCAACAAAGTCCATCTGATCTAGTGAGTCATTTAGGATTGCTGTTTCTTTGCTGATTTTTTTGTCTAGAGGATTTATCCAGGGGGTATTAAAGTTCCCTACTATGATTGTATTGTTATCCATCTCTCCCTTGATATCTTCCAGGAGTTCTTTTTTTATGTATTTGGATGTTCTTGCATTGGGTGTATGTATGTTTACCAGGGTAATATCATCTTGTTGTATCAATCCCTTTAGTATTACAAAGTAGCCTTTCTTATCTCTTGTTATGGTCTTCATTTGAGGTCTATTTTATCAGATATAAGTATTGCTACCCCAGCTTTTTTTTTTTTTT
>NW_006298312.1:626306-627934 GCF_000327345.1 Myotis davidii
ATTTACAGTTAAGGGTATTTTTGATAGGTACTTGCTTGTAGCCATTTTTATTTTTTGTGCCTGTGTTCCTTCTTCCCTTTTTATTTCTTCTTTTGACACCAGTCCCTTTAGCATTTCTCGCGTTGCTGGACTGGTAGTGATACATATTTTTGTCTGTGAAGCTCCTTATTTTCCCTTCAATTTTGAATGATAGCCTTGCTGGATAGAGTATTCTTGGATTCAGTCCCTTGCTTTGCATCACTTTGTAAATTTTCTTCCATTCCTTTCTGGCCTGATGTGTTTCTGTTGAGAAATCATTTGATAATCGAATGGGAGATCTTTGTATGTAACTTTCTGTCTTTCTCTTGCAGCCTTTAAGATTGTCTTTGTCCTGAACATTTGCTATTGTAATTATAACATGTCTTGGTGTGGGTCTTTTCGGGTTTATCTTGTTTGAGACTCTTTGTGAGGTGTCTCATCAGCTGAAGCAGAAGGAGTTATAAGGTAAAAGGTAAGCTGCTGGGAGAACAGGACAGCTGTGTTCTGGGAAATCTGAGAAATATGTGGGTAAACAACTATCTTTTCAAGAAAAAGTATCTTTTACATTTAGACATATGAATTGTCTGGAATAATATTTTTTCTCTTATGATGTGAATTCCTGGTTAATATGAATTATTTTTTCATTTGGAAATCCAATTAAACTGTTACCACTTAATTCAAGTCACAGCCCATTCCCCAATAAACTGAAGTGCCGCCTTTTCAGTTATTGGTTAATTTTAAATAGGTGGGTCTGTTTCTATGCCCTTTATTCTATTGATTACTTGGAAACCTTTGTTTTTCACCAAGTTTTCATTTTGTGTAGTGAAGGCTCCATTAAAACCTATTGTTATACCCTTAAACTACCAGGGATTCTACTGAGGTTGAGTATCAATATCTGCTTATGAAATAGATTTCCCACCATTATCTTCTTCAAACAGAATATGAAGTAGATAGTAGTAATGTGGTATGATAGAATTGATCCCTATAAACAAACCTTGTATGCTAAAAACATGTGAACTCTTAAATTACAGAATAAACAAGGCTACTAACCCTTTAAACACCCCATTGCAAATGCAAAAACACCAGAAATAAGGCCTTTCAAACAATGGGATCAACAAAGTAAATATCCATTGTTTTGCCAAATTTCCAAGTATAAAGCCATCAGTAAAATAAACAATAAATTATGACAAATTTTACAGAAACATTTCTACAGAAAAAAAATTGCCCATCACTTTGTTTATAAACTATATAATAAAGATAATCCTTCATTGGTCTCTCATGTCTGCATCTATGCCAAATATTACTTGGGTAGTTCCAACTCTAATGCAAATGTATTTCTAGGCAAATTAGTTAAATTGACATAGTTCCCTGAGGGGCCTTATGATCCACATATGATTTAATATTTGAAATCTTGACTATTTCTCTTCATACTCAAATTTTATTTCACTTTGTTTCTATCTTCATGATTTATTCTGGAGCATATATTATTTTATATGTCTGACATAAAAACCAAAAGATAAAGACATATAGGAGAAACTAAGATGGCGGCAGAGATAAACACCGGGAAATTAATGCCGCGCACAACCATTGATTAATACCTCAGAGACACA
>NW_006298312.1:628036-629730 GCF_000327345.1 Myotis davidii
TAAAGGGGAAAGAGCAACCAAAGGACTTACATGCAGGCATATAGGCCTAACAAATGGACACGGACAATGGGGGGGAAGGGCAAGAGCGGGGGGGAGGGGGTAGAGGGTAACGTGGGGACAAGGACACATATGTAATTTCTTAATCAATAAAAAATATATAAAACCAAAAGATAAAGACATATAAAATAAAAAAGATTATAGTGAACAGTTTTGTTTACATTTAAATGGAGATGAATAGGAAATCACAGTACAGTTAAAATAAGCTTTTGGTTCAAAAACATGATTATGTTAAAAAGAACATTTATTAGAAATAGGTAAATCTTTTAATAAGATGTAGAGTCATCTCTTTCATCTACCTTGCTAGTGAGTAGATAAAGGACAATATAACTTTAGGAGAATCAATCTCCTCCTCAGATTCTGTCCCCAAAACCAATGGGGTTTCTCATATATTCTCCACACATTTTACTTTACCTGCCATTTCAGTGTAGTATTAAGATATTGCACTTAAATCATTGATTTCAAATTACTACCTGCTTATTTAAGCATGATCATACTTTCATTCTAGCAAGGTATTTTTCTTTAACTTTATTTTAAAATGAAATTAAAGCTTACAGCAAACCTGAAAGTAAAATTAATAACCTTTATTTTTGACCTACTCTTTCTCTAAATACCATTTTTTTCTTCTTCTTGGATCACAGACTAATAACTGAATTTATTTAAAACACAGTCTAGTTCTCTATTTTTCTTTTTTTAAATATATTTTATTGAGTTTTTATAGGGAGGAAAGGAGAGAGATAGAGAGTTAGAAACATCGATGAGAGAGAAACATCGACCAGCTGCCTCCTGCACACTCCTCACTGGGGATGTGCCCGCAACCAAGGTACATGCCCTTGACCGGAATCGAACCTAGGACCTTTCAGTCCGCAGGCCGACGCTCTATCCATTGAGCCAAACCGATTTCGGCAGTTCTCTATTTTTCTAACATGCAAATATTTTATCAGTAAATTTGAAATGAATGTGTTTCAATGAATAAGCATGAAGAAAAAGAACTGATAATGATCTCTTTCCTTATTTTATGTTCCCATAAGAGTTCATTTATTCCATTTTTCTGTTTCTGCACTGAGACTCAAATTACTTCAATCACATATTCTGAGCAAGACTATTGCTCAAAAACATTAAAAAAGGAAAAGTATGAACAGTTTCCCTAACCTAAAGAGATCACTTGACTTCTGGTCTCATAAGTGGAGACCTGAGATTTGGTCATTCATATAAAATAGCACTGTGATGGTTAATTTTATTTGTCAACTTTTATAGTCCATGGTATCCAGTTGTTTGGTCAAACAGCAGTGTAGATGTTGCTGCAATGGCATTTCTTTTAGATGCAATTAAAATTTAAATCAGTAGACATGGAATAAAGCAGATTAATTTCCAAAAATGAATCAGTCAGTTGAAAGCCTTTAGAATAAAAAGAGATTTCTAGAAGAAAAGGGCACTCTCATGAAAACACCAGAAAATCTGCCAGTTTTAAGTCTGCTGCCCTGAGGAATTCAGAATCGAGACTGTAACATCAACTCTTACTTGAATTTCCAGCCTGCCAGCTTGCCCTACAAATTTCATACTTGTCAGCACCCATGACAAGTGAGCCAATTTACTTAGAATGAATCTATAAATGTCTCTCTCTCTCTCTCTCTCTC
>NW_006298312.1:629914-633631 GCF_000327345.1 Myotis davidii
GTGTGTGTGTGTGAATAATAGCAATAGATTGAGCAGTTTAGTACATAGAGACATGAGAGATATTTTGAGATGATCAGCTTCTTTATTGTAGGTGTTGCCTCTACATCTGGCCATAAACACCACCTCTGTATGAATATCAATTTAATTGCAAAAGTTCACAGCATAAGTGTTCTAGAAAAAAATACATGCCACAACAACAAGAAAAGTGTGGAAGTTTCATTTTTTAATGGCTTAATTAATTTATTTTTTCAATATTCAGAAAAAATTACTTGAATTTAAAGGAAAAATAGCTTTTGGAAAATGGCAGCTGGCAGGATGGCAGTGAGGGAGAGAGTGTGAAAGAGTGAAGGAGAGAAAGGAGAGTGTGTGGATGTGTGGTGTGTGAGTGTGTGTGTGTTTGCAAGAAACAATTAGATCCTGTAAGACTTTCAGGGGCTGGCGGACCAGACTCTCATAGATGAGTAGCCCCCACTACTGGTACAAGCACTCCCTGGTGGCAGTGCTGGCAAAGAAACCACACCATCTTGAAGGCCAGAGCCTCTGTGACTAAGAGCCCAGACTCAACACCACCCAGACTGGCCTCAGATGAAAACCAATAATACCCTACAGCTACTCTTGACAAATACCTGGTACCACAGGGGAGACAAAAAAGCAACCCCTAAAGGAAAGAAAAAGAGGCATCACAAAAAAGCAGGGTGGGGTGGGGGAACTAAAAGAAAAGGAGCCATGCAATATGTCAGAAAAAGAATTCAGAATAAGGGTCATACAGTTCATAAATCAGATGGATGAGAAAATCAGTAACCTATGTAAGAATCAAGAAAAAATCAAAAGTGATATAGCCACAATAAAACACACCATACAAGGATTCATCACTAGACTAAGAGAAGTGGAGGACCGAATTAGTTAGTGAAAATATAGGGCAGAGAAACAAGCCCAATCTGAACAGTAACTAGAGAAAAAAATTAGAAAGCAGGAGGAGAAACTAAGGGAGCTTTGAGGAAACAGGAAACGAAGTAACATACATATAATAGGGGTGCTGGAAGGACAAGAAGAACAGCAAGGGTTAGAGAACCTATTTAAATAAATAATGACAGAAAACTTTCCTGATATGGGGAAGAAAAAAGTCACCCAAGTACAGAGAGTCCTAAACAAGTTGAACACAAAAAGACTCACCCCAAGACATGTCATAATTACAATGGCAAACATTAACGACAACGAGAGAATCTTAAGGGCTGCAAGAGAGAGACAGAGAGTTACCTACAAAGGATCTCCCATTAGATTATCAAATGATTTATCAGCAGAAACACATCAGGCCAGAAGGGAATGGAATGAAGTATACAAAGTGATACAAATCAAGGAACTGAATCCAAGAATACTCTATCCAGCGAGGCTATCATTCAAAATTGAAGGAAAAATCAGGAGCTCCACAGACACAAAAAAAACCCCAAAAAACAAAAAACAACAACTAGGGAAATGTATCAATACCAAGCCAATAAAACTGGCTATAAACAAGTACTTATCAAGAATAACTTTAAACATAAATAGACTAAATGCTCCAATCAAAGACATTGAGTGGCTGAATGAATAATAAAACATGACCCAAAAATATGCTGTCTTTAAGAGACTCACACAGACTGAAAGTTATGGAATGGAAAAATATCTTTCATGCAAATGGAAATGAAAAATAAAAAAGCTGGGGTATATCTGACAAAATAAACCTCAAACTGAAGGCCATAACAAGAGATAAGGAAGGCCACTTCATAATACTAAAGGGATTGCTATAAAAAGAGGTTATAACTCTGGTAAATGTATATGCACCCAATGCAGGTACACCCAAATACAGAAAAAAAACTTCTGGAAGATATCAAGGGAGAGATCAACAGGAATATGATCATAGCAGAGCACTCTGATGACCCACTGACATCATTGAATAAATCAAAAAGTAAGATAGAAATAACAATCCTAAATGACTCACTAAATCAGATGGACTTAATTGACATCTTCAGAACCTTTCACCATAACGCTACAGAATATACATTCTTCTCAAGTGCACATGGGACATTTTCAAAGATAGATCACATATTGGGACACAGGCAAAGACTCTCCAAATTCAAGAAGATTGAAATCATTTCAAGCATCTTCTCAGACCATAATGGCATTATATTAGAAATCAATCACAATAAAACAATAAAAAAATTCAAACACTTGGAAGCTGAATAGCATGCTATTAAACAATGTTTGGGTTACCAAAGAGATCAAAGAAGAAATTAAAAACATCCTGGAAACAAATGACAATGAAAACACAACATTCCGAAACCTTGTGACACAGTAAAAGCAGTCCTTAGAGGGAAGTTCATAGTTCTAAAGGCCTACCTCAACAAAAATGGTAATAAATGATCTAACTATAGAACTTAAAGAATTATAAAAAGAGCAACAAGAAAAGCCCATAATGAGCAGAAGAATGAAGATAATAAAGATCAGAGCAGAAATAAATGCCATAGAGAAAAATAATACAAAAGATCAATGAAACCAAGAGCTGGCTCTTTGGAAGGATAAACAAGATTGATGAATTTTTAGCCAGGCTCACCAAGAAGCAGAGAGAGGACCCACAAATAAACAAAATGAGAAATGAAAGAGGTGAAGACTTCTGGACCCAAACATTGTTTAATAGCATGCTATTCAGCTTCCAAGTGTTTGAATTTTTTTATTGTTTTATTGTGATTGATTTCTAATATAAAATAAACAACCTGGAGGAAATGAACATATTCTTAGAAAAAATATGACCTTCCAAAACTCAATCAAGAAGAATAAAAAAATCTCAACAGGCTGATACTTAAATAAGAAATTGAAGCAGTCATCAAAAAATTTCCAGCAAACTAAAGCCCAGGACCAGATAGCTTAATAGGAGAGTGTTACCAAACATTCAAAGAACTAAAACCTATCCTTCTAAGACTACTCAAAAAAATTCAAAAGGAAGGCACACTTCCAAGCTCTTTCTATGATATCAGCATTACCCTAATCTTAAAACCAGGTAAAGACACCCCAAAGAGAGAGAATTATGGCCAATATCCTTGATGAACATAGATGCTAAAATCCTCAACAAATTCTAGCAAATTGGATCTAGCATTACATTAGAAAGATCATACACTATTACCAAGTGAGATTTATTCCAGGGATGCAAGGTTGGTACAATATCTGCAAATCAATAAACGTGATACATCACATAAACAAATTGAGAGATAAAAATCACATAATCACATCAATTGATGCAGAAAAGGCATTTGACAAAATCCAACACCCTTTCCTGATAAAAACTCTCAGAAAAGAGGGAATAGAGGAATCATACCTCAACATAATAAAAGCCTTATATGTCCTATCCACAGCCAACATAATAGTCAATGGGTAAAATCTAAAACCATTTCCCCTAAGAACAGTAAATAGACAGGGATGACCACTTTCACCTGTTTAACATAGTCCTAGATGTGCTAACCATAGCAATCAGACAAGATGAAGAAATAAAAGGCACCCAAATTAAAAAAGAAGTAAAATTGGCATTATTTGCAGATTACATGATATTGTACATAAAAAAAAACCCTAAAAACTCCATGAAAACACTACTAGAATTAATTAATGAATTTGGCAATGTAGCAGGACACAAAATTAACACCCAGATATCTGTGGCTTTTTTGTACACCAATAATAAACTCACAGACAGAG
>NW_006298312.1:633840-635719 GCF_000327345.1 Myotis davidii
AGCAATCCCTGCCCTGCATCCTCCTGCTTTCCCTCTGAAATTCATCAGTCTGCTTGTTCCATGCTTCTATGTCTCTGGATCTATTTTATTAATCAGTTTATTTTGTTCATTAGACTTCACATATGAGTGAGATCATGTGATACTTATCTTTCTCTGACTGCCTTATTTCGCTTAGCATAACACTGTAAGCCATTATGCTCAATTAATATTTGACAAAGGAGGCAAGAGTATACAATGGAGTCAAGACAGTCTCTTCAATAAATGGTGTTGGGAAATTGGACAGACAGATACATGAAAAAAATGAAACTAGACCACAAACTTACACATTCACAAAAATAAACTCAAAATGGATAAAGGACTTAAAAGTAAGACAGGAAACCATAAAAAATTTAGAGGAAGTCATAGGCAGCAAAATGGCAAACATTTGTCATAGCAATATCTTTACCATCAACAAAACAACAAGAAAGCCCACTGCATGGGAGAACATCTTTGCCAATGTTATCTCTGATAAATGTTTAATCTCCAACATTTATAGGGAAATCATACAACTTAACAAAAGGAAGATAAACAATCCAATCCAAAAATGGGCAAAGGACCTAAATAGACAATTTTCAAAAGAAGACATAAGGAAGGCCAAGAGACATATGAAAACATACTCCAAGTCACTAATCATCCAAGAAATGCAAATCAAAATGACAATGTGATACCATCTCACACCTGTCGGAGCAGATGAGTGGATGAAAAAATTGTGGTGTATCTACACAATGGAATACTACGCTGCTGTAAAAAGAGAAGGAACTCTTACCATTTGCAACAACATGGATGGACCTGGAGAGCATTAAGCTAAGTGAAATAAGCCAGTCAGAGAAAGGTAAATATCACATTATCTCACTCATTTGTGGAATATAATGTTCAACATAATCTGTAAACAAAAAAGTTATGCTACATGATACTTAATCATGACATATGTTAGGTGCTAAATGACATTTTCCTTCCTTTCTCTTAACACTTGTAATAGACTAAAATAATAATAATAATAAAATATAATGCTTACTGGAAAAAAAAAACTTTGTAGGCACTCTCCTAGGCAATAGGAATAACATCATGATTACTATATACACTATTCAGTGCTTTTGCTGCAGGAATATTTTGTAAAGAAGCAAGTACTTCCTTGCCTGTGTTGCTCAGTGGTTGAGCACCAACCTATAAAACAGGAGTTCATGCTTTGATTCCAGGTGAGGGCATATGCCGTGGTTGTGGCTCCATCCTGAGTAGGAGGCATGCAGGAGGCAGCCAATCACTGATTCTCTCACATCATTTATATTTCTATCTTTCCCTCTACCTTACTCTCTGAAATCAATAAACATATATTAAAAAAATAAGTAGCAGAAAGTACTGAAGAGAGAGTTGCTAGTTCAAAACATTTTATAAAGAAACAGCACCTGTGAAGAAGTGGGTACAGAAGCAGAATCGGGCAAGAGAAGCCTACAGACCATGATAAAATCCATACCAGTCAAAGAAGATTATCAGAGAAAAGCCCCCTTAGAGGAGCTCTGTTACTGTCCAGGGCTTTTCTGGAGAAGGGCATGTTCTCACCTAACACTAGAATTTTGCTCGGTCTTTGGCTTGAAGAGATCATCTCAGCTCTAAAAACACCAACGTGAATCTTGAAGGACCTAACAGCTGAAGGCTGTCAGCTGGACACAGTCCAGAGAGCTGGGCAGCTAATCATTTATAGAAGGGCAAGCGGAATAGCCCTTCTCCATGTCAGCCACAGTCTACCCTCTGTACTGCTGTGGTCCACTTCTCTGTGGAGGGTTGGGAAGGAGCTCCTCCATGATTCCTGTGAGAATCTCTTCCTAAGGGGGAAATTAGAAGA
>NW_006298312.1:635959-637715 GCF_000327345.1 Myotis davidii
TCCAGTGGCCCAGAGTCAAAACTGATACTCATTTCTCCCGCTTTCAGGGTTCCTCCTAAATCCTCCCCACGTTTAGCTTCCCTTTTGCTGGTCACAATGATTTATCTGGTGAAATAATCTAAACACTCCTGAAATGTCTGAAGTCCTATCTCACGTATCTTCTTAGGTTGGAAGCACTGCACTTGTCGTTTACAGTTATAATTAGGCAAAGTCTTGAGTCACCCAAGCAAGGCAACTGAGTCAGTCAAGCTCTATAGGTATCCCTCCCCGTTCTCAATGTAAAACAACATCCTGACATGCTCCGATGATCAGGTTCAATTACCCTGAAAAGGTAGTGCCTCATTTTATCTCCTGATGGTCCTGAAAGTGTCTAAATGGCATCACTAGCTTACAGCATTTTGAGACCCCCTGCTGTGCTTCAGGCAAGAGCACACTCCTGTTAGGGACCAGATCCAGGACCTCTACTCAGCAGCATGCAAAGTTAAAAGGATGGGAAGCACAAAATTCCTAGTGGGCCATAGGAGGTAATGGGAGATGGAACAACGTGCGCTTCTATACCTAAGTTCCTAAATCTGTGTGTTCATTTTATGGATACAGTGCCATGTAGTGGTCTCTGATGAAATGCCTATACTGAATCTTAGAAAGTGGTACCTCATTTTTATAGACATTACCTCTGGGCTACCACTTCAGCTTTATCTTCCACAGACCATTATAGTGTCCATGGTTTCTAGATGGTGCAAAATGTAGTACAACCAGTGGATCTCATGACAATGGGTCTATCCCCACATCTCTTTTATTTGAAGTTGTTTCCTTCATTGCATGATGTATTGTGTAGAAGTCCATGCCTGTGATCAGAATTTCTGTAAGCCCTTAATACTGAGGCTGAAGGGCCTGCAGAAAGAAGATATAAACTCTAGCCTAAAAAAGTATTTATTCCTGGAGAATAAACCAATGGTCCTTCCGGGAGAGAAAGGACAAATGCAGTTAATTTGTCACTAAGTGGTCATTTTAAAAATCTTTATTCTTGAAAGTATTACAGATGTCCTTTTTTTCTCCATTGACCCCTCCTTGTCTGCCCCTGCCCCCTTGAAGCTATCATGTGGATGGCCAGTTGGCAACAGTAGCAAGATGGGCCCTGGCAAGCGGAACCTATGCTATTGGGCCCTCATATTGCTTCCATTTGCTCCACAGTGATCCCTAAATTCACATGCCCATCATTCCAGCACTGGAGAGAATCCCAGAAAATGCTGCTGACACCAATGTTCTAAGTCATTTTGTCTACTTGACTGCTTAGTGGTTTTTCTATGGTAGTTGTTCCCTGGTGGACATGTGATACAAAGATTCTCAATTCATACCCACTCCCACATGTGTATGCAATGTCCTTACCACAGTTCTCTTTGTTCCTCAAAAGCCAATATTTTCCAGAGCATTTTATATATATATACTAGAGGCCAGGTGCACAAAAATTTGTGCACTCGAGGGGAGGGGGAGGGTCCCTAAGCCCGGCCTGAGCCCTCTTGCAGTCTGGGACCCCTCCAGAGATAACAACCTGCTGGCTTAGGTCTGCTCCCGGGTGGCAGAGGGCAGGCACAATCCCTAGGTGCAGCCCCTGGTCGGGCTCAGAGCAGGGCCGATTGGGGAGTTGGGGCACTGCTCCCTGTCATGCACACAGCAGGGCAGATTGGGAGGTTGTGATGCCACCCTCAGTCAAGCTCAGGGTAGGGCCGATGGGGGGTTTGGGGCACCACCCCCTGCC
>NW_006298312.1:638739-649281 GCF_000327345.1 Myotis davidii
GTGTCCTGGGAGCTGGTAGGAGTGAGATCTAGCACACCTTGTGTTCTTCCTTCTCAGCTAATATCCTCTTCACTGCACGGCGTCCAGCAGAATGACCCTCTGGTGACATCACTCCTCAGCTCAAAGCCGTACAAGACTCCCCATATCACTCAGAATAGAATCTCAGGCTGTAATGCAGACTTGAAGGGCTGCAATTGTTTGGTTGTCCCTCACTAACCCCCCCTGTTGGCCTGATTGTAGGCAGCCATCTTATGAGAGTATGAGGGTTAATTTGCATATTATCTCTTTCTTATATAGGATTCTAAATTCAGGCCACTTCTTCTTCCACACAGAGTGGATTACCAGTTATACTTCCTACAGTTTTGTACATAAGGAAGATTCTCTCTCATGCTGTGTTTTTAAAGCCACATCCGAGTGAAGTTGCATTTCAGCTGACAGTCATTTCTTAATTTCTTCCTTATAGCAAGCTTACCTATCTTTAAACTAAGTTATGTTGTTTTTTCTTTGTTCTATGTCAATCATACAGAGCACTCGGAGAGCGGTGTATGTGAGCTGAGGGAGGGATGCTGATACAATCACGGTGGTTACAAGGGAATCTGGGATAACTGTACATGCAGCTTGCTTGTGCCCCCTGACCAGAACCTTGTACTTGACCCAAGATATATCATTTCCAATGTTGATGACCACTTATCCACTTTACTTAATGTCTTGTGAGTCCAAAATAGCCCAGCCTGAGATGGGCAGTTCCAGGAACATTGCCCCTTGGTACCCTATGATCAAACATTGCGTCTCTATCTGGGCTCAGTCAAACCCCAGAAGCTGTATATTTCTCTGCTGCAAGTAGGATGGCTTTGTTCCAAAACCTTGAGTCCATGCTGTTCTCTCCTACTCTCAGTTGCACACTGCATCTTTTCCCACTGCTGACACCCAGGTGTTATAATGTCCAAAGATTACATGGCCCAAATGGCATGCTTTTTATGTAGTCTGGACCTTGTCTTTCCTGCTTTAGGCCCAACTCAAAACTATGAACCTTCTATTCTAAAGACCAGAATGGTATTCCAAGCTACGAGATATACTGTTGCCAGAACCCAGAGAGGTCTCCCAGGTTTTGTGTTGCTTTATTTGTGTAAGGAATAGAAGCTGCATCAATTAGTCTTTTACTCTGGAGAAGTTGTCCTAAATCATAAGACTCCTAACACTTTCCTGAAATGGCAGAATCTGAATCTTTATAGGATTTTTTCCCACCCTTAGGGCCACATGTATTTCACCAAGGCCTACAGCATGCTAGCTACCTCTTGCACCTTCTATCTGATCAGCATGATGCCTATAAGCAAAACTTCCAGGAGATACTTCTGAGAAATTAAAAGAGAAGTTTATTCTGATATGATTTGCAAACCAGAGACCATAGCCTTTGGCATAAACCAAAAACACACTGTGAAATGGGGGAGAGAGGACATGGCTTTTAAAGAGGCCAGTCGCACAGGGGTGAGTAGCAAAGAGATGGGTTGCTAGGAAAACAAGGTCTTAAACCTAGATCATTCCTTTTCTGATTGGAGGGGCAATTGGACCTTTAATGTTCAGCCAGTTCAGTGGTCAGCAAGTGGGAGCAATGGGTAGCATGACCAAGCACTTATCAATGTCTCAGCCTCAGGTCTGCAGAGCAAAGTGTTTGGTGTAGGGAGTGTTGCTTATCAACTGTACAGAGGGTACGATTTATCACAAAGTACAGCCCGCACAGAGAGCTGTTTGTCCTGTGCATGGTTTTGGAGCCCAATGAGAAAAATCATGTCTTGTAAGCAGCTTCAGAGTCCAAACTGCAAATTTTCAAATTTGGGGCCATGAATTATGGTATTAAAGTTCTTATAAGCCCTCATGCCTTTGATATAGTGAATTTATATGATGTTCTGTAGAATTCTGAGAACTCTTTGGATTATATCATGGCAAAAGATGGGAGGGTTAGCATTGATCTCGGGGAAAATAAAGATGAATATTCTTGTGAATGAATGTGAATTTTATTTTATTTCCTGATTGAAATATGAAGGGATGCATTTATTTATTTAAGTATCAAACATCATATACCTGAGCCAAATTAACCTGCTCTAGTTCAGGTAACACATCTGGCACAGTAGCTATGATCAGGGCTCTGAGCTTACAGTAACCCAAAGTCATTTTCTGCCTTCATTACATTTTTGAGATTGTCATTAATTTCTGCCATACGCACCCACTTCCAAAGTGATACTGTTTTTATTTATTCCTGTGCTAGGGACTCGTTTTAAAGATTTTCAACTTGCTTTTCCTCATGATGATACAATGTGGGCGTTACTCCAACTTCCAAGTCTGTCCATCCCACTTACATGCTCAAAGGCCCGCAAAATGATCACCAGACAAATCCAGAGACACACCGAAAGCCAGCATTCAGTCAGGCGGCCACTTATTTCTGTCCTCCATATATTTTCTAATTTAGAAAACATAAGATGCTTCAGGTCCCAGCTGTCAATGTCCATCCAGAGCTGGAATCCAACAGTAAAATATGTGGTCATTTTCCTTTAATCATTGTAAAATCGCTTAAGTTAATGGCCTATGGGAAAGGACTAAGGGACTTCTTTACAATGTATAATAGCCACGACAGTACCCAGTCTTTCTCCATAGCAAAGCAGCCACTTATTTTATCAGTGGGTTTGGTGTCTGAAAATTGGATCAGTTCCAGGAACTAGTCAAGGAGTTTTGAACTTTTTGTTAGTGCTGCTCTCAGCTTCTTCTTCATCCAATAATGCTCTCTTTTAGGTAACAATATTAAGCTGTTCCCTTGTTTACTGCTCATCTATTTTGTCCCTAGAAAAGGCAAGCTTTATTAGCCATCACCATAAATCTCGATTAGTCAGATCCCTTGGGTTGCAAATCTAACTCTCAGGCACTATAATGATTATCAAACGTGCCTGGTCTAGTCTCTAAGCACTATTACCTGGTCTGCACTTTTCCAGAGGCCTTGAAACCCCATTGCCAGTGAGCCCGATGCTGTTCTGAGGAGCCCCTCACTTAACATCACTGAACTGCCTAATGATGCTGGTGTCTCTTCACTAGCACATTTCAGATGCCCTTTCCAAAAGCAGTATTCTCTGCACTTTCCCATGGAATGTAATTCATTGATGGGACTTTGTATCGTATCTATCCAGCTTGCCCATCTCTATGATCTTCTAGCATATTTTTCTTTCTCAATAAAAGAAATGTGTATCTTCACATTGTTCAGTATCTTCACATTATTTCAAGGTTTCTAGGGATTACTATAGCTTTGAGTTTATATTTACACACTTCAAAATCCATTTCCTAGGGTCTGGCCCAAGAAATACAATCCTCCAAATAAGTTTTCCCAAGTCAATAAACTCTCCTTCAATGGGTCTTATTTTCTGGTCTCCTTAATTGAATGCCTTCAGTATCGATTCAATCGCATGGATAGTCCCAGCCTCCTGCCAGTACATGTTGGCTAGATTTCACTCCTTGGAATTATAGTCCCTTCCCCCCTAAAAAGGTCCAGCACATCACTGGATGGACTATATGTGTTTTAATCTGATTATCAGCCTGGAAGCCAGGGGAGAGTATAGCAGCTGAAGAGTGAAGTATCAATTTCCATATTGCATATTTGGTGGGTGAGTGTGTAGGGGGGGTGGAGATAAGTTATTGATGAGAAAGAATGGGCCACTACTGAAGACTCAGAAGTTTCAGAAAAGTCTGGGAATTTTAAATGTTTGGGAAAATTGATCCATGTATCTGTATTCCAGAAGTTGAGCTTCCAGGTTTATACAGATAGGCTCCTGCCTTGTTAAACTCTTTTAAATATAATATTGCAATAATTCTTGACACAATTGAGTGATGAGGTGGCAAAGTCAACAAAATGTAATTTAAATTCTTATAATATTTAGTTACTTTGAAATGAAAGACATTTTCTAAACTTTCAATTATTATTTGGACTTCCCTGATACTAACTAGTGCTAATAATTAATTTATTTTATGACACTTAATTCCCTAATATTCAATATCATATTCATCATATTTGACTCTACATTCAGACCACAGAGGGTTTATTGTTATTAGTAGTCTAGAAATCTGACAGACAAGCTAAGTTTTATTTTTAATATTACAATTCCCGATCCTAATTCTGATGTGTGTGTGTGTATGTGTATGTTGGTGAGGGATCAACATCATCACAAATGTCCTGGCCACCAGCTGTGTGTTCTACAATTGTATGCAATTTGACACATTCTACCTGTAGATAGCTTCCTATCCCATATATTTAGTCATATGCCAATGTCAAGTCCAGATTGTCACCTGGGCTTCTGATTAATCCACTAGACTGAGACTGAAAATTCCAACACTTGCTTCTTGGATGCAATCGATTTTCTAGAGCAGCTTACTAGATTACAGGTTTATTATAAATGGATGTAACTCAGGAAGAAACAGATAAAAGAAATTCACAGGACATGGCATAAGGCATGGGAAAAATCAATTAATTTACTGGTTTTTTTTTTTTAGAGAAAGGGGGAGAGAAGAAGGAGAGAGAGAGAGAGAGAGAGAGAGAGAGAGAGGTCTGTTGTTCCACTTATTTATGTATTCATTTGTTGAATTATGCCCTAGACATGACTGGGATTGAACCCACAACCTTGGTATTTGGGGATGATGCTCTAACCAACAGAGCTATCCAGCCAAGGCAGGGAGCTGCTATGCTCTCTCTCTGAGTGTACCACATCTCCAAGTGTTCACCAACCCAGAAGCTCTCTGAACCCTGATATTTTGGGTTTTTATGGAGGCTTCATTACTTAGGCTTGGTTGATTAAATCATTGGCCATTCGTAATCAATCTCCAGCCCCTCTTCTCAGTCCAATGACCAGGGGGTAGGAATGAAAGTTTTAACCCAATTTACGTGGTTGGTTCTCTAGACAACCAGCTCCTAGTGGAAATTCCAAGAGTTTTATGAGCTTTGTGCTAGAAACACAGATTAAACCAAATATATATATATATGTTTTCTTATAAATTTCAATATTATAAATATATTTTAAGAAATGAATCAAAGGATAGACAAATAGTTAAGCACTGAAAATTGCCACTTAATTTCAATTTATACATTATTGAAATATTTTGACACTATGTGATCATAATAAATGAATTCAATTGACATAGAACAAAATACATGTCCATTAATGAAGCAGTTATTTACATTTGTTAAAAGAAATTGAATCAGGTTTGGCAAAGAAAGGACTGAGTCACTATGCTAACCTAGTCTTTCAGATAGAGAAACAAATTCAAAATATAAGCTAAATATTATGGAAGAAAAAATTCTGAAATTATTTAAAGTGGGTGAGATTTTGTAATATGGTATTATGAGAACACTATAAAACACACAGAGACTACAAAAATATAGCAATACTAACTGACTACCATTCACTTGTCTTGGTATCTGTCATAGAAACATTTATTCACAGACATTTAGTTTACTGGGGTAAAAACATTATAACAATAGTCTTTCAAATAGAAATGTATATCCATTATCACTCAATGCAGTAGCCTGAATTGAACAATATATATAAGAAAAGAGAATCATAAATATTAATGTAATTAATAATTTACTCAGAAGTCTAAAAATAAATACACAGTAATTATTTAAATGGTGAATATAAAAAAGTTAATTTTTGGATATTTCAGTGCAAAGCATTTTAAGTTAAGAAAAGATGTATTGATTTCTAGCTAATTTATTTATTTTTCTTGTGTACACCTGAGTCTTTTCAGATGAGTAAACATATCATAAGATATATTTTAAAATTGTGGAATGGTTAATTCTTAAGAAAGATATTTTATTCCTCCAGAAATGTAAAATTCTCTTATAATACATTGTAATAGATATACCATACTGTTACCATGTTGCCAAGGTCATTAAAGCTTTGAATTTCCTAAGAGAAAAGACTATTGAATATTTTAAAGGTGCCTGAGGGTAACTCATTTATATAGCATGTCTGTACTTACCCAATGCTAAGAATAACTTACTGGTCTGTTGGATATATGGTTTTTATAAAACTTCATTTTTTTAAAAAGTTGATAATTAAAATTATATGATAAGTTATGTAAATCATTTCACAATAACCCAGGAAAATATTCATTATGTATCAATACAGCACACATTTAATACTAAATACTTATTTAGATTTAAGTACAGAAACTGATTCAAAATTGACAAAAGTGTCACAAGTTAAATTAGCAGTCTGAGGAAGTTAATAACTACTTCCTTAAGTTGACCTTCAACATGCCATATAACAAATTGAAATTAGTGACTTCATTTCAAGTCTTTCTTTTTATGGGAAAAAAAAAATTATGCCCTAGAAAGTCCAACCTTAATAATTTTAAGGAAAATATTTAGTATTTTAAGAAATTATGACAGATACTATATATCATAGGTCTCATTATATAATTATAATATTTAAGGTAGAAACATTTTAATTGCTTTTTAAGTGTTTTTTTTTCCTAAACTTTTTTGTGAAAAAAAATTGATATATATTCTTCACCTTTGTTATATGGTTGTTGAAGTCATATAAATTCGATCACCATTAAATAGATACATTATATTGCCCTAGGATTATGAGGTTAATTACATATATGTGAAGATTATCATAATATTTTATTCATTGTATTTCATGCTTATATTTGCATAAAGTCTTAAGTGAGATCTCACAGTAAAATGACAGTGAATGCCCTGGCCAGTATTTTTCAATGGTTAGTGTCAGCCAGTGCACTGAAGAATCCAGGGTTCAATTCCTAGTCATGGGCGGGTACCTGGGTTGCAGATTCGATCCCTAGCCAGTCAGGGATCAAATGGGAGGCAGCCAATTGACATGTCTCTTTCACATCAATGTTTCACACTCTCTCTCTCTTGCCCTCCTCCCTCTATTCCTCCTTTTCACTTTCTCTAAAAAGCAATGGAAAAAAACATCTCTGGTGAGGATTGAAAAAACAAATAAAATAACAGTGAGTTATTTTGCTTCAATGTTTTCATATGTGAGATATTGAGAAATTATATATTTTGAGAAGATATTCCTTCATTTCAAATATGTGCCTGCCAATATTGATAGAAATTACTTTTTTAATGCAGGCATAATAATCATTGCCTGTAAAACATTTTGTCTAGAGATACTTATGTGTAATATCTTGGTGAGAATGATTTTCAAATTCTCCAAATGAATTTTTTTTAATGTCTGAAGCAGAATTTTCCCCAAATCTGTATAAATTCAGGATATAATATACTCATTTTAGCAAAACAATCAAATTGGAAAACAGTCTAATCCTCTCTGAAACATCAGTGTTTATAATCAAGGACATCTTCTAAAAACTTGCCTAAATCTCTTATTCTGTTTATATGTAACTAGAGGCCCAGTGGACGAATTCTTTCATGGATTCAATCAGGAGGAGAAGATGGCGGGAGGTTGGCCAGCCAGCTCTCTCCAATCAGGGTCCCCTCAGGCCCGGGCTGGCTGGGGGGGAGGGGCCGTGGGTGATTGATCAGTGGGCCCCACCCCTGATTGGGGTTGGGATGTTGATTGGGGGTGGGGCCTACTCTGTGGAGGGGCTATGGGCAGTGGGCCAGATGGCCCTGCTCATGAATAGGGTTGGGGGAGGGATCATGGGAAGTTGGCCAGCCAGCCCCATCCCCAATTGATATAGGTGGTTCCCAACCTTCTGGCCCTTTAAATACAGTTCCTCATGCTGTGACCTAACCATGAAATTATTTTCATTGCTACTTCATAACTGTAATGTTGCTACTGTTATGAATCGTAATGTAAATATCTGATATGCAGAATGGTCTTAGGCGACCCCTGTGAGAGGGATGTTAGACCACCAAAGGGGTCGTGACCCACAATTTGAGAACTGCTGGTTTAGGGGGAGCTGATTTGGGGTGGAGTTGGCTTGGGGAAAGGGCCATGGGCCAATGAAGGTGGTGGGGGCCCATTGGGGGCAGGGCCAACCGGGCGGAGGGGCCACAGGAGGTTGGACAGCACGCCACACCCCCTGATCTGGCTGGTTTGCTAGCCACAGTGGGCATCATAGTGACCAGTCATTCTGGTCATTACGGCATCTGGTCTCTGGCTTTATATATATATATAGTACTTTACTGGATTTCATAAAAGGCAGAATAACTGCCTTGTTTTGAGCTCTCACAAAATAACTCTAAACAGTCTCTGATGTATCCCCCAAATGAAGTTGCTTCTAGCTGCTATCCTGTTGTCAATGGAATGATAGTTCAGCTTCAACTCCTCTTCTAACTGATCTTTATCGCTCTGACACTCTTTACCATCAAACTTCTTTAACAAGCTGTCTTACATCATAGCTCCTTTTCTTTACTTTCCAAGAATTTCCCAACCTACCCTAATCTTTCTTTTGCTCTTATTACTCCAATGAAATGGCTCTCGCTGAGGTCAGAAATGGGTTCCATGTCACTAAAGGCAGTGGAGATTTAGTGCAGTTCTTATTTACTTGACTTTTTTTTTTTATAGAATTCAATACTTCTGGCATTGTCCTTCTTCTGGGAACCCTCTCTTTGTATTGTTTTCAATTATACCATATTCCTGATATTTTCCCTATCTCTCTGGACATTTTTCTCAGTGTACTCTATTTATCTTTCTTAAACTAGAAAATATACCTTGAAGTTCTTTAAGATTTATCTGAAGCATCTTTTCTTCTTGCTATAGTTGTTCTTTAGGCAATATTAACCACATTCATGGATTCAATGATTATTTATTACACTGTTCCCATTTTTATAGTTTATCCTTCTTTCTGAATTTCAAACCATGTATGTCTAACTCTATATCCATTTTGTCAATGATTATTGCATATGAATCCAGAATGTAATATTTCTAAAACAGAATTCATGATCTTAATTCTTATAATATTTCCAATATTTTCAATATCAATGAAATGACATCACCAGAAAACCAAGTATACAAGCTAGATACGTGAAATCATCTTTGACATTGTCTTTGTAGTCTGTGCTTTCCCCAAATTACTTTCTTAATTACACTTACAGGTTTCACTTCATTGAAGCCTTTACGATATTTCTCCCATACCTTTATTATAAATCTGATCCTTTTAAGTCATCTTTTGTCTGGCCTTAAGCAGTGATTCACTAGCTAGTCTCTTTCTCTCTTTCAATTGATTTTCAATTTCACAATGCAGCCAGTGTCATTTTTTAACTGAATTTATTGGGGTGACATTGGTTAACAAAATTACATGGGTTTCAGGTGCACAATTCTACAAAACATCATTTGTACACTGTATTGTGTATTCATCACCCCAAGTCAAGTCTTTGTCCCACCATTTATCCCACCTATACCCTCCTCCACCTCCTCTAAACCCTCCCTTTGGCAATCACACTGTTGTGTATGTGCATGAATTCTTGATCTTTTTTCTTTTTTGCTCAATCCCTCTGCACCTTACCCAGGCTCCTCCCCAACAGCTGTCAGCCTGTTTTCTATCTATGAATCTGTGTCTATGTTGTTGTTAGTTTATTTTGTGCATTAGATTCCATACATGAGTGAAATCATATGATATTTGTGGTGAGAATTCAGATTTATATAGCCACAATGGAATACAGTATGAAGTTACCTCAAAATATTAAAAATGGAACTGCCTATGATCCAGCGATTTGACTTTTGGAAATTTACCAAAGAAACCAAAACATTAATTCCAAAGAATACATGCACTCTTATGTTCATTGCAGTGTTATTTACAACTAGAGGCCCGGTGTATGAAATTCATGCATGGGAGTGGGGGTTCCTCAGTCCGGCCTGCACCCTCTCCAATCTGGAACCACTGGTTCCTAACCGCTCACTTGCCTGACTGCCTGATCGCTCCAACTGCCTAACTGCCACCTTCTCTCTTCTCCCCTGGCACCAGCCTTCTCACCTTCTCTCTTCTCATGCAGTGCTGACCTTCTCCCTTCTCCCTTCTCTCTTCTCCCTTCTCCCTTATCCCTTCTCCCTTCTCCCTTCTCCCTACTCCCTTCTCCCTTCTCCCTTCTCCCTTCTCCCTTCTCCCTTCTGTCTTCTCCTGAAGTGCCTCTGTGGCCTCTGCAAAAGGGACTGCAGTGCTGGACCAGCCCTCACAGCTGCCACAACTGCAGGCCCTTGGCCCTTGCAGCTGCTGTTTGGCTTTGTCTGGAAGGATGTCCAGAAGGACTTCCGGAAAATGTCCAGTCTAATTACCATATTACCCTTTTGTTAGTATAGATAGCCAAGATTTAGAAGCAGCCCAAGTGCCCATCAGTAGATGAGTGTATAAAAGAGCTGTGGTGTCCTGACTAGTGTGACCCAGTTGGTTGAACATCCTCCTATACATGCAGGGTTGTGGTTTTAATTGCTGTGGTTTCAATTCAGAGCATATAGCCAGGTTTTGGGTTACATCCCTAGTCTGGGCATGTACAGGAGAAAGCCAACTAATGTTTCTCTCTCACATAGATCTCTCTCTCTCTCTCTCTCTCTCTCTCTCTCTCCCTTCTTCTCTAAAAAA
>NW_006298312.1:649814-650155 GCF_000327345.1 Myotis davidii
TGACTTCTCCTCTCCCTATTCTTTCTTTTTTTGCTGGCTGCCGGGAAACTGTATAAGACTTATTTCCATTTATCAAATGTGTTCACTCTTCTTTAGCTACTTTGTTCTACATATATTGTATCTTTTGCTTGGAATGTGCTTTTACTTTTCATTGAGTTAAAGTGATACCCATTCATTCCAAAGTCAGCTCAAATGTCTTCAAAATGTCTCTCTCTATCCCTCATAATAAGTGGATTATTATGACATATGATATGCGAATTCTCTGGGCATAATGTTTTATACTCTGTGTTATAGTTTCTGTGGCTTAGATGGTCATAGCCTTTCCATTAATATGAGAGCCC
>NW_006298312.1:669389-671864 GCF_000327345.1 Myotis davidii
TTCTCTCTCACATAGATCTCTCTCTCTCTCTCTCTCTCTCTCTCTCTCTCCCTTCTTCTCTAAAAAAAAAAAAACAAACAAACAAACAAAAACAAACAAACAAAACACACACAAAAAAACATATGCTTGGTTGAGAATTAAGAAAAGTTTGGTATGTTTACACAATGGAATACTATTCGGCTGCAAAAAAGAAGCCCCCGCCCCCCGCCAAAAAAACAGTGTCATTTTTTCTAACTAAAAATCTAAACATAACCCACACATTCATGCATGCAAAATCCTTTATTGGCTTCCCAGACGTTTAAATAATGACCAAAACCTTACCATGGTCTATAACTTCTTAACTTATTTAGTGCTTCAATTCTCTTTGCCTTCTCCTCTCCCTATTCTTTCTTTTTTTGCTGGCTGCCGGGAAACTGTATAAGACTTATTTCCATTTATCAAATGTTCACTCTTCTCTTTAGCTACTTTGTTCTACATATATTGTATCTTTTGCTTGGAATGTGCTTTTACTTTTCATTGAGTTAAAGTGATACCCATTCATTCCAAAGTCAGCTCAAATGTCTTCAAAATGTCTCTCCTTATCCCTCATAATAAGTGGATTATTATGACATATGATATGCGAATTCTCTGGGCATAATGTTTTATACTCTGTGTTATAGTTTCTGTGGCTTAGATGGTCATAGCCTTTCCATTAATATGAGAGCTCCACAGTGGCAAGGTAGGATTTGTATTTCCTGTACCTAGAACCGTGGCTTAAGCATAGTGGGTACTCAATAATATAGAATATTACTATTTATTTCACTCTTAATAAACAGTTGAGTGAACATCTGAATATGGAGATTCTTGTAGCATAGCTGCAGTGTTAACCTCAGGCTAACCTGTAGCTGATGTCACGAGCACTGTAGAAATTATCAAACTTAGTTTCAAGTACAACCAAGTTAATGATAATAAAGTCCTTGGCATCTGGTTTACAAAGGTCAGCCTGATCTTTCTAATCCAGTGGGAAAACTGCTAGAGAGAAAGTATCAACTACAAACAAATTGCAAAGCTCTATGAATTGTGCAAAAAAAATGTTGCACATATGCTAAAGTGGCGATAATGCCTAAGGAGTTATACTCAGTTATTCTAGAGTCCAGGACACGATTACTTTCCAAAAAGCAATAAGCTAGCCTGAAATACCAGAGTATGTACCACTCTGTCATCATCCCACACTTTAAAAATTGTGCAAATGTACAGGTTAAGCAAAATGACTAGGAATAAGAGCTGAGAACACTCTTGTTCTATGGCAATAATTTTTCATGAAATGTAATATAATCAATTTTACAATATTTTGTATATGAAAGAATGGGAAATTCAAGCTTCTAAAGAATAGTGCTACTGCCCTTAAAAGACTAATACATTGTAGAATTTTTGCACTCAGATCTACTAGAGCCAATTAGTTCTCCACTGATCCAAGATACATAAGCTTAGCAATAAATTACATATGCATGTATTTATGTATTAAAATATATGAATATATACTTAAATTTCATATGCACACACCTTTTTTTTCAAATTCACTTACACATATATTTAATTAACACATAAAGTACCAAGATCCAGGCCCAACCAAGATCATTCTATCAATGTATAAGAAAAAGAAGACAACTAAATATTTAATAAAGTGTATGACACTGAAAAATTGATACACACACCTATACATCTGGTCAGTTGATTATACTTAATTCTCACAGTAGCTCTATGAAATGGATTTCGCAAATGAAGAAACTGAAGCCCAGAAAGGTCAAGTAACTCATCCAGTTACCAACAAACCCAGAACTAATTTATTCTAATGTTATGCTTGTTTTCCCACCATCATAATACAATGTTTCGTATGCCTGACATATATTAAAATGTCCCATAGTGAACTATATACATCAGTATCAGGAAAGGAATGAAGTGCAGTATTTGGAATAAATTTTAAAATGATTTTAGATTATAAATTGTCTATTAAACTGATGAGAAGCAGAGAGAAATTGTGTGTGTGCACATGCATAGGAGAAAATAATTGGAAACAAAAGAAAATTTAGGAATATTACTGTATTTGCCGGCGTATAAGACGATTTTTTGGCCCTGAAAAATATGCCTCCAAGTGGGGGTTCGTCTTATACGCCAGGTACACTTCAGATAGACTGCCCATAGTGCTTGCCCCGTGCCATAGTGGCCTCCCGATGCCCGCCCACTTCATTCCACATACCGTTCAGGCATCAGCAGCGCTGCTGGGTGTATGCTCGGCTGTTATGCGATTTTGCTGTTATGCGATTTTACCACACTCGCAAAATCGCACACAGCCGACCATACACCCAGTATGATAGCGCAAAATCACGAATCGCGATACCATACTGGGTGTATGGTTGGCTGTGTGCGATTTTGCGAGTGTGGTAAATTCGGGTTACCGTATATTTCTTTACATATGCATTGAATTTTAAAGAAGGC
>NW_006298312.1:672077-682039 GCF_000327345.1 Myotis davidii
CTGGAATTACCTGTATGTTTACCGGTAATAAACTTGCACTGTTTTATGTATATGTTTGATTACATACAGCCTTGTGACAGTTTTCCTGCATGTCATAAGCATTTGAATATAAATTAAAATGTTAAAATCAAATCTGATATTGTTTTACCTTTTATTTGGTGTGTGGAAGGTGTGCGGAAGAGGGGGTAGTCTTATACGGCGAGTATAACAAACTCTGTATTTTGAGTGGAAATGTTAGGGGGTCGTCTTATACGCCCAGTCGTCTTATACGCCGGCAAATACGGTATGTCTAGTCCCCTTCACTCTACGGAAGAGAAAACTAAAATAAATTAGTTGTCTAACATTATGCTTTCTCTTTGTTTATACTTTAGCTACTACTGATATTATAGGCATAGGTACATTTTCATAGTAAGTTTCTGGGTAGAGCTCCTTAAAGTTAAGTCTCTAAATACATGTTTATTCTAAAAAAGTCAAGGGCATTCCAGAGGAGCAGAAACATTGAAAGAGCCCATCATTAATTGGTTTACTTTTTTTGGTTAGCCAATGAGTAATTACCAAAAGGAAATTATAAAAAAAAAAAAAAATAGAGGAGCATGTTTACTAGAATCCTTGGTATCTAGCTATAAAAACACTTGAGGACTAGCTTCTAAAAATCAAGAATAGAGATCTTGTTTCATTTAAAAAGGAAATAAAAGCAGAATCTTACAGCTCTTCTTTTTATCCTGCATAACTGCTCACTAATAAAAATAAGCAAATAAAGTAGTAAATGAGTGGATGCAAATTGTGACTCAGTTTCCTTGTTACAGATCTTGTTGTACAACCTTTTCCCCTTTGTTTTAAAATTCTTATCAAGAGGATTCTAGTCTTATTAATTAATTAATTAATTAATTAATTAATTATTTTCAAGTACCCAGTCCTTTTTCTTAAAACTGGTTGGGAACTCTATTTTATTGTGAGAGATAATTACCAAAAAGAAAAAAAAATCTCAGAAAATGTTCAAGAATTGTCTATTACAGTGAAGTTAGTGGTGCAGTCTTTTTTCTGTTTGTTTTTTTAAAATGTGTTTTTTATTGATTTTTAGAGAGTGGAAGAGAGAGGGTTAGAGAGATAGAAACATTGTTGAAGGAGAAACATCATCAACTGACTGCCTCTTGCATGACCCCTTCTGGGGATTGAGCCCTCAACCCAGGCATGTATCCTGACTGGGAATCGAACCGCAATCATCTTGGTTCCCAGGTCAATACTCAACCACTGCGCTAGCCGGCTGGGTGATATGTTATTTTTTAACTATGGGCCCTGTACACAAATTTGTGCACTTTGAAAGGAACTGTGGGCCGCTAGGCTGCAGTAGGCACAGGGGCGGGTCTCAGCCCATCCTCTGCATCCTCACCCAGACCCTCCCGCTGCAGTCCTAGGTGCCCTGTCTGCCGGCAGCCCCGCTCGCCCTGCCACTGCTCCCATGCGCTGACAGCACTGGCCCCACTTGTACTGCTGATTACTTGGAGAAATTGGAGCCTCATGTCGTGGAGCGATTGGGTCCGGCAAGTGCGGCCAGCGCCATCAGTGGGGTATGAGTGGCAGCTGCTGCCCTGATCACCCATCAAGAGCAGGGGGAGGTGGAATAGCCCTCAGGGGTGATCAGGGCCAGAAGCTGCCGATCGCACCAGCTGATTGTGCCAAGTGATCTGGACTGGAACCAGGTGCCAGCAGCGGGCGCGAGTGGCAGCTCCAGCACTGGCAGCGGGTGAGACCAAGGCAATCTCCAGCCGTGGGTGCAAGAGGTGGCTGCCGGCCCCAATAGCCCCTCAGGATTAGGGGGAGATGGAGAAGCCCTGAGGGGTGATTGAGGCCGGGCAACCGCTCCTCACACCCGCTAACGGCACCGAGCCATCAGGGCTGGCATTGGGCGCCAGTAGTAGGTGCTAGCTCAGGGTAGGACTGCAGCACAGGAGCAAAGAATTTTCAGTAACCACACCACCATGGCTGATGCCCGGCATTTTCCACTCTGTCACCTGCTGCTGACTCCCGCCATGTTCCTCGAGTGCCCCCTTGTGGTCAGCACATGTCATAGTGGCCAGTTGTTTGGTTGTTTGGTTGTTCTGCCTTTCACTCTATTTGCATATTAGGGATATATATATAAATACATCAAACTTAAGTTAGTTTGTCTAGATTGTTTTCAGAGTAAGAGAGAGGAAAAGAGAAAGGAAGAACAAGCACTCACTACTACTATTAGGTAACTAGCAAATGACAGAGAAACAGATTCACCCACTGCTACACAGCTATAGGATATGACTCTGGTCAACATGGTGATGGAATTATCTATCTATCTATCTACCTATCTATCTATATCTATCTATCTATCATCTAGCTAGCTGGCTATTTATCTAGCTCTCTATGTCTAGATATTTGTGGCAGATATGCCAAGCTGTAGATTCACTCTGTATTCTTCCTAGTTACTGCCCTATCATGCATTTTTACCTGTGAGTTTATTTTTCAATTTTCTTAACAAAATGACCTCTTAAAAACTGCCTAAAATCATGATCAAAAAAGGATTTGTCTATTTTGAAGCTAGAATACCCATCAGAGTAAGAGTAGCCCTTAGCAACATGCAACATCAAGGAGCTGATCATTTTATTTGGAGAAATGGGGAAATAATGTCCCAACTGGATTTGAGAGTAAGCTAAATCCTTGGGAAAGGATGTTTAGAAGATGGTAGAGATTATAGATTCCCACGGCATGTCTCCAAAGCATACAGTCAAACACACCATGAAGCTGAAATAAGTCTGTTTAGGTCAAGTTTTAGTTTGTATTTGTATTTGCCAGGGACTAAGGCCGAAGATACGTTCTTTAATTTTTCCCAAGACACTAAAGAATACAGGTATAAGCAATAATGCTAAGCTCACAAATATGATTATCCATTCTATCATGTTTGCTGACATCACAATAGTCCTGAAAGCAGAACTAACATACAGGAGGTTATAATATAAAAATTAGAATAAGGAGAGACTTAAAATCAGTGTCACCCTAAAGATGTTGGATCGATAAACCAAATGACATATATTCTCATAAGTTTAATTGATACACTTAAAAGCAAGAAAAAATGAAACATGAACAAAATGTTCTATGCCCAAGACTGAATATGCCAAATTTATCATTAACATTTCTATATTTTCTTCAAGCTCTGAGAGAAAACATGTTTTTTTTTAACGAGATAATATACTTCCTATTTACACCAACACAGTCTTATTGCTATAATGACAAAATGTTGGCTCATCATTTAGATCAACTGATGTATATTTTACTTCTTTCTTATTACTGGAATACCAAGTACTTAGCCTTTTTTTAATATATCCCTTCTGATTGATGGGTGTAGATGATCCTATCAGTATGGACCTATAGATTATATGGCAGACTACTTAGACACTTGAGAATACAGTCAGGGGAGTTTGAAAAATCAATAGGAAAACTAGCACTTCCATTAGGAAATAAATAAACAAATAAAAAAAACAATTAAGCTCTTTCAGAATTGACATTCACAGCTCTAGCATCCTGGGAAAATACTTTTTGGTTTATTACCAAAGAGATTATGTTATTGAGGATGCTGTCAACATGTGGTTCACTTAGTGTTTGCTTTTTCCTCCTTCATGGCTGGTTGATAAGATATGTACTATATCTCAGGATAACTGAAAGAAAAAAAAAAGAAGAAAGAAAACAAGAGAAGTTTCCTAATATCCCTGACTCAATTAAGAAGAAACTTTGAAATGACTTTGGCTGCAGTTAAGACCTGTAGGTCTTAAATTTTCTATGCACAGCTGGGAGTAGGAAAGAAGACAAAGGGCAAAGATCCGGTTTTCACTGAGCAGACCTTTGCATCCACTGCACATTTGTGCTGGTTTACTTTCTTTAGGCATTCAAAACTATTTTAAGGTCTAATGGCTAAAAGACTTGTGTTAACTATTGGTTTCCACATAACTTTTCAGGCCTCCTTTAAGTTTTTCTAAGCACTCAGTGCTCCTGACATTACTCTGGGACCCCTCCTTTACATCCTGTACTATGGTCTTAAATCGAGGGTTCTTATGATTTTGGTTAAACTAATTTTAAATCCTAGCTCTTCTCAGAGATAGCCTCTGCCCTAGTAATCAACAACCCTATAGGCAGCAGAAGACAGGAGCCCAGACATGACTAATGGTCAAAGATCCAGACCTCTATGCCCTGACTGGTTTGGCTCAGTAGATAGAGTGTCTGTCTGCAGACTGAAAGGTCCCAGGTTCAATTCCAGTCAAGTGCATGTACCTTGGTTGCGGGCACATCCCCTGGCGGGGGTGTGTAGGAGGCAGCTGATCGATGTGTCTCTCTCATTGATGTTTCTAACTCTCTATTCCTCTCCCTTCCTCTCTGTAAAAACTCAATAAAATATATTAAAAAAAGAAAAGAAAAGAAAAGAAAAAGATCCAGACCTCTAGCAGGCTAAACATAATTTAATCCCTTGGCTACTTTCCTAAGACTGGACACAGGGATGCTGGAAAAGGACTTAGTACTTTCCTCAATATCTGAAAAAATAATTTTATTACTCTTACCTCACCTCCAACCAATCAGCTCACAACATGACCCTGAAACACCCCAACACATGGTATTGTTAATGTAAAAAACCATTGAAACCTGTAAAGAATTTTTGTGAGTTTATTTGAAACAAACTGTCCACATATGCCAGGAAACAGAGCCTCAAGGAATTGAGATAATGCTCCAGAGAATGACAGATTAAATCTGTATTTATACATTGCAATCCAAGGATGGATATAGGTAGGTTACATGAAATCAATTGGTGATAGACTAGAGAGGTGGGAGAAAGCAAAGCGGGGTGGGGGGATGGGGGAGGAACCCCTGGGATTGGATAAAAAGTAAAATGATGGACACATACTTAGGTGGGTGCAGGAGCAATTAACACGATAATGAAGGAATTTGTGGTATCTGCCCTGGCGCCCAGCACATTACGCTGTGCTCCAAGGGGTCCAGAAAAAGAGAAGTCACAAGTGACCCAGACATTTCAAAGAGTATGTTATTATAGATGCAAAAAGACAGGATAGGTTCAGTTAAGGTAAAGGTTGACCTTGTCAGTGAAGATACCGGCCAGGGCGAAGGCTACGCCCTCCATCTTACCCTGGTTCCTCCATTTTTGGGCAGCAGCCTTAGCCATGTGCTCAGCAAGGAGCTTCTTCCCAGAAGCCCAAGGATCTGCTGGCCACACCTAGGATTTCTTTAAACTAACCAATGACAATCAAGGGACGTGTGCGCCATAGACACAACCACATCCTGTGTAACAAGACCCCAACTTGCGCCTGGCCAATTGGCAGGGCCCACAGCCCTCTCTCCTCCCCTTACTCCAACCCCCCTATTTCTTCCCAGAAACCCAAGCCTCTGCTGGCCACACCTAGGATTTCTTTAAACTAACCAATGACAATGAAGGGAAGTGCACACCATAGATATGACCACATCCTGTGTAACAAGACACCGACTTGTGCCCGGCCAATCGGCAGGGCTCACAGTCCTCTCTCCCCTACTTACTCCAACCGCCTTATAAAACCCCTCTCCACACAGAGTTCTCTCTATCTGCCGCTTGCCTCTGTGTCGGTGAGTGTGGTCGGGGAGCCGAGCTAGCTCAAATAAAGGCTCTTTGCTTTTGCATTGGACTCAGCTGGCTCCCTGGTGGTCTTTTGGGGATCCTGAAATCTGGGCATAACAGGTGGTGATTACCCACCATGACTGCTTTTACTTAAAGTTTAATTTCAGACCATCCTTTGTGGTTACTGTAGGTCTCTGAGTCTGCAAGACTGGTAGTTCCTCCCTCATTATTTTCATTTGATGAATTTGTTAATCTACCAGCTTGATCCTTAATTGCACATCCCACATTCTCCTCAATGATTACAGCATAGCCACTAATGTAGCACCTGACCCACCTATGGCCACTGTCTCTCAGAAAATGGCAGTGATACAGAATTTTTGGACTGGAACCCGGATTTCCACTGGAATCAAAGAATGAACCCATGGACAGAGGGTAGTATAGCAAAGAAGGAGGTTTATTGAAGAACAAGTATAGACTCCCATGTGGGGAGGGGGAAAGGGTCCTACCAACTTCCTGTTTCCATGGTTTGTACAGGCTGTAGCTCCTGTGTCCTGATATCCCCTCTGATTGGTCAATATTACCTTTCAAATTGGATACTATAGTGACTCCTGAGGCCCTCCTCCTTCTTTGTCCTCCTATTCCTTCTGGGCTTTCTTCCTTCTTTGTTTTGTAAATATAGACCTTTTGGGCTACTTCCAGCTCCCTTGTCTTATGGAAATATACCTGCTCCCTTTTCTTAGGGAAATGTAACTGCACCTGGCTTCCTTGTTTTATGGAAATGTAACTTCTCCCCTTTTGTAGCCCTATGTTTTTTTCCATGGACCTAAACCTGCTTATGTTCCCCTAAAATTCCTGTTTCAGCAGCTTCTCTACATAATTCCTGAGAAAGAAATTCTGTACCCAACTAATTAAAAAACCAGATGTTGACTAATTTTGCAACTCTTCTCCAAGAGCACAGAGTGACAAACTTGTTAGATATTTTTGCAGCCATACACACAGATTCACAACCCAGACCAGACTCCAGGAGCCTTCCTTTGATGTGTTCCATATTGCTGAGAATTTAAATTATTATACCTGAACTGTCATGTTTTCTCCCAAGATCAGCTGTATGTTAATCTAATAAGTTTTTAAAGTAATCATTCCTCTAATTTTCATTGATAATTATCGTCATTAAAATCTTCTAGTTGCCTAAATATTTAAGTCTAAGGAATTAACAAAAATCATTTTCTCATATATAGCCTATTAATAATCTATTTTTAAGAGACTCATATTTTTTACTCTATCCCTATTCTTACCCTTCATCCTAATCCTGACCCCACTATAGGGATAATAGTGCTTAAGTAGGTAAAACACTTACTTAGGTAAATAAAAGACTAGACTGCACCCAGCCTGTGTGGCTCTATTGTTACAAAGAACCAAAGAATACCAAGCAGGATTCCTAGAGAAAGGGAAGGACCCTGTTTGTTAACACTAGTAGACTCAGGGAATAATTTCCAAACCAGAGTGAAGAAACATGCAGAGAGCCTGTTTATGTATATCCCACTGGGGTCTTTGTCTTGCAGATATGCCCTCTGCCCCCTTCATGGTCCTGCAGGAAGGCCCTCAGGTGTCAGGCCACATCTGATGGTCCTTCCTGACACCAGCATAACAACCGCTCCCCCCCGCCCCCCACACACACACCCAGGCGGTGCATTGTGCACAGTTCCATGGCCTCTTCATTTAGATAACAAGTTCTGCAAGACCAGTTTCCTCCTCACTATGATTGAGCATCAACCCAGGAACCAGGAGGACACAGTTTGATTCCCAGTGAGGACACATGCGCGGGTTGCCGGCTCTGTCTCCAATAGGGGGCATGCTTTGATGATTCTCTCACATCATTGATGTTTCTATCTCTCTTTCTCTCTCTCTGAAATTAATGAAAACTGTATGGTATTTCAACTAATGTAAAGAGCTCTCTCTGTGTTATAAGTTGGGAAATACAGGATAGGGAAGATAGACAAAGCTTTTTAAGTCATGGAACTTGGTAATTTACAAGGTCTGTGGTATTAGGGAAAAAAAGGAAGACTTTAAAACCCTTTATTTAAATTTCTAATCACCTTTAAACAATGCTTTATACATCCTAAGCAGAACTCTCTCCATTCACCCTTTTGATGTTTTCTTACTTTTTATTTATGATAAATAAGAAGTTCATAGGAATGTGAAAAATAAATACAATTTTCTAACTCAAAATGAAAGAAATTTTTAGCAGTGAAATAGGCAGGTTTAGGAAATTTAGAAAATTAAGGGATTCATAAAAAAAAAGCATAAGGCTACAGAGATGCAAAAGGGTACATTTCCATAAAACAAGGGAGCTGGGAGTAACAAAAGGTACACATTTACAAAACAATAAGGAAGGAGGAGAGGAGAGCCTCACGTGTCCCATGTGAGGTTCAACCTTTGAGTTTAGGGTTGTTATAGTGACCAAATCAGAAGGGGATACTGACTAATCAGAGGGGATATCAAGGCAGAAAGATATGCAGTCTTTATAAACCATAGGAAAAAGGGACTCAGTGGGACTCTTCTCCCCTCCCCACCTGGGAGTCTGTGCTTATTTCTCAATAAATTTCCACCTTTGCTTATACCACCTTTCACCTGTGGTTTCATTTTTCTACTCCACCAGATAAGAGCCCGGGAACCATCCTTCCTAGGGGAACACCAGGATTTTTCAGTCCAAAATTCCTGTATCAAAAATATAATTAGTTTTTTTTATAGTTAAAAAATGCTTTAAACCAAATAAAAATTAATTTTTATTTATTAGTTTATTATAACAATTTTAAGGGGTATAGATAAATAATAATAGAAATTCTGATGTATAGAATATCTGCTATTAATTTGGCTCTACTTTTGTACATAATTTTCATAACAACAGGAGAAAAGTCTTTAAAGTGATGGAATAATGGAATAGCTAAATGGACAAAATAACACCTAATTTACCTCTTAGTTTTGTATTCATTCATAGTCTGCCAGTACCCTAATATATTCATAGACTCTTCTTTTGTAAGCTAACTGCCCTTCTCTTCACTTCTCATAAAGCATCTTAGGTTGCCCTAGAGGTGTGTTGTATTGACTTACTTACATATTAAGATGTAAATTTAAGATCACTATGCATAATGTTTAAATTAACACATTAAATGAAATTGCCTGAAGCATAGTTCTTAAGTGTGTTTGTTTTCAAATCAACAAGATTAGATTGTAATTAACTTTACAAAATAAGGAAAGAAGTCCTATATTTATTAAGAAAGAAAAATTAATTGGGGGATTCTAAACTCTGATTACAGGCCAACTGCAATTACATTTTTTTCTTTGCAAATTTTCTATTTTATTTAGAGTCATGAATTAAGAGTTAACACCACCACACTTTTTTGACACCAAAATTTTATTTCACCCTCTAGTTTCTATCTGTCATTTTAAAATGCACACTTACTATAATCTTTATCTTGGCACATTTCCCAGACTCATGTGTCCTCCACACATTGCTGCAGTTAATTACTTATGTTTTTTATTTGATGATTATCTCTGCCAAAACCATTCTTATTGCTAATTCTAAAATGTTGTGAGGTAAAACACACATGTCACTTTCCTCAAGGTCACTGATAGTATTGGATCCATATGCTTAAGTATCTTATCTTGTATCCTCAGTGACATTATAAACTGAGAATACTTCTTTCTATTGAGAGTTCATCTGATTAACCTTTGTCATTAAATCTATATATCCTCTTTTGAGTATGTCATCTATATATATGAAAAGCTAATATGCAAAGTGAGTTCAACCAGGAGACCTAGAGTTCAATCACTCCTATGATGTGTGCTGACTACCAGGGGGCAGTGTGGAACATGGCGGGCGACCAGCAGTAGTGGTGGGGTACTGAGGGAGTGAAGACCAGGAGACCTAGAGTTCAATCACTCCCTATGATGTGTGCTGACTACCAGGGGGCGGTGTGGAACATGGCGGGCAACCAGCAGTAGTGGTGGGGTACTGAGGGAGTGAGGAAAGGCAGAGGTGGGGAGGCAAGAAACCATGCCATGGCGGCTCACAGGCAGCGAGGGAAGGAGGAGGTGGGGAGGCTGCGGGGAACTGCATGGTGGTGGCATGTGGGTGGCAAGGGAAGGAGAAGGCAGGCAGGTGGGGAGGCAGGGAGGCAGGAAACCTGGCTGGCCCTGATCAGGACCAATCGGGACCTACTGGCTGCTGGCCAGGGCCTTCCTTCATTCTGTGCAACCCGCTGGTGGTCAGCATATGTCATAGCAAGTTATCGAACTCCTGAGGGGACGCTTTACATATTAGCCTTTTATATATATACTA
>NW_006298312.1:682255-686005 GCF_000327345.1 Myotis davidii
ATTATATAGGATAGATGAAAAGAGATATTGGATTGACTTTATTGTGTGTGTTTTTTTCTGAATGCTAGTAATGCTGTTGTGATAGAGAAAATTATCTGAGCTAATAATTAAAAGGGAGTTTTTTTTTTATTTCAATGTTTTTGTGCACAAATTAATAAAATACTTCTCCAAAATAAAGCACCTCCTTTTTTCCACATTGACCTCTGGCAGCTTGCCAACAAATTCTACATATAAATTAATTTTAAAATATTTTATTGCAACTCTCTGTGATTATTGCTGAAAAAGTAAAGAAAAATGAACATTGGTTTGGGCTAACCCATTCAAACCTCTAAAAATTGTAGTGACAAATGCAATTAGAAGCTCCACTTCCATGGGAAGATAGTGACCTATCCCTACAAATGGTATAACAAACTGTTTTAGAAAAGAATCCAAATAAAAATACTTTTAGAAATCTATCTTGCAAAGTCCTGAGGTCTTGACAAATACTGGTTGAATGAACAAAGTAATGACTTTGAAAATAATTTTTATAGTATCAAAAGGATTGAGCAGTTACCTTATGAAACAGTTTTATTTAATTCACCAACAACAGAAGAAACACAAACACTTTCTGTTTTAAAAAATCAGAAATGCCCTGGCCAGTTTTGCAAACCAAATTTTTATACAGATGGGCATAGTAAAGTTGGGGGCACATGTGTTCATTGAGTAAGGTAAAATGGGTAGAATTTTATTTGCAAGGCAGTTAAATCTAAAGATTTTACACTCTCTAAGGTGGGAGGTATTGACTATTTGGAAGATTTATACAAATTATCTATAAACATTTCTTGCACACACTCCACAGTCAATGTTAAATAGTAGTCTACAATAAGTTACTGCAACACAGCCCATAAGTTAGAACAATAGACATGTATAAATATGCACAACTCAACCAGAGGAAGTGCAATAAAGACTCCAGAAGAAGTGGCATCTGAGTTTTGTCTTGAGGATAAACTAGTTTTGTGGACAGATTCATCCAACACTGATGTTCAGAATGAATTAAATAAGAGAAGGACCTGATACTGGGTAGAAAAGATAAGAGGCAATACAGTAAAATAGGTAATATGGGTAGAGGCTTGATCAGATGCCAATTTTTTTAAACATGATGGATTACTGGTCAGAAAAAGAATTAGCCCTAAGGAATTACAGTTTTAAAGATGACTCTGGGGCAGTTAATTTGCTTATACTATACCAACCATGATGTTAATAAAACCAGGGTTAAGAGGTTACTCACTCTGTTCTATGACCTTGGAGTATAGGCCAGTTAGGGGTTTTAGAAGTCTTTGCAAAACGGCAAAGGCAGATAATGTGGAAACCTCTATAAAGTTTACATCTATGATGGTCAACATTGAAAAAGATGAAACCCTCAAAAACATTTATTCAATTAAGTGTGGGCCAATAATACCATCACATAAAACTGTAATAGGGAATGGGGCAAAATAAGTTTACTAGTAAATTGTTTGTATGGAAAATAATACAATAATAATCCTATATAATAAAAGCCTAATATGCTAAGTGTCTGGTCATCCATTCAACCAATCAAAGTGTAATATGCTGATGATATACTAGGGCTGCTCAACTGCTTGCTATGACGTGCACTGATATTCAGGAGGCAGACAGTCGACCTGTCAACCAGTCGCTATGATGTGCACTGACCACCAGGGAGCAGACACTCCAACTGGTAGGTTAGCTTGCTGCTGTGGTCCTGCGAACTGGTACTGAGTGAGATGGGCCAGACACACCCTGGAGCCCTCTCTTGATCCCTCTCTGGCTGGCCTACCTCCTGCATCCCTTCCTGGCCCTGATCATGCCCCAGTGGGGTCCCTTGGCTTGGCCTGCACCCTCTCGCAATATGGGACCCCTCGGGGGATGTTGGAGAGCTGGTGTCAGCCTGATCCCATAGGCCAGGCCGAGGAACTCCACTGGTGCACAAATTCATGCACTTGGCCTCTAGTAATACAGTGGGGCCTTGACTTACGAGTGTCCTGACTAACGAGTTTTTTGAGATACCAGCTGTCTCTCTGGCAATTTTTTGCATTGAGTTGACAGAGTAATTTGAGTTAATGAGCTCCTTAACGAGCTCGGTCTCGGAACGAATTAAACCCATAAGTCAAGGCCCCACTGTACAATAATAAACTTTGTGTTTCTCATACTCACAGCTGTGAACCTACTTTTGCCCCACTCTGTATACTAATCAGTATGATTTCTTCTGAGCTTTCCAGACAGAAGTGAATATTGGATCATACCTGCATAAGGCTTTATTTATTCATGAACAGTGTCTCCAGCACTATCTATCATCTCTGTAATCTTTACTACTTCTGCCTAATAATGACAATGATAACAATAATAATGAAGAGAATAATATCTATTATGCCTCAAGTAATTTTGAAATCAGGTAGGGTATGAACAAATAGGTATATTTTATTTAGCACAGAACATTTTTTTCACATTTCATTAATTAGGAATTTTTATAAGCTTCTATTACAGATGAATAAAGTGAAACTCTTAGAGCTAGTGGATGTCTGAGCTAGGATTGAAACCTGGGAATGATTGCATAGCCCAGTGAATTATCTACTACACTATACTGCCTCTTACATAAGCATTATTTAGGACCAGGAGAAACATTCTGATTTTTTATGCTTTCCTGTTTCAGCTGTCTAAAATAAGTGTTTTAATAATTGCAAAATATAGAAATGTAGATTTAAAAAAATACAAGGATTTGCTCATAACAGTGATTAAAAAGCCACAGCAGTTCCTGCAGTTCCTTTGTGGCATCCCAGAAATTTAAAGTTTAAATTATAAATCCAAATTCCCATTGCAAGAAAAAGAGAAATATCTGTCCTCAAATTCAATCCCTGAACAACGTAAGGTTCATCACATGGTCCTGTCTCTGGGCTTCCCTACCACAGGCTCTCAGCCTGCCTTATCTTTCCCTGGCCTATAATACAGGGTCTAGTTCCTGAAATCACCGTGAGGAGAAGGGGTGGAATGAGACTCCAATGCAACAGCCTTTTGTCCTAGATCCTCACTCTTTTGTCATCGAAACTGACTCAAAAGTTCTCCCAACTGCAATCACTCTCTGGGCAATCTCTTTAGGCATCATGCCAAGGCAGACAGAGGATCCTGGGAAAAGTGTTTTCCTTTTAGTTAAACTGTGTGGACTTTAAGGCCTGATCCAGCTCTAAAAATTCCACAGTTTTAAGAAAGTTAATGAAGTTGACCCGATATTATTGATGTTCAGGAAGTTCAAAGAATCTGGTATTTTTCTCCAGAATTTCTTTTCATTTACCCTCTTGTTCTTTCCAGAATTGATCTACTGCCTGAAATTTTTGTTAATGATTTCAAATATTTACCACGAATTCATTTAAACAAAGTGATAAGCCTCTAGCATATGGCAGGCCCAGTGTTATGCACTGAAGATAAGAGAACCAGGGGATTTACTCCCCCAGGAATCCAGGGATATTACTATATCTTGTGGTTTCAGGCCGAAGTTTTAGCAAGAGGAAAGTTAACTGAAATTCTATAACATGTTTTCATCTACATTTTTTCCCCAGATAGAGCAGTTTCTGGTGATGGGTGGGATGATAGATGACTGTTCACCAAAATTTGCATTATCGTCAATAAAATAAGTTTTCTGCTATGTTTAGTGGCAATATTTTAGGAGATAAGACTTGTGGTGAATGTAAATTTAATTAAAAATACATCAAGGATGTTTAT
>NW_006298312.1:687099-690577 GCF_000327345.1 Myotis davidii
CTGGGGGACGGGGAGTGTGGGGGTAGGGAGGCATAGTTGGTTAGGGACTTGGAGCTGCCAAAAGGCATACATTCCACAGGATAAGGGGAGAGAAAGACACCCATTCACAGAAGATAAGGGGAAAGCCACAGAATAAGAGAAGAAGACACATTCACAGAAAATAGGAAAAAGCGCCACAGGGGTAGAGAAATGCTGACAAAAGGGAGAAAGAGGAAAACAGATTTTCACAGGGATAGAGAATTCTACCACTGAACTGGGAGAGAAAGGCGGGGGTCACATGGGGTTTGAGCTTTGAAGCTGCTATAGTGACCAATAAGAAGGGAATACCAGGACACAAAGAACTGCAGCCTTCATAAACCTTAGAAAAGGGGGCTGAGTGGGCTACCCCCATTGGGACCACTTCTTTACATGGGAGTCTGTACTTGCTTCCAATAAATTTCCACCTTTTCATATACCACCTTTTGTCTGTGGCTTCTTTCTTCAAAACCACTTGGACAAAAACCCAGGAAAGAAATCACCTTTGCATCCTACTTAGAAGAAATCACACGTTTCAATTTGGTTCCGCATTTCAATTCTAATAGGCACTTGAATTATACAGTATTTCATTTAGTATTCCTAATGTGTGCTTGAGGCAAATTTGAAATATTCTTTTATTAGATGTGGAAAAAAGCCCTAGACAGGTAGAGTAATCAGCCACATTCACAGCTATATAGTGAAGGAAATGTGATCCAAACTCAGGCATATATCTGTGTCCCAAATTTCTTTTTTCTACTCTTACACTGCTTTAAAGATGCACAGACCAGCATAAGAGAATATTAACTGTTATAATTACTTGTTTCTATTTTAATTGAGATACTAAGTATCTAGTTTCTGTTTCTAGGATGAATAGCTTATCCCAGAATATGCATTGTTTGAGCAAAGAAGAGATATCTTTTTTTATATATATATGTAAGCTATCCTTTGCTCAAACAATGTACCATGATTTTTAAAAGACAGTGAGAAGGCATTATACTAAGTGAAATGTCAGTCAGAGAAAGATAAATATCACATGTTTTCTGGTGATGGGTGGGATGATAGATGACTGTTCACCAAAATTTGCATTATCGTCAATAAAATAAGTTTTCTGCTATGTTTAGTGGCAATATTTTAGGAGATAAGACTTGTGGTGAATGTAAATTTAATTAAAAATACATCAAGGATGTTTATCACCAAAAGTGCACTGAATCCACAAACAAGTGTTGGCAAGGATGTGAGAAAAAGAAAAGCCTCCTGCACTGTTTGTGGACATGCAGATTGGTGCATGCAATGTGGAAAACGTGTGGAGGGGCCTCAAGAAATTGAAAATGGAACTGCCTTATGACCCAGCAAATGAGCGGGGTGGGGGGCAATGAGGGATAAGGGCACATATGTAATATCTTAATCGATAAAGAAAAAATAAAGATTTTTAAAAAAGACACCACCTGTCTATGCCTGAATTAACCATTGACTTACTTGAAGTAACCAATATTTCTTCTGCTCCAGTTTTTTCACTCTTTTTAAAATCATGGATTATTTTAGATAATTAAAAAATTAAATATTTGTTACTTAGAAATTAAAATAAAGTATCCACAAGCATTTTTAAAATAACCTAAAGTTATAAGCAAAGAACAATTAAATGTTCTACTTGTGATGGTGACTGGCTAAGTTTCTTTTATGAATGAACTGAAAAAAGTGCCCTTTGAGTTTAGTTAGCACCTTAATTGGTTTTGATTATGGTACTTCCCTGGCACTCCAGGGATCCACAGCCAAAGGCACTCAGAACGTTTGGGTTCTTTAGGTGGACTAGCAGCCGAAATGGCACGAGATGCAGCCTGGCTCTCATTTGCTGGCTGAGCTTGGGGTAGGAGGTTACCTGAAATATCAGGAGAAACTCTTATAAAGTATATGATTATCTAACCACTATGCTGTACACTTGAAACTAATACAGACTAATATTGTATATAACTGCAATTAAAAATAAAATTAAAAAGTGTCCTGTTGAAAGGATTCATATGATTTGGTTTTCCAAGCCGAGCCTTAGACATCACAATTATCCTGAATTTCTGTCAGCACAAAGAGAAATAAAACCAGCTTTGACTTTGTTCTAAATGTATTGCTTTACATGAGCTTCTAGACAATTACCAAAAATGTGTAATGATTCAATTTTCTGACTAATTAACAAAGAGAGTCCAGTATCATCTGCCTGATTTGAATGTTTACTTGTACTGGTAGAACCAGTAGAAAACTTTCCTCAGGCTTTGGGCCCCAAAAATAAAACATGGTGTGCTTTTTCTTTCATGTTTTTGTTTGTTTGTTTTTTTAAAGATGACGTCAGCCTGATGTAAAAGCTAACCCAGCACACAGGAGAAAATCGCTATGGAATGACTGATTGCTGAATGAAGTGGCAGAGGAAGACCTAGTGGATTCCTGGGGCTTGAGCGCTTGGAACGTGGGCAGTGTAGACAAATCCGAAAGTTCTTGCTTTTTAGTACTAGTTATTAACACTAATATTATCTCCATTCCTCATGAACTGCCTCCCTGGGGTCACTCCCAAAGTTGACAGAGTATTTCCAAGCTGGAAGGTTTCAGGAAAACTGTTGTGGTTCAGAGAGAAAATATGCTATGAAATCTAGATGGCTATGACTGGCTGCTACACCAACAGCATCAGTAACTCATGTCTCTCTTCTTTCCAATGCGATGCTCTTCCTATGCACTTAGTAGTCATCTGTCTTGTTCCAGACATCCTGAAAGGAGTTTTTAGGGGTAAAATAGGCAGGTTTAGGGGATTTTAAGAATTAGGGGGGCCTGGGGGACGGGGAGTGTGGGGGTAGGGAGGCATAGTTGGTTAGGGACTTGGAGCTGCCAAAAGGCATACATTCCACAGGATAAGGGGAGAGAAAGACACCCATTCACAGAAGATAAGGGGAAAGCCACAGAATAAGAGAAGAAGACACATTCACAGAAAATAGGAAAAAGCGCCACAGGGGTAGAGAAATGCTGACAAAAGGGAGAAAGAGGAAAACAGATTTTCACAGGGCATAGAGAATTCTACCACAGGAGGGGGAGTAAAAAGGGGTACCCCACGTGGGGTTTGAGCTCTGAAGCTGCTATAGAGACCAATCAGAGGGGATATCAGGACACAAAGAACTGCAACCTATATAAACCTTAGGAAAAAGAGACTTAGTGGGCTACCCCTTTGAAGCCCCCTCCCCAAATGGGAGTTTGTGCTTGCTTCCCAATAAATTTTCACCTTTTCCTATACTACCATTTGTCCATAGCTTCATTCTTCGAATCTACCTGGACAAGAACCTGGGGAAAGAAATCACCTTTGCATCCTGCCCAGAGGAAAACCACACACATTTCAGTTTGATTTCTGCGTTTCAGTGTCAACAGACAGCTTACTGAATTTTCACACAGTCTTAGACAACGTGGAAAAGCAGGAAATTTCTTGAATTCCATC
>NW_006298312.1:691246-692815 GCF_000327345.1 Myotis davidii
GTGACTGGCTTGGTTTTTTTATGAATGAACTGAAAAAAGTGCCCTTTGAGTTTAGTTAGCACCTTAATTGGTTTTGATTATGGTACTTCCCTGGCACTCCAGGGATCCACAGCCAAAGGCACTCAGAACGTTTGGGTTCTTTAGGTGGACTAGCAGCCGAAATGGCACGAGATGCAGCCTGGCTCTCATTTGCTGGCTGAGCTTGGGGTAGGAGAGACCATCTAGGCCTCATTTTACTCAATTGTCAAACACTAGGAGGATTGGTATGAGAATGAAATATATTAATGTATAAAATAAGCTAAGCGTACTATCTTATACATGAAGACTTTTTAATTACCTATATTTCAACCTTAATTTCAATTGCCTTTTTCAATGATACTTTTTGGCCCTAATAGTCTATATTTAAAACATTTCTTAATTGTAAGAGAGGTAAATGCCTTGAAAGAAAAAAATGCTAAAATAGGAAGCATGGTACAGCGATACAAAACTAAATCATTGCTTATTCTCTGAAAGTTGATGAATTACATAGTTCTGTTCATTCTATCTTCTTTTTTTGTGTGGTTGTTTTTCAATCTGATTTTGCCTGAATAACCACAGAAACCCCATGCTATGCAGTGACTCAGACACACTTTGGGATAATAGCTATGTTAACTGACTTTTAATGCTACTTTACTTCCCAATTGCTCTCCGCATGTCCCTGAAGTTTAATAAAACTGAAAACATTTTATTTTATTGTCTCAAACTATTGATTATCTTCTTAATGTAATGTTGAAAACTCCATGATGTATTGCCTTTGCTACATTGATTAAATGACTTATCTTAAAGAAATAAGAGTTCTGCTTTAAAGCAAAGAACCCTAATAAAGAATAAAATTGTTTCTTTTCGACATTACTTGTGGCTCCATTAGAAAAAACACAAATCTTATTCTCAGTATTGCAATGAAAAGAAATTTGATTGTTTCACAACTGATTTAGATATTCCTAGGGGCACTGCATGACAACTTAGATTTCTTCTCTGGATTTTATTGCTAACATAAGATTACTTAAATAAATGAATAACAAGTCACTTACTTTGGCAAAATGGAAACAATAAAAAAATATTCTTTGAATTTTTGACCTCATTAAAAAAAAACACTACTTGAGACAAAAAGAATGCACTGAATAAGAGCAAGAAAAAAGATGGACCACTGAACTGGGAGAGAAAGGCGGGGGTCACATGGGGTTTGAGCTTTGAAGCTGCTATAGTGACCAATAAGAAGGGAATACCAGGACACAAAGAACTGCAGCCTTCATAAACCTTAGAAAAGGGGGCTGAGTGGGCTACCCCCATTGGGACCACTTCTTTACATGGGAGTCTGTACTTGCTTCCAATAAATTTCCACCCTTTTCATCTACCACTTTTTGTCTGTGGCTTCATTCTTGGAATCCACCTGCACACGAACCTGGGAAAGAAACCACCCTTGCATCCTGCTCAGGAAAAACTACCCAACTCACTGGGGCCAGGTACCAGACAAGCTGGGACATCCCCTATGCCCCAGAACCTGCTGATATTATTCAAATTAGTCACTCC
>NW_006298312.1:693041-693570 GCF_000327345.1 Myotis davidii
TGAAGGGGCTTCACGAGGGTGGGGCTGGCAGGGTCTGGGTCTCACCCAATGTGGGTGGGCTGGCCAGGGCTAGGTCGCGGGGCACATCCCAGACACTGATAGGAGGAAGATTTTCATATACATTTTACTAATTTTCTTTCATCTCTGACACTTCTATTATAGAGAAAGTGCAAATAGCAATATTAAAATATATCCTCTAATTAATTCCTTTCTAATGTGCACAAATTTCATGCACCGGGCCACCAGTATTCTAATAACTAGGCATGGTACTGGATGGCTGCAGGATTTTTTTGGATGATCATGTATGTAATGTCTGGTCACTGGAATGTACAAATACATTTTTAGAAAAAGATTGCTTACACAGTGCTTAACATAGTTTAAAAGTATTAGGATAAATTTGTCAATAAACAGATGATAGAGAAGCAGAAGCATAAAGAGCCTTATAGCCTCACAAATTATATATAAAAAAGAATGTAAGAGTAAATATGATAATATTACTTAAAGTCATGAGTATTAACTTCTAATAAAT
>NW_006298312.1:697441-703490 GCF_000327345.1 Myotis davidii
ATTAATGAAGAAACAAATATGGGTAAAGTACTATATTTGTTTCCTAGGGCTGCAATAACAAAGTACCACTGACGGGTGGCTTGGGCTAGACATCACAGGCTACACATCAGAGAGCTAGATGACCTCAGTTATTTCTTCTGAGGCCTCTCTCCCTGGCTTGCAAATGACCAGGGAAAGATGCACTCTTTCTGTTTTCACATGGTCTTCTCTCTGTGTGTATGTTTTCATCTCCTTTTCTTAGGAGGATACTAGTAATATTGGATTAGGGCCCACCCCAATAACCTCATTTTAACTTAATTACCTTTTTAAAGGCTCTATCTGCAAATACAGTCACATTCTGAGATAGTGAAAGTTAAAGCTTCAACATATGAATTTTGGAAGGACACAATTTAGTCCAAACAACCACTTAATGTAAGGATGATGTATGTATTTGAGTCCTTTCATTCATCTTGAGAGCATGGTGTTAAGACATAGTATTTGCTAACAGATTTTATTCACTTGCAGGGGTGCATTAACCTGAAGAAACACATTCCACTGACCGCAGAACCTGCCCGAGACATTGTATTTCCTCCCAAAACCTTTTTCCTATCAGAGGAATAGTATGTACATCTTATCAGGGAACAGCCATTTTCTCTTCACCCCAGCATCTAAACAGGTTCAAATGAGGTTACCCTTTTCTTAAATATATTCACATTTGACCACACTGATTGGTCAAGGGGAGAAATGTGTATCTGAATTTCAGAAATTTCTCAGCTTAATATTTTCTATTAAATGTTACCTTTTTCTATTTAAATGAGTAAGCATTAAAGCTAATCTATCTATATAATAGAGAAATATGCAAAGTAGCCAGGGTGCCGTAATGTCACAACCAAACAGCAGGGGCCTGAGGCTGCATGGCACTGGCCAGGGCAAGGGCACCCCCCACCCCGGCACCAGGTGTGGAGACCTCAGGCTGCGTTCCCCGTCCTGCAGGGCTTGACAGGGAACCTCAGGCCGCATCCCCACCAGGGGTGTGCTCCCCCAACCCCACCAGGGCTTGACGGGGGCTTGATGGGGGACCTGAGGCTGTGCCCCCCACCTGAAGGGGCTTCACGAGGGTGGGGCTGGCAGGGTCTGGGTCTCACCCAATGTGGGTGGGCTGGCCAGGGCTAGGTCTCGGGGCACATCCCAGACACTGATAGGGGGAAGATTTTTATATACATTTTACTAATTTTCTTTCATCTCTGACACTTCTATTATAGAGAAAGTGAAAATAGCAATATTAAAATATATCCTCTAATTAATTCCTTTCTAATGTGCAGAAATTTCATGCACCGGGCCACTAGTAAGACATAAGTAAAGATAATTACCTTAATGAAATTATTCCTCCATTTTACTGATGCATATGTGTGCCTTCATGCATGTGTGTGTGTGTGTGTGTGTGTGTGTGTGTGTGTGTATGTAAGAAGTTATTTATGTAAAACAGGAAGGACTTTGGATGTTTTATTTATTATTTTCTTCTTACTTTTAAATATTGCTTGATTTTTTTAAAAAGAAAAGTTATGCTTTCTTTTTTAATAGATAAAACTATTATTACTCAATGAAAGGGTTTGCTCCATCAATGCATTTGTGTCCTAATGTTATCTACACTTAATTTTATATTTAGAAGAAGTAACTTGTTTTCTTTAATCCAACAAAAATCTAAACACTTCTAGTCTTATTTTAATAATTATAAATTATAAATTATAATTTTATAATAAAATTAAAGATTTAAAAATTGTTGATTTTCATATTTCCTTTTTTATTTATTAAATTAATTAAGGTGACATTGGTCAACATAAACATATAGGTTTCAGGTGTGAGTTTCTATGTTACAAGATCTGTATATTGCACCATGTGTCCACCACCAAAAGTCAAATCTTCTCCTGTCACCTGATATTAAGATCCCCCCCCCTCACCCCCTTTCCAATGGGCAACTACCACACTGCTGTTTGTGTTCATGATTTTCAGTTTTATATCTTACATATGAATGAAATAATATGCTTCCTAGCTTTTTCTGACTGACTCATTTCACTTTGCATAATGTTCTCAGGGTCCAACCATGTTGTTGCAAATAGCACTATTTCTTCCTTTCTTATGGCTGAGTAGTATTCTATTGTATATATGTACCACATCTTCTTTATCCAGTCCTCCATTGCAGTACACTTTGGTTGTTTTCATGTCTTTGCCACCATCAATAATTGTGCAATGAACATAGGGGTGCATATGTCTTTGTGAATACATGATTTTGAGTTTTTCTGGTATATGCTCAGGAGAAGGATTGCTGGGTAGTATGGTAGCTCTATTCTTAATTTTTAGAGGAATCACCAGACTGCTTTCCATACTGGTTGTACCCACCAGCAGTGGATGAGGGTTCCTTTTTCTCCACAACCTCTCCAACACTTGTTACTACTTGCCTTGAAATAATTTTTGTACATGGGGACAAACTGTAATACAGTTTTATTCATTTGCATGTGACTTTCCAGTTTTCCCAGCATTACTTCTTGAAGAGACTATTTTTATTCCTTTGTGAGTTTCTGGCTCCTTTGTCGAAAATTATCTATCCATATGCATGTGGTTTTATAACTTGGCTCTCTATTCTGTTCCATTGATCTGTGTGTCTGTTTCCCTACTAATACCATGCTGTTTTGAGTATAGTAGCTCTGTAGTATAATCTGAAGTCAGGTAGCATAATACCTCCAGCTTTGTTCTTTTTTCACCAGGATTTCTTTGGGTATTCAGGATCTTTTGTGGTTCCATAAAAATCTGATGATTTCTCATTCTATTTCTTTAAAAAATGATATTAGAATATTTATGGGGATTGCATTAAATCTGTATATTGCTTTGTGTAATATGCCATTTTAAACATATTGATTCTTACAATCCATGAACATGTGTTTTTTTTTTTTTCATTTCGTTGTCTTTTTCAATCTTTTTTAGTAATGCTTTTTAATTTTCAGTATATAGGTCTTTCCTTCCTGTTCTTTGTTAAGTTTATTCCTAAGCATTTTATTCTTTTGTGAGCAGAAGCTCGGGAGGCTCCTGTCCCTGTATGTCTGCATTTTATTTTTTTGGTTGCAATTGCAAAAGGAATTGTTTGTTGTTGTTTTTTCATTTCTTTTTCCGAAGTTTTGTTGTTAGTACACAGAAAGGCAATAGATTTTTGCACATTGGTTTTATATCCTGAAACTTGACTGCATTTGTTTATTGTTTCCAGTAGTTTATTTGTTGTTGTTGTTTGTTTGGGTTTTTTTTGGTGGCCTTTAGGATTTTCTATATACAAAATCATGTCATCCCCAAAAAGTGACAGTTTGACTTCCTTTCTTATTTGGATGCTTTTATTTCTCTCTCTTGCCTTATCATTCTGGTTAGCACTATGTTGAAGAAGAATGGTAAGAGTGGACATCCTTGTCTTGTTCCTGATCTTAGAGAAAAAGCTTTTAATTTGTCACCATTGAATATGATGTAAGTATCATGGATGGCTTTTATTATGTTGATGTAATTTCCTTCTATTCCTATTTTATTGTTTTAATCATAATGGATGTAGTATCTCATCAAATGCTTTTTCTGCATCTGTTGATAAGGTCATATGATTTTTATCCTTTCTTTTGTTAATATGGTATATTAGGTTGGTTGATTTGTGTATATTGAATCATCCTGTGCCCCTGGGATAATCCCCACTTGATCGTGATGTATTATTTTTTGCATGTACTATTGCATTCAATATTCAAGTATTTTGTTTAGGATTTTTATATATGTATTCATCAGCATATTGGTCTATAGTTTTACTTTTTTGTGTGTTATCCTTGCCAGGTTTTAGTATTAGGGTTATATTAGGCTCATAGGATGTGTTAAGAAGTATTGCCTCTTCATTTTTTAGAAGATTTGAGAAGGATATGTTTTATTTTTTTATTATTTTTTAAATTTATTGTTTAAGGTATAGAAATAGTAGTATATATGTATCCTTTTTTATCCCCATTGACCTCCCCCCTGGGCCTTCCCCCCTCTCCCCCCAGTACTTGCCCTCACTCCCCCAACCCAGTGTCTTGTGTCTACTGGTTGTGCTTATATGCATGCATACAAGTCATTCAGTTGATCTCTTACCCACCCCCCCATCACTCCCCAGCCTTCCCCCTGTAGTTTGATAGTCTTTTACATTTATTTTGATGAGTGTCTGTTCGAGATTGCTCTGCCTCTGTATCTATTTTTGGTCAAGTGTTTATAATGTTCTTTATAGTCCATAAATGAGTGAGATCATCTGGTGTTTACCTTTCACTGACTGGCTTATTTCACTTAGCATAATGCTCTCCAGTTCCATCCATGCTGTTGCAAATGATAAGAATTCTTTATTTTTTACAGTAGTGTAGCATTCCATTGTGTATATGTACCACAGTTTTTCTAATCCATTCATCTGCTGATGGACATTTCGGCCAATGTTTGGTAGAATTCACTGGTTAAGCCATTTAGTCCTGGATTTTTATTTTTTGAGAGATTTTTGATGGTTGTTTCGATTTCCTCACTGCTGATCAGTCTATTTAGATTTTCCAATTCTTTATGATTTAGTCTAGGATGGTTATATATTTCTAGGAACTTATTCATTTCTTCTAAGTTATTGAACTTGGTGGCATATAGTCTTTCATAATATTCTAGTATGATTCTTTATATATCTGTGATGTTTATGGTAAATTCTCTCTCATTTCTGATTTTGTTTATATGGGTCTTTTCCATTTTTCCTTAGTGAATCTAGCCAGGGTGTTATCAAATTTATTAATATTTTTAAAGAACCAGCTCTCTGTTTTATTAAATTTTTATGTAGTCTTTTTTTCTCAATTTCATTTAATTCTGTTCTAATTTTTATTATTTCCTTTTTTTTCTTCTGAGTTTGGGTTGTTTTTATTCTTCTTTTTCTAGTACTTTAAGATGTGATGTTAGGTTGTTTACCTGGCATTTCTCTTGTTTCTTGAGATAGACCTGTAATAATATAAGCTTCCCTCTTATTACTGCTTTCACTGCATCCAAAAGGTTTTGATATGTTGTGCACCTGGAATGGGGATATGTTGTATTGTCATTCTCATTTCTCTACATACCTTTTGATCTCATCTTTTATTTCTCCTTTGACCCAGTCATTTTTAGTAGTATGTTGTTTAATCTCCATGTATTTGTGGGTTTCTTTACTTACTTTTTTTTCAGTTCATTTCTATTTTCAAGGCATCATGGTCAGAGAACATGGTATAATTTCTATCTTCTTGAGTTTGTTGATGCTAGTTTTGTGACCCATCCTATGATCTATCCTTGAGAATGTTCCATGTGCACTGGAGAAGAATGTATAGTCTGATGTTCTGGGTTGAAAGGTTCTGTACATGTCAATTATATCCATTTGGTCTAGTATTTCATTTAAGGCCAATATTTCTTTATTGATTTTTTGTTTTGTTGGTCTGTCTAGAGCTATCAATGGAGTATTAAGGTCTCCAACTATGATTCTGTTTTGATATGTTCCTCTCTTTAGTTCTGTGAGTAGTTGTTTTATATATTTCGGTGATTCCTGGTTGGGTGCATATATATATAAAGAAATGTTATGTTTTCTTGATATAGTGTTCCTATTATTATTATTGTTATTATATAGTGTCCATCTTTGTCTCTTGTTATCTTTAAATCTATTTGATCAGATATAAGTATGACTATACCTGATTTTCTATGGATGCTATTTCTTGAAAAATCATTTTCTACTTTCTTACGTTGAATCTACCCTTGTCTTTGCAGATTAGATGTGTCTCTTATAGGCAGTATATGGTTGGGTTCTGTTTTTGTTTTTGTTTTTGTTTTTATCTACTCTGCTACTCTGTGCTTCTATCGGTGAATGCAGACCATTTACATTTAGGGTAATCGTCGATGTATGAGGATTTCCTACAGCCATTAAATCTTTTGTTTTCTGGTAGCTCTGTGCCTCCATTGGTTCTTTCCTTTGTGTTTCTGTGTATTCTTTTTGTTTGGTGGTATTCCATACTTCTTTCCTCTGTCTCCTCTTTTTTTT
>NW_006298312.1:703594-710442 GCF_000327345.1 Myotis davidii
ACATCGATCAGCCGCCTCCCGCACCCTCCACACTGGGGATGTGCCCACAACCCAGGTACATGCCCTTGACCGGAATCGAACCGGGGACCTTTCAGTCCGCAGGCCGATGCTCTATCCACTGAGCCAAACCGGTTTCGGCTGTCTCCTCTTTTTTTAAGCTATGTGTCTTGGTTTGGGGGTTTTTGTGTGTGGTTACCATTAGGTTTATAAAAAATAAACTTGCATATATACCATAGCTGTTTTTTCTTTTGAGTGCATCTGATCTTCACCCTCCTTTGCCAGTTCAGACCTTCACCCCTTCCCATTTTATGTTTTTGTTGTTACAAATTATCCCTGATTATGCTGTAAGTGTTTTGGTGATCTTACTCATGGTATTGTGAACTTATATTCTTTGTTTCAGGTAGAATGACTTCCTTGAGTATTTCCTGCAATGCAAGTTTTCTGGTGATAAAAACTTCTGTATGTCTGTGAACATCTTTATTTCTCTTTCAGATCTAAAGAATAATTTTGCTGAATATATTATTTGTGGATGATAGTTTCTCTCTTTCAGACATTTGAATACTTGTTTCCACTCTCTCTGGCTGAGTAGTTGGATAAAATTCTGATGGGTTTTCCTTTGTAAGTCACTTCTTTCTTTTCCCTGACTGCATTGAGAATTTTTCATTGCCATTACTTTTTCACTGCTTTAATACCAAGTGCTTTGAAGATAGCTTCTTTGGATTGAGGTAACTAGGTGTTCTGTTTGCTTCTTGGATTCCAGGATCTAGTTCTTTCCATAGGTTTGGGAAATTCTCATCACTATGTTTGAATAGACTCTCTGTTCCATGCTGCCTCTTCTTCTCTGAAATGCCTATAATTCTAATATTGCTTTTTCTGATGAAGTCAGACAGTTCTCATAGAGCTATTTATTTCTTTCTTTTTGTAATGCTCAGGTCTCTCTTTTCTTCCCTCTGTGTCATTTCTTGACCCTTATCTTCGATATCATGAGTTCTTTCCTCTAACTGGTTGGTTCTGTTTTCTATGCTCAGCAGTTAACTCTCAAGCTCCTTAATTACATGGTTCATTTCCAGGATTTCTGATTTATTCTTTTTTAAAGTTCAGTTTCCTTGGAGAAATTTTCATTTTGCTCATTGATTTGTTTTTTGAGTGCATTGAATTTCCTGTCAGTATTTTCTTGCATTTCATTGAGTATTTTCAGAACTGCAATCTTGAAATCTCTGTCACTGATGTCATGTATTTTCATGTGTTCCAGCTTGCTTTCTGGGGATTTTTCATTTTCTTTCTGGTCATTGTCATTACTGTGGTTCTTCCTGGTGTTTGCTGCCCTCCTTTGTTTTCTCATTTATCTCTGAAGAGGTCTTTTTACTCTAAATGTAGCTGAATTGCAAGATTTTTACCTCTGTAGCCACACTGATTTGAACATCTGAGGCTTCTGTAAGACAGTACATATGTGCTGCTTAGGAGTGGGGTTTGTTTTGCCCTCACCATTATGGGGACCCCTGACCTTTGTGGGCTCCTGCCAAAGCACCCCTCCTTGGGATCAGTCATAGAGAAAAATAGAAATTCTACTGTACCAACTCTTGGTAATAGATAATACTAGAGGCCAGGTGCACAAAAATTTGTGCACTCAAGGGGGGTCCCTCAGCCCGGCCTGTGCCCTCTCACAGTCTGGGACCCCTCGGGGGATGACCATCTGCTCCCCAAGGTATTGGGCCTAAGTTGGCAGTCAGACATCCCTCTGGCAGCCTGGCAGCCCTCGGGGGATGTCCACTTGCCAGCGGGGAGCAGGCCTAAGCTGCAGTCAGACATCCTTAGTGCTGCTGAGGAGGCAGGAGAGGCTCCCACCACCACCACTGTACTGATAGCCATCAGCCTGGCTTGTGACTGAGCAGAGCTCCCCTGTGGGAATGCACTGACCATCAGGGGGGAGCTCCTGCATTGAACGTCTGCCCCCTGGTGGTAAGTGTGTGTCATAGTGACCAGTCATTCCCAGTCATTCTGCTGTTAGGGTCAATTTGCATATAACCCTTTTATTATATAGGATGCTCCTGGAGCCAACTCCAAGGGCAGTTGGGGGTGTTTTGGGGAGTCCATGCAGCAGTAGGGTTTTATGGTCCTGGTTCTTTGTCTGAAACACCACCACCCAGCCCAACAGTGGGGAGCTGCAAGGCAGAACTCTATGCTCTGTTGGGTGTCTGCTGACTCAGATGCTGTTCACTCTCTGGCTGCTTGCTGATCCCCATGCTGTGCTGACCCCCACAGGTCTCTGTTCCTTCTACCAAATGAAGTGCCTGCTACCACTGGCTTTCTCACCTCTCCCAGTGGCCAAGCCATGATCTCATGGCTGCAGGCATGCATTTGTGAGCTACCTGCAGTTTCCTCCCTTCTCATTTCCCCATTTATTCCTGGATGCCCACCTTTAAGTATTTCAGTGTAAGGGTCTCTCAGGTGTGCACTCATATTGAACAGGGGCTTCTTTGTTGAATTATAGATGGTTAACTTATTGAAATGTCAGGGGGAGCGGAAAAGATGTGCCCTTCTCTCCCATTCCTTTTATGTCACTCTGGTTTTTCATAATAAAAAAGTTACTTGTGATTATAGACATGCTTTAGAATTATCCTTTTATTACTTGATATATCTTTATTGATTTCAGAGAGGTAAGGGAAGTTTAATTTTTAGATTACAAATATTTTTTTCTACTTTTTTTATGCTTAAACCACAATTGTTAGACAGCTACTAATATTTATGACATTGCTCATATGATTCATCTCTGGGCAAAATCTATAAATCTTCATCACTCTTCTTTCACTAAACAAACAAACAAATAAACAATATAGCACTATACTAGGAAGCAAATAATGCATTTTTTTATTGTTTGGTTTTTGTTGTTGTTAATCCTAACCTGAGAATATTTTTCACATTGATTTTTAGAGAGAGTGGAAGGGAGGGGGAGAGACAGAGAGAGAGCAACATTGATTTGAGAGAGACACGTCAACTCATTGCCTCCTGCACATGTCCCAACCAGGGCTGAGGATTGAGCCTGAAACCAAGGTACATGCCCTTGACTGGAATCAAACCCTCAGTATGAGGGCCAATGTTTTATTCACTAAGCCAAACTAGTCTGGGCTTGAATAGATATTTAAATAATTATAATAGATGGCATATATTGGTAGATTAGAGAAAAATATTGAAGACAGGTTGCTTATTATATACATTGAAGATTGGGTTAAATTTTAGAAAACAAAAAATAGAAGGACTAGAAAGAATTTCATGAGAAATAGTAGCATCAAAGTGAAAAAATGCTTATGAAAGTGTCGAGCATTTTTCTCAAGCATGAGACATAAAAAGAAGTGGTCAAGGATGCTGGAAAAGTAGGCTTATCTTAAATGTTTAAGGTATTGGTTATTTAAATAAGGATCCTGTATTTGATTCATGCATATCAGGAATTCATGAAAGATTTGTATACTTAATTAACATGATTGAAATTTATCTGTCTGCCATATATAATATGAATCAGGATAGGATAAAAGGATAGTGGTAAAAAAGGTTATTTCAGCACAGGTAAGAAGTAATTAGTCCTTCACTAATTTGATAGCAGTGGAATGGGAATAATGGAACAAATCTTAATAATAATAGGTGTTGATTAGCATCCAATGAAACAGGTTGATGGTTGAATGTAGATGGTAGGAAGAAAAAAAAAGAAATAAATTATTTTTTGTGTGTTCATTTATTTTGTTCTTTACGTTCCACATATAAGTGAAATCATATGGTATTTGTCTTCCTCTGTCTGAATTATTTCACTTAGCACAATACCTTCTAGGCCCATTGCCAGATGGAGGCATTTGGGAGGCTGAGTGAAAAAGGTCAAGGGATTAAGGAATGCAAATCAGTAGTTACAAAACAGTCACAGGGTTGCAAAGTACAGCACACTGAATATAGTCAATAATATTGTAATAACTATCTATAGTGCCAGGTGGATACTGATGAGTGACCACTTTGTAAATTATATAAATGTCTGATTACTATTCTATGTACCTGAAACTAACATAATATTAAATGCAAACTGTAATTAAAAGGAAATTTAAAAAAAAAATCTTGTTTTCAATTCAACTTTCAATGCAACACAAAACACTACAGCAAACCCCCCAAAAAGAGGTAGAATTGTTTGGAGGTGGAGATGGGGTACTATAATGCTATATTTCAAAGGCCTGTGAAACAAACAGGGGTGATTTTTTCTTTCTTGTTGTTTCTTTTTTATTTGTTTTATTATTATTATTATTATTATTATTATTATCATTGTTATCATTATTAATTTGGCCTACTCTCATTTGCTTTAGAAAATTTCCCACATTCTGGATTTACTAAATTTTTCAGCTCCATTATAATCTTATGGGATCAACATGCAGCTTGTTATTGACCCAAATTTCATTATATGACACATACCTAGTTAAAGTTATTTAAGAGTGTATATGTCAACTTAAAAGGAAATTTAGTTTGTCCTACCAACAAGAAATAGAACATTGAGAGTAAAGACAAAGTTGAAAGTAAACAACTAGTTTGAAACTTTCAATCATAGGGGTCATAGTGAAGGAAGTAATGAAGGTAGAAGCTTGTCGTGAGTTGTGTAGAAAGAATTATCAGAAGTCTGAGGCCAGAGGTCTTGACAGCTAAAGAAGAACTTTTCTCAAACATCATGTTTGTTGTACTTATTTTCATCTAACACTGCATTTATAGATATCTAGGACACAAATAACAAAATTACAGTTGTGACTATTAATTGCATCTCATTTGAATTAAATGTAATCTTAAAGTCATCCACAGAATAAATTGTGGCACAGACTTTAATACCCACAGGGATAAACCACAGTATGAACATAGAAATTTAATGAATTAGTGGTAGACTAAAAATTCTTGCCTGTGGCTTAGAAATCTCAGAATTCTAATTGGGATATAACACTCTCATTCTGTCTCCTGTGTTCTCCTAGAAAAATTCACTGGAGGTTTTTTTTTTTTTCACTTATAATATTAAGATGATATTATTTAGGTGAAAAGTTTTTCTGAAACCTTTTAAAAGTTTTTTTTTTTTGATATGTACTGTTGCATAGAAAATTGTTCTTGCCATTTAACTTTTTCTATCCTTTCATTTACTTAAAAAATCATTTTATATAAAGAAAAAAGAGGGGAAACTGGCATAAAAAGGCAGATCTAAAAGTATGTTGAATGTAAAAAGGAACCTTAGTACCATTTTTATTTTTATTTTTTAAATCGCAGGTAACTGCACAGTGTCCCTTTAAGGTTCTTGAATTTTATTTTTCATTCTGTCACCATTTAATCTTCTTGGCTCTAAAGTCAGTTCCTAGGACAGAATGACAGCCTCACATCTATAATCACAGTTTCTGGTAAATCAGCAGAGCCACAGGCCAAAATTCCCTCCCGGAAGAGCAATGGGCCCAGACCCAAAGACAGCACAGGAGATCGATGGTAATAAAACCACTATTTCTTTTTCAGAATTATTCATTCTTAAATAAGAAAATGTTTGAACTAAAACTCATGGTCTACAACACATCCTAACTTTTCCAAATGTTTCTGAACAGTCTGTAGTACAAAATGAAAAGAAACTAAGTATAAAAATGCAAAATTGTCTAAATAACTAATTATTGAATAAATGGAAAAATGCATGAGTGAATAGAATGCTTACCTAAAGATGATCACTTAATGCAATTATTCAAACTGAATTCAGGTGAAAATGAAATGTGTTAAAGATTCTACATAATTCATTAGAAGGAAGTTCAATGAAAAATCTAACATATTTGTATAATTGTATTACTGCTATTTTGCCTACTTATCAACTAAATGACTAAACATATTTATCATCTACTAAAACAAGGTCCATCAGTACGAAGCTGTGTTTAACTCTCTTTATATCATTAACTTTGAACTACCATATCAGAATGGGATTACCTAAAATATGATTCTTAGCATTAGTGGGGTTTTGTCTTGTAATATATTTTTTTATTCAGTGCCTTCTAATAACCAGAATCATTTGGAAGGAAAAGTCACTTGAAAAGTTATATTATCATCATTAGATGCCCTATTCTACCATATAGAAGCAAGTTGAAACATGTCTTATGCTACCTCTGGAGACTGAGACTAGAAGATACAGGTACGAGGCCAGGAGAGAAGGACAAGTAGTAAGTTAACAGTGATTTTATTTTTAACTTTATACCATTTGAACTGTGGTCATTTCTTTCAGTATTTTCATACTAAAAATGACTACTTTTATACTAAAATCAGATCTACAAGGATAACATTTATCTAAGGGTTTTGTGGGTTTGCTTATATGTAAGTTGAATATTTATCTGAAGCAATGTTATGACATAGTTTCTTTCAACCACTGTGGTTCATATAAGACTAGAAGCCTGGTGCATGAAAATTCATGCACTGGAAGACGGGGGGTCCCTCAGCCTGGCCTGCCTCCTCTCACAGTCTGAGAGCCCTCAGGGGCAGGAGGTGACCTGGCAATCAGGGGAAGGAGACGCCCCATCACGCCTGTGCTGCTGCCACTGCTGGCAGCACAAGCCTCAGCCAGCCCTGGTTACCTGAGCCTTGGGCAGCCCTGGGAGGCTGGGCAGCTACCATCCGAGGCTTGCCTGCACCTCAGGCCGGTCCTGGGGGACTGGGGGACTCTGGTGGGGCTGAGGGAACTGGGCGCTGCCATCTTGTGGCTGTGGGCACCGCCATCTTTGAGGGCAGGGTGACAGTCAATTAGCATATTCCCTCCTTATTGGCTGTGGGCGCCGCCATCTTTGAGGCTGTTACAAGTCAATTAGTATATCTCCTCCTTATTG
>NW_006298312.1:711576-718158 GCF_000327345.1 Myotis davidii
CAGGGTCTCAGAGAACCAGCAGAAGGACAGTGTCTGCATGAACAGATCTGAAGGGAGCTTTGTTACATATAAGGAGATTGACTTCTATTTACTCGTATATTTATAAACACAGAAACACAGACATATGCATACCTTCATGCATGTATTATGTAATAATGGGAGCCAGGAGTCTGAAGAAAGACTGATATTTTAAGGGTAAGGCAGGAAACATATAAAGTCAAACTAACACATCCTATTGTCCCAGAAACAAGGAAGTACTCACAGAATGGTGAAGACATATTTGTACACATTTACATCCACATCTGCAATTATTTACATAAGTTAAAATTAACTTACAACAAAATCATATTGATTGCAAAGGGGAAAACAATAACTTTACAGTTGAGAAGCCTGGCAGGCACCACCTTGATTAAATGATAAAAGTGAACATCATCAGTAAAGGGATGAGTCAAACTCAGGCGCCATCATATAGTTTATTTTGGAGACGGGGAAAAGTCTTTGTCGTGCACTTACGACTTTCTCCTCGGTTTGAGAGTGTTTCAAAATGAAAGTATTAAGGCAGACATTGAGTCCACAAAGAAGTAATTCTATTTCTATATCCAGAGATTGTATAACTAAAAGGCTTCAGCACATCAAATACCACAGAGGTTGAGTTTTGTCAGGGGATTTTCCAAGTTACTACATTATATTTACTAACCTCACTATGTCTCTGGTATCCTTTTGCTCCAACTGTCTTCCCCCCGTCCTTTGGAGTTTAACTCGGACACAAGTTACCTGCACCAACCTATTACCTCCCCATCTATAATTAAATTTCCCAGAGAGTAACTGTAATGGTTCTACCAAGATAGATCTTTTCTCCTGCCTGATGTGTATATGGTCCAGCTGTAGCCCATCTTCTATATGCTTTGGAGGCTGCAGAAACTAGTGACTAAGGATAAGAAATTTTTATTTTTTTTAAAGTTTTTATTAATTTCAGAGAGAGAAAGGAAAAGGAAAAAGAGATAGAAACACCGAAGATGAGAATCACCAATTGACTGCCTCATGCATGCCACCTACTAGGGACTGAGCCCAAAACCTGGGCATGTGCCCTGACCAGGAATCAAACCTTGACCTCCGGTTTCATAGGTCGATGCTCAACCACTGAGCCACACCAGCCAGGAGGGTGAGAACTTTTTTTTAAAATATATCTTTATTGATTTCAGAGAGGAAAGGAGAGCGAAAGAGAGAGAGAAACATCAATGATGAGAGAGAAACATTGATTGGCTGCCTCCTGCACGTCCCCTAATGGGGATCGAGCCTGCAACCCAGGCATGTGTCCTTGACCGGAATTGAACCTGGGACCCTTCAGTCCACAGGCTGATGCTCTATCCATTGAGCCAAACCAGCCAGGGCGGGTGAGAACTTGTTAAGGCATATTTCTGGGTTCAAATTCCTCTTATGAGCTATGTGAAGAATGGCAGGTTTTTTAAATTATTCTGTGATTCAGTTTCCTCATTTATAAAAAGAAGTTAATAATATCACTTATCTCATGTACTCTTAAGAGTTGAATACTATAGTATGTATTAAGTACTTAGAATACTACCTGAAACATAAGTACTGTAAGTCTATTTGGTGTTATTAATGCTATTTTAACTGTATTGTGATATTCTAAATTATATTAAATCTACTATAGAAATATCAAAATCTTTGCCACCCTGAATCTTTTCTGCACACATGGGAAAGCTCTAGATTCTAATGACAACTATTTTGGTTAGGGGAAGTGGCATATAATAGAGAAGATTCATCTTCTTTAGTGTTGGGAAAGATTTTGTCATCAAGGAGTTGTTATTCTCTCTGATAGAATGCATACTTCCATAGCAAAGAAACCAATATTTATCAAAGGTCAAGTAAGTCAAAGTTGACATATGTTTCTTTTTATAATTTTGTCACCAATGTCAAATGTCTGGAAACAGTCAAATTAATAGAATTGAACTTTCTACTTTGTGATTATGTAGCCTAAGGTATGGTTTCAAGTAATGTACTGCACTGTTAAAACAGGCATATATGATGACAACTGGATTCATCTTATTGATGTATTCCCTGAGGATTTGAGCCCTTAGAAAAATATTTCTGACTGTTTGGGGGGAAAAACGAATCCATACAGGGAAATAACTTGTGATAGTGATACCAATTCTTATTCAAAGTCTTCCTATATATACATTGGTCTACTTAAAATTAAACAGAAAAGTAGAGATTACCAGTACTAAACGGTAACCACTTTGCAGGAGAATGACAGAAAAGGCATATAAATGTCCATGGTAACTTAGTATTTTTTTCTGCTAGGGGTGTCTTCTCTGGTTTGTTAACCTAAACTATATCTGACTTGTGCATTGTTTATATGTCTCATATTTTTGAAATGTGTCTTAGGTACCAGACAGTATTATTTAATAATAATTAAAATATGATCATGGTAATAATTTTATAGGTCTGTACATTTGCATCTACCCTACTTTAATTAATTATGAAAAATTATAAAAATACAAAATGTTTAGATAAGATATAAGAGATAAAAATAATAAAAAGTGCATATTTCTGTATCATCCATCATCTTAAGAGAGAGAACATACCAATTACCTTGTAAATAACTGAGATTCCATCCTCAAATTCAACTTCTTCCCTAACCCCTCCTCACCAAATTCTATCATGAGTTTTTCTTTTATCATTGCCTTTTTAAAAAATAAGTAGTTTACCATTTATGTCTGCATATGTGACAATCTTTAGTTTTGCTCATTTTGAATGTTTTCTTAATGGAATTATACTATACTAGTAGCCCTGCACATGGATCCATGCTCAAACAGCTCACTGCCACTTGCCTCAACTGGCCACCCTGCCAAGTGCCATTGGTAGCTCTCTGCAGCTCATAGGTAACTGCCTTGCCCTCCTATACCTCTCTGCCCACTGCCCCGCCCTCCTGTAGCTCTCCTTGTTCATAGCTCACCGCCCCGCCCTCCTGTAGCTCCCCCTGCTGGTAGCTTGCTGCCCCACCCTCCTGTAGCTCTCCACTGCTTGTAGATTCGCTGTCACATTACAGCGTCCTGGCTAATTTGCATATTCCTCTATTATTATATTAGATGTATGTGTATGTCTGTGTTTGGTGATATGATTACTTTCCTTCATTCAAAGCACATTTTTTAAAGAGCATTCATGTTAACACAAAAATTTCTAATTCACTCACTTATACTTTCATAGAATACTCCAGCAAATGTATGTCATCAAATTTATTTATTATTTATATATTTTCCTCTAAATGTTTAATTTCTGCAAGGTGCTGAAAAATTTTTTTTTCTATTACAAAAAATAAGCACTGTTATGGGCGTTCATGTACATTTCTCTTGGTTCACATGTGCAAATGTATCTTTAGAGTGTATAATTAGAACTGATGAGTAGTAGGATTTATTTATCTTCAACTTCTCTGTAAAATTCATATCTGTTTTTCAAAATGCGTTTTAACAGTTTTAACTCCAACTAAAAGAGTGTAAGTCTTCCCATTGCTTCTCATCAAAGGCATTTGATTTGTCCGATTATTAAATTTTTCTCAATCTGGATGTGAAATAGTACCTCATTATATTTTTAATTTACATTTAATTTGCATTTCTCTGAGGGACTGTCAAGCAAGAGCTGCAGATTCATAGGAAGCAGGAGACACAGCTGCTGTGGAGAAGCCTCCAAAATTAGAAGGAGGCTTGAAATACCCTGGCTTTTCCTCCCCTCACACCCTCCAGTATTCCATAAATGTTTCTAATTGGAAAAGCCTACCTGAAATCTGAGATTAAGGAAGCCTGGGGGATATAATTACTTATATACTGAGCAGGTCAGAGAAGGGCAGAAGTGAATCTGAAATCAAATAAAAAAATGACTATCATCACTAGACAATATTTAACTTGTTACTCCGTGTCTCTTCCATAAAATGAAAGCTAGAAGTAATACATTTTAGTTTATTTTGTTCCCTATGCTTAGAAGAGTTCCTGGCACATAAGATGTGCTAAACAAATATTGAATGAATGAATGAATGAATGAATGAATATTCAAGACCCACATAAGCCATAGCCTTTCACATATTTAAATATTATTATTTAAGCATTGAATTATTAAATTATTATAACTTAATTTTAAGAAATTTTAAGAGAAGGTTTGGGTTAATAGCAAAATTGAGAGATTTTTACATATGCTCCCTGACCCAACATATACATACCCCTTGCATTATCAACATCCCTCACCAGAGTGGCACATCTGTTACAGTCCGTGAGCCTCATCAAAATCACCCAAAGACCATAGAGACATTAGGATTCACTATTAGTGTTTTATATTCTATGAGTTTTCAAAAATATGTAATGGAATGTATCAATCATTGTGGTATCATACAGAAAACTTTCATTGCCCTAAAATGCTCTGTATTCTTCCCTCGTGTCGTGTCCCTCCCTCTCTCAAACGTAGGCAATCACTGATCTTTTTACTGACTCCATGATTTTGCCTTTTCCAGAATATCATACAGTTGGAATCATTGTGCATGTCACATTTTCAGATTGGATTCTTTCACTTAGTGGTATGTATTTTTATGATTCTTCCATTTTTTAAATGGCATGATAGGTCATTTCTTCTTTATGCTGAATAATATTTTCTTGTGTGAATGTACCACAGTTTATCCATTCACCTACTGTTAGATATCTTGGTTGCTTCCAAGTGTTGGCAATTTTGAATAAAACTATATAAACATTTATGTGCAAGTTTTTGAGTAGACAATGATTATGGGAAGTAGGGAGAAATGATCCCTCAAAAGTATTTGTACTTCTGAAATAATTTTCCAATATTTAATTATATTCTTAAATATATTCTTCTGTGTGTAGCATAGATAGGAATAATTCACTCAGACCTTGCCTCCATGTTTATTTCTGCCACTGATAAAATTTACCTATCAACACGGCTCTCTTTCTGTATGATCCTTCCATCAAGCCCAGTCCTCTACCCTGCTTACTGCTATTTTTTCAACATGCTCCCTCAATCTGCTCTTCCCTTTCTTTCATCCATTTACCTGATTTGTTTCTTCTAGGTCTACATATGGCTGAATTTTGTGTGTGTAAGATATTCACTTAAATGTCACCTCCTCAAAGAGTCTTTTTCTGCCCACGATATGTACTGTGGCTTTTCCCTCTTGGTCATTCATCTGTGTAATTTTTTCATATCAATTGTAATCGTCTGTAGTTACTTTGCATTCTATTTGTTTTATTTTCTACTAGAGGCTCAGTGAATGAAATTCATGCACAGGGGTGGGAGAGAGGGTCCTCTCAGCCTGGCCTGCATCCTTTCACAATCCAGGACCTCTGGCTCCTTATTGCTGGCCTGCCTGCCTGATCACCCCCTAACTACTCGCCTGCCTGCCTAATGGCCCCAAACTGCTTCTGCCCTCCTGTCTGATCGCCCCTAACCACCTCTGCCTTGGACCCCGCTGCCACAGCTTCGGCTGGAAGGATGTTCAGAATGACGTCCAGAAGGTCATTTAGTTGTCCAGTCTAATTAGCATATAATGCCTTTATTATTATAGTTGTGTTTCACTCCCCTAGAATATAAGAACATGGTGGAAGGAAATTTGTAGGTTTGCTTCATGTTATATCTGCAGAGACGAGCATATACCTGGCAGCTCTATGAATTTATGAATCTACAGGAAGCACCAGTTTTTTCTCAGGTAGATGAAATAGGCCTCTTATAATTAGACAGTATCTATCAAAATTGTAAATATACATATCTTCGTATTCCATTTCTAAGTTTTATCCTTCAGATATATATGTATAGAAAAAAAAATATATATATATATATATATATATATATATGAATCTCATTCACTCCAAAGACTGGAAATTTAAATAGATTTTAAAAATTAAAGTGTTAGGAATATTTTTACAGAAATTCCTTAATATTCATTTAAATTACAATTTATTTACCCATTAAACAATACCTGTCTGGTGAGTTAATCTAATTTGTTAGACAAATAAAATTTTCAAGTTTATTGGATAGTTTTTAAGAATTAAAGAAAATGTTAAATACAAACTTACAAAGATAAAATTTAGATACACAATTTTTAAAAAGGTCTCATATGATTTGAAAACTGTGTCATCATAGTTTTGGATCAGTATTTGAGTTGGAAGATATTTTTAATCTCTATAACCAAATATGTGAAGTTGAGGAAACTGAGACTCAAAACTAAGTTTAAGATCTGTCAGGTAGCAGCAGAACCAAGAGTAGGACTTCAGACTTCTGACTTCCAGTCTGTTTCTTCTTCAGTTAGACCATGTTGTTTAATATCCAGGAAATATGATCACACAAACTGAAAATGAAATGGTTATTCAAGAAAGTCTCTTGCCCATTTCACCAAGAGAGATCAAATGATGCATGTGAAGATAACAGTGGTTAAAGCCCAGATAAGTGGTATCAGGATTCTTTTCTGATATTAGTTGAGTGATGGTGGGCAAATCACTTAGTTTTATTGAGGGAGTTTTCTTAGAGGGTGATGATGAAGATTAAATAAGAGAATATAGAGATATAACTTTA
>NW_006298312.1:718387-725671 GCF_000327345.1 Myotis davidii
AGCTCTGGTGATGTCACATATAGAAATTTTTTGATATTTGCAACCATAGTAAAACAAAGACTTATATTTTTGATATTTATTTTATATATTTATTGCTTCTGCCCTCCTGTCTGATCGCCCCTAACCACCTCTGCCTTGGACCCCGCTGCCACAGCTTCGGCTGGAAGGATGTTCAGAATGACGTCCAGAAGGTCATTTAGTTGTCCAGTCTAATTAGCATATAATGCCTTTATTATTATAGTTGTGTTTCACTCCCCTAGAATATAAGAACATGGTGGAAGGAAATTTGTAGGTTTGCTTCATGTTATATCTGCAGAGACGAGCATATACCTGGCAGCTCTATGAATTTATGAATCTACAGGAAGCACCAGTTTTTTCTCAGGTAGATGAAATAGCCTAAAAAAATGTGATTTTCAATAATGTATAACTATTATACTGGGTTTGTGTGTAGTGGATAATGTTGGGTACCTGCATTCTAGGGGGACATTACAGGGTACAGCAAAAGTAGGTTCACCATTATTCATATGGAAAATGATGCAATAATTAATGAATAATACTATGCAAATAAACTGTGTTCTGCTTACTCATGACTGTAAACTTACTTTTGCCTTACCCTGTAAACTTGACTTTGCCTTATTATGAAACTCTTTGCACTGATATATTGTTTTTTCCAAGCTACTGATCGTAATAAAGACAAAAGTACATTGTTGACTATCAAAAAATCATCTGACTCTACTTTTGCACTGAAAATATCCCCAGTTTCTTCAATATTGTAAGCACATTTCATTATTTTGGCTCTCTTTACCCTCTGAGTCATTGTTCCTTGGAAACACCCCAGGTTATTATATTCCTTTCAAAGTGTGGAGTCTGGAAATTGACAGTGGTCTAAGTAGTGCCGAGGAGAGCAAAAATATGAACACCATTGCTCTGCTGCTTTTGAAAAATATATATCCCTAAGCTTATAGGAAGTTGACATTGATTTCTTCACATTTTAAGTACCTCAAAGAAAAAAAAATATACTCAAAACTAAGTTTAAGATCTGTCAGGTAGCAGCAGAACCAAGAGTAGGACTTCAGACTTCTGACTTCCAGTCTGTTTCTTCTTCAGTTAGACCATGTTGTTTAATATCCAGGAAATATGATCACACAAACTGAAAATGAAATGGTTATTCAAGAAAGTCTCTTGCCCATTTCACCAAGAGAGATCAAATGATGCATGTGAAGATAACAGTGGTTAAAGCCCAGATAAGTGGTATCAGGATTCTTTTCTGATATTAGTTGAGTGATGGTGGGCAAATCACTTAGTTTTATTGAGGGAGTTTTCTTAGAGGGTGATGATGAAGATTAAATAAGAGAATATGTAGATATATCTTTAACACCCTAAAGTATTATCAGCTGTTCTCTTTTTGTTTTTGTTTTTGTTTTTGCAGATCAGTCCTAATTTATTCCATATATAATGTCAGGTACATTTTTCATGCTCCTGGATAAAAACCCTCATGACAAAAACATTATCAAATTAGTTAGACAAAATGTTATTTGTCTGGAACATCTCAGGACTATGTTATTCTAGATGATCAATTTTTACAGCTTATGGTTAATGTTCATCAAATGCACAGATTTCCACTCTTTCAAATCAGATTGATTAGATTAGAATAAACCCAAATATACAATGCTGTTACTGAAATGACTCTGAAAATATATGTATTTAGAATTATTTCTGTGACTATAGAAATAATTAGCAAGATTCCATATGCTAAACCTTTTTAGTTGTTTTTTGTATTCTAGATAAATGGCATTACCATGATTGTAAGCTACCTTGAAAACATGATCAAATCAATGGGATAAAACTAATCTTTACTGAGTTTTAGGTTGCTCGCAGATCAATAAAATATATCACTAAAATTCTTGTATTGCAAACTAAACTTATTTGAAAATTGTAACTCTAAATATCTCTTTTGCTAAAAGAATTTTAATTCACAAAAACTATCATAAATAATAGGGAAACAAAAAGTGATGAAATTACAAATGCTATTAAAGCAGTATATGGAGGAAGTCTATTTTCAGGGTTCCTGTTCAGAGCTCCATCAGCTTTTTCCTAAAAAAGGGGAAAAATAAAAAAGCTAGAAGCCAAAGAATTATAGGCATTAGAGACTTTTTGTGCTGGCAGGATAGGAGCTATTAGATCATAATGTCCATAATTTTGTGAGTACAGAATTGTTTCCTATACCATTACCCACTTCTTTGTCGGGTCTACATAAATGGCTCAAGCATGGGCTTTTTACTATGTCCCTTAGGAAACAATTCCTCAGCCTAATAGACCTAACAAGGCTGCCTTTTCTATGATGGTTCCTCAAAAAATTTCTGTACTCAATTTAATCCCATTACTTCCAGTTATTTTCTCTTGTCTAACCTAAAATTTGCTCTTTCTCCCCTTTTTTACCCTATCGATGCTTTCAAGTGATTGAATTTCCCATTAGTCTTTTCACCAAATTAAATGGATACTGTCTTTTAATCTCTGTCCATTAATCATTTCATTTAGACCCTTAATCATTTTTATTGTCCTTTCCTGAAGTTTCATTTGTTTGCATTTTCCTCACAGTGAGAAATCTAGATTGTGGGCAATTAAAAAAAAATAACTGGTCTTCTTTCTGCCTAGACTAATCTCACCTCCCAGAGATGATTCTTTTTGTTGTCCTCAGAAGCATTTATGCCTAGGTTGCACTTTAATAACTATATAATTAATTACCCTGTAGTTTTGTGGGGTTTTATGTACACTTGTCTATGCTATTTCCATAAGCCTTTTAATAGGATAGATTGCTTTTCCTCCTTTTGGGGCCTATAGTATTCACTGAGCTATTATATGGGATATCCTCCAAAATGTATGCACACTTTAGCAGCAGGTAGCTCAGTTTTGAAAATGAAATGTATTTTAATGAACACTGACTTTATAATTATTCAAAGTGAGTATATACTTTTTTGTGGGGGAACCCCTAAATATAGTTAATTTTCAAAATCATATTGTTTCATCAACTTTATCCAGGAACTACACTTATATAAGCCCCCAAAGTTTATATGCCAGGCTTAAGAACTGAGCCATGGAGTAGTTTTATCTACCTAAATTTTTATTATATCAATGACTTCCCTCCCATCTACTAAATATATTTAGGATTTCCAAGCTAGATCAATTTCAAGAAAATCAAAACATACCTAACCATAGTATCTAGCATTTCACACCTTATAAAAATTATTGCTTAAAATTTGAGGTCCGTTTCATCTGCTAAAGATTTACAGATAAATTCATATCCTTTAGAGCAGACAGAATACACAAAATGTTTATCAGATGAAATATTTTAGCTCTCAATGGAAACTTCACAACTCATAATGAGAATGAGATGTGCAGTAGATTAAGGTAGACTGAGAGAATACATAGATCTTGAAAGCTTTTCCATGTAGGAAAAGATACTATACATGATTGGAATGTTCCAGTGGAGGGGATCTGCATAGTTCAGGACAAGGGGCAAGTTTGGAGGAGACTGGAGGGCTAAAAAATAGATACAAGTGATGTCCATTTCCTATTAGGATATGCTTCTGCCCCAGCTTTCAAAAAGTCTTTATTTTCCAGAGGTTCAGAGATGCTGAAAATCACTGACATAAATACCAAAAGATAGGACCCAGATTGAATATTGTAAGGTCTTTTATTTTTCTGTACACTAGCAACAGAGTAAATAACTATTTTGAATACAATCTATAGTAATGTTGACTATGTTGGAATGGCAACTTGGAGTAGAATGTGGTATGAACCATATCATTCCTGGATCATGTAAGAATATGGGATTATGATTATTCCTGTGGTGTTTTAGTAGCTCTTTGTAAAGTAGAATTCCCTCGAACAAAATCTACAGAAAGAATCCAGAACATATTAATCATACTGGATTTCAGAGTAGCAATTTATTTTTATGGGTCAATGGTTCTGTTCAGAATGCCATGTAATTTGAATGAGAAATAATGTATATAATTTAGCCAATGGGATTCAAAATATTATAGCTGAGTTGTTGACAAAGATTTAGCATTACTTACTTTCTGAAAAATTAGCCCTCAGAATGCGCTGAGATTCTACATTGCTGCTCCCGGTGATGATAGCAAAATCATAGGCATTTTTCTGTTGACATACCTTTCTCTATTACTAAAGCACATATGCCCACTAAAAAAGCAAGTCATTTAAAATTTGCAAAATTCAGCAAAGTCACTGTTTATGTTCCATATTAGTTCATAAAACATTACCAAACATGTTTATTGAAATAGTCTATTATCGATTTTTATAGCACCCTTCTAAGGATTATCCTATATAATAAAAGCCTAATATGCAAATCAACTGAATGGCAGAACGACCTGTGGAAACCGGTCGCTATGACGCACTGACCACCAGGGGGTAGATGCTCAATGCAGGAGCTGCCCCTAGCCCGCAGGCCCCAGGCCAGCGCCCCCCACCTTCCTCACCCCGCTGGTCATCCTACAGAGGGAGGAGACCAGTGGCGGGGGCGGGGCCGGCAGGTGAACTGGCCCCGCCCCAGATCACCATGCCAGTCACCTACCACAGAAGGAGGTGACGGGGGGCAGGGCTGGTGAGCAGCCGGCGCCAGGCCAGCTAAGGCGGGTGCCAGTGGGGGCCCCCCAATTGCCCCACCAGTCGCCCCTCATATCAGCCCTGATCACAGAGGGAGGACCAGTGGCGGGGGCGGGGCCGGCAGGTGAACTGGCCCCGCCCCAGATCACCATGCCAGTCACCTACCACAGAAGGAGGTGACGGGGGGCAGGGCTGGTGAGCAGCCGGCGCCAGGCCAGCTAAGGCGGGTGCCAGTGGGGGCCCCCCAATTGCCCCACCAGTCGCCCCTCATATCAGCCCTGATCACCGGCCAGGCCTAGGGACCCTACCCATGCATGAATTTCGTGCATTGGGCCTCTAGTATTTCTATAAGACACAAGATCACATGATTTCTATAACTTTTGTGTTACTTGTAGTCAATTATCATATAGTTCAATAATAATAATACTTATGTATACATTTGGATATCAGTTATATATTTGGTTGTCTACTAAAATATTGTGTTTTAAATTTTATATATAAACAAAGTAATTAGTGGTCATATTTTGGCAAAATTTATAATTCATGAGCTGCATCTATTTCTGCTACATGGTTCCAATGTCTTCTAGGTGCCTTCTGATTTGTGTTTAATACTTCATATTGTCTCTATCATTTTCTTCCGTTTTGAACAGTTTGGATTTAGTGATTTTTTTAAATGTGGCATTAATCAGTCTATAATTCTATATAGTTTGCTGAACTTGATTTTCATATAAATTGTTAATTTAAAGCAAGGTTAAATTTATTTTTAAGATAAATAAATCCATTGCTTTTGTTTGATTTTTAAGAGTAAATATTTAGTAGCCTACAACATTATTTGTGAGAATTTTTTCATATATCTTAAAGTAAAACATTGTGGTTCTCAGAGTTTTATAACCAATTGCATTTATTTCTATCTCCTCTGCCTTCTACATTCTGCACAGGAAAAATAAGTCTTGAAAATTCCAACCTGAGATGAGATCAAATTATGTAGCATGATTATTCTGACCCCTAGATTCATATTTGTATTGTAAGCATTATCCTTTAAATAAAGGCTCTGAACATAAATCTTAAATACCTCAAGTTCTGAAATGACTTAAAAGGAGAATTAAGGCTACTCTTGTTTTGGAGCTGTTGTCTTTAGAAGCTAGGCATCTGTAGCATGGGGTTGATGCATGTCAACTTTCAGAAGTGGCTACCAAGCATACAGTCCAGTTTGTAGTTGCTGACTGGCTATATATCAAAAGTAATGAACAGAATCCAGTTTCTTCAATTCCACATTGCATTAGTTAGGACTTCCTATATGATGCTGTAGTAGCTGGTGCTCCCCCAGTCATAGGTGCTTACTATAATGAAGGCTTACTTTTGCTCATGCATTCTGCCCTTTGTGAATCACCTGGGCTTTAGATTTATTTCTTGCCATCTTCACTGGAACACAGGTGGGCCAGGTAACCTCTTCTGGAAACACAACCCATCATCTATTAAGGGGGAAAAACATGGTCAGCCACGTTATGGTTCCTGGAAATCTTGCCAAAACTTCATTGATCATTGCTAGTCACATAGGGATGTGTGGTCCTTTTGAAAAGAGAGGCACCTCAGGGAGGGACACTTGATTATTTGCCAAATATTAATACACTATATATTACAGCAAAGTTACCTTCCATTTTCTTAGGTGCCTGGAATGCTCAAATTATTTTTCAATGACAAAGGATATTAGGAGTTTGAATAAAGAGAGGAATTAATTTAGGAATATTGCATCCTTCCTCCTTTCTTCCTCCCTCTCTCCCTCTCACTCCTTTCCTCTCCTTCCTTCTTTTTCCTTTCTTTTTTTAATATAGGTCTGGGATTTGGTATGCTGTTAACTGCAAGAAACAGTGAGACGACCACCTGCCTTGGTCATAGCAGCTGACTTAAGTAATTGCTACCTAAGACAGCTTTATTGGCTCTCACATCACACCATTAGTTTGTATAGAGCTTGGGGTAGGTTCAATGCCATTGGTGGTTGCTCATTGACCTCTGAACTTAATTTTCAAAGATTCTATTACTCAATGTTGTATTTCAGCTTTTTATGCTTTACCTTTTTTTCCCTTCAGTTTTGAGTGTCCATTTTCATATTCAATTAGTTTTGCAAGCTGTTAACTCTCTCTCTCTCTCTACTATACCTCAGTTGTGCATTTGATGCAGATTTATTTAAAATTTTATCTTGATCTGGCTGGCATGGCTCAGTGGTTGAGCATTGACCTATGGACCAGGAGGTCACAGTTGGATTCCTGGTCAGGCCATATGCCCAGGTTGAGAGCTTGATCCACCATGTGGGGTGTGCAGGAGGCAGCGATCAATGATTCTCTCTCATCATTGATGTTTCTATCTCTCTCCCTCTCTCCTTTCCTCTCTGAAATCAATAAAAATATTTTTTTTAAAAAATATCTTTGGTGTTGAAACTATTACAGATGCCGGTCCCCCCACTTGTGTTCCCCCATTGACTCCTGCACTTTGCTCCTGCCCTTCCCCCTGAGGCCTTCACCACACTATTTTCTGTGTCCATGGGTTATGCATCCTATATAATAAAAGGCTAATATGCAAATAGACCAAATGGCGGAATGACCGGTGGCTATGACGTGTACTGAATACCAGGGGGCAGATGCTCAATGCAGGAGCTGCCCCTGG
>NW_006298312.1:725713-737987 GCF_000327345.1 Myotis davidii
AAACTTCATACAAATGCACAGGCACATAGCAGGACATTGAAATTGCCTTCAAGCTGACATTGACATATCAACACAGGAAGTCCACTTTTTTATTTAGCTACAACCCCACCTAGATCTACTTTCATTTAGGTGATTTTTCTCTACGTTGTATACCATAAAACGAGGAAACCTTGTCAGATGATTACCTGGGTTCAAGATAAACTGTTTCTAAGACATTCTCATGACCTGAGAGCTGTCTAAGTTATCAAAAATAGAAAATAAATTTTGCTACATATGACTCCTTCTCAATAAATACATGCCGTTTTCTGTGCTCTAAAATCCATCCCCTAATTGTTTATAAGACTTTTAAAGAAGCCCATCCTTGAAATTGCCAAAGAAATTTGTTATTCTTATTAATTGTTGTACTCCTCATTTCCCTATTACAGAAAATTCTTATGTTTTTGGAGCTCTTAATAAAGTTTTAAAAAGATATTAAAATATATTAAAGTTTAAAAATATAAATATGGTGATCATATTTGCAACTTACCAAAATAGATATACAATTTTTCTGCTACTATATAGTTGAACATGATTAAAATATCTAGGTGCTCTTCTAATATTGATTAACATTATTTTTAAAATGTAGAGTTTATAAAACCTTATCACACATTTTATTCTTATAATAATAATGTTTCATTTCTACATTTAAAGAGCAGAAAATAAATAAGTTAATAATAAGAAAACTGACTTTTTGGGCCAAAGTATTGTACAGATATTTAGACTGAAAATCATTAAAATTTGATTGTCTGCTCTAAACAGTGCACACTAATTACCTGCACTTCAAAACCACTTAAAAAATGTCTCTTTCTGTGTAGCTCAGTTGGTTGGAGCATTGTCCCAGTTAGTGATTGCCTGTCAGGGAGCATCCCTCCCTCCCTAGGTTGTGGGTTTGATCCCCCGGTCTGTCTTGATACATACAGGAGGAAATGTACAGGAGGCAATCGATAGATATTTCTCTCTCAATCAATCAATAAAAACATATCCTTGAGTGGGTATTAAAAAAAGTGTCTCTGAGAGATATGCCAGGTAAGTTATTTTAAAAACTTAGTGAAGAAATGAGAAAACTACTATATTTACCATATTTCATATTACAATTTATATTCTGCAATCTCGCCCTTCAGTTCTTTTTTATTTAAATAAAAGTAATCTTAATCTCTACTGTAGTTCATCTTTTTCATGTGTCCAGCATAATGCCATATGAAAAGTAGATTTAATATGCACAAAATGAGCAAAGGACTCAACTTAAAAAATTAGCTTTTATACAGGCAGAGTTTGGTCTAGGACAAAAGCAAATAGCATTACTGTTTGATTGAATTTAACTACCTAAGAACTATGGTATGTGAATAAAAAACGTAGCTTAAAGTAGTTATTGTCTGCTTTAAAGATCCTTATGACTTGCTTATAAAGCATAATAAAGTAGCTTTTAAATATGTTAGGTTTTGGCTAGTAGAGAGTTTCTTCTAAATAATATAACCATTTGTGTCTTTTGAAGGACAAACCACAATGATTATCAACCTTGGTATAACAACCAAACAGAAAATTGTATTATTTAGTCCTCAATAAGTGAAAGTAGTGGTGATATAGTATTTCTTATATCTGTATCTGAATCCATTTTTTATTAACTGTAACAAAAATTATCTGACATTTACCAGCAGTTTTAGGTGGATTTACATTTTTGTCTTTTTTTCACAAAAATATTTGGAGCTTTTATTCACAAATATATTCTTAAGAACTTTATATATATATTTCACAGCAGAATTTCAGAGAGGAAGGAAGTGGGAAAGAGAGAGATAGAAACATCAATGATGAGAGAGAATCATTGATCAGCTATCTCCTGCATGCTCCACATTGGGGACCCAGGCTGTAACCTGGGCGGGCATATGCCCTGACCGGGATTCAAACTGCGACCTTTTGGTTCATAGGTCAACACTCAACCACTGAATCACACCAGCCAGGCAAGAACTTAGCATTTGAATTAAAAATGTTTACTAACACTTTCTCTAATTTCAAGGTACTATAACACATGCCTACACGAATTCTATTTAGGTTTGTTTGTTCTTTCATCTTTTGCCAAATTATTTCACTTCTACATTTTTATTCTCAACTTTTATCTTGCTTGCTGTGCAATCTTATTTGTTATTGAGTAAAATGTCCCCCTCTATTTCTCTTTTCCCTGTTAATTTTTATTACAATTCTACATATTTTGAGTATTCCATTCCTTGTGAACATCTTACCAAAATTACTGTACCATGAAGCTCTCATCTCTTCTGGTTACTGTTTAGTTCATCTTTTTAGAGTTTCATATTTCTCTTCAAACTTACTATCTTATATAAACTTTTAGCTCTTGAGCTGTACTTTCTTCCTCTGATTTAGCAATCGATCCAAATTAGTTAATAAAATATGTATTTAAATGTAATGTCTGTGATGTTCTACATTTTTGTAGGCATTTTAGTGCATCATTTTATTATCATAACATCCTAATGAACAATTAGTATATTTACTACAGATTTGTAGGTAAAAAGATTCTTATTTCACCACATCCTTACTTTTATATTACTACTTTCAAAGTATAATTTACATGTCTGCTAAACTTGCTTTTCATCTGTCAAAAATCAAACATGAATTAATATGTTATTTAAGATAGACAGATGGATTAATGTCTATGGCTTTGAAATTTTTAAATCTATATATATTTCAAAAAAATTGAAAATACTCAGAATTTTTAAAATAGCTTGAACAGTAACTGAATGTCATTAGAGTTCATTAAATTTCATTAAAAGTATAGTATTAGATGTTTACCTGTTTACATTTAGAAAGCAAGCTGATTATAGTAATGGCATACACAGATATGTCAGGTTTGTTTGATTTCCAACTTTTATAGATGCTCACATTAGCCACAATAAGGCATTATCATCATGATCCAAGGGCATAATGGAAATCAGTTTCTGACAGAGAATATATTGTCCTTGAAAGTGCACTGACAAAATGAGGGTCCAACAATATTTCAAATAGTAAGAAATAGATCAAGGATTCTCCTACAGATTTCGAAAACAATTGTAGCTTCAATATTATTGTATAAATATTTTTCCCTTAGTATCTAAGAAGTAGGGTAAAATATTTTCAATATTTAGAAATATATACAATATGTATTATATATCTATAATACATGCAAATAATTACAATAAACACAAGCAACTTATTTAAGAGATGTAGAGCACATTTTTTTTTTCTGTAAAACTAGTAAGTTGAATATGTCTTTCTGATTAGCTTGCTGAAAGTATGACTGAGTCTATAAGGCAGAAAGTGTGAATTGATCAAACACTTGTATGCTAAATGTGTTAATTGGCTGGCTTTGATTTATTTATTTTCTTTTGTTCACTATCATATTTGTCCACTATTCAACTCCTCTATTAAATTATAGTCATAGATAGATTGCATTAATTTTGTATGAACTCTGCCTGAATAAAACACATCTTTTCTCATTTCTAAAAACATATTCATTAAATACAGAAATTTCAATTTGCACTTAGACTGCTAATAATTATTTTTTCAAGTCCACTTGTAACAGGAAGCTGAAAGACCAGTAATATACTTGTTTTAGAAAAGAATTAAATATCAATCAAGGCTATTAGCTTTGCACAGTCATTATGCATTTCTTCCTATACCAAATAATAGCCTTTTTTTCTTTTATAGATGAGTCCCTATACAATTATACTAAATATAGTAATAATTTGATATTTTTTCATGATAACTCCATTGTAACTTGAAAATTTTTTAACTTGGGCTAAAGTGATAATAACCCTCAAATAAAATTCACCCCCAAAAGCTGTTCCAGGAATACAATAGCAATGAGGAAATGCAACAAATTGACTCTATGCACTGCCAGTTGATTATGTCTTTTCACTCCGAATTAGTGGTCATGGATGTTTCAAAAATATATGTTTGGTGAAAACTTTGGAAATATACATAAGAATGTGGGATTTTTTAAGCCCTGAAAGGAAATTCTGACTTCTCAGTCATGTAAGAGTTAATTCTGTTTCTGGAAAGGATATACTCTGTAAGTTAGGTCTGGAAGGCAGCAAAGGCAACCTGGTCTTGAAGTAACACTTCTGTTGTCAAGGGTTACTGATGGGGGAAGGGATGGGACCGTAAGGGAAGGAGTTATGGAAATGAAGAAGGATTGTAGCACACACTACATAAATTCAAACGCTATACATGTATTTGGAATAAGATCTCAATTCTATTGTATTTTTGCATTTTGCCTTTTCATTTATTTAGTTTACACATGGCTGGTGAATTTATGAGTTGGTTGCTACTGACCTTATTCAGTACATCACTGTCTAATATCATTGAGCTGTAATTATAGTCATTATAATTTTGTAATTAAATTAACATTACTATTTACATATAAAATTATGTTATTTCCTAAGTTGTAATATCAGCAAATATCTAAGGTGGAACTTGGTGGAGTCTGTGTCATTTTCATTTACATAAAGATTTCTCTTTCTTTCTACAAAATTAAAGGTCAGGAAAATGCATGCTTAAGGGCTTTAAAATCACATATATTAAGATAAACCTATTAATATCCTAATATTTAAGAGAGTTACCTTTAATGATGATGTACAAGTATTTCTGCACAATGTGGTTACAATACTTCAAATTGCCAGTCACCACAGGCCTGCCTCACTTTGAATCTCCTTCTGCCAATTTGCATTGCTAATAGGCTTGCAAAGAGAGAAACTGTAAAAAGAAAACCTGGCAATTAATAGTAAATGCTTGACATATTGTGACATTACCAGCATCCTTAAGTTGATTTATATTTTCCCTGTCAATATTCACAAAATATTTTTTTAGTTTCTTATTTGGCAAAATAAAAATGATGCCCATGGCATTGTCATTGGTGGCATTTTTTTTCATTAGCATTTTAAAAACATACCCCATGTTTTATAATTGGTACACCCATGTTTTAGCTTCTACCATATTGACTTATTTATTTTATTTGGAATTGCCCTGCATTTTCAATAATAAAATTAGATGCTATTTTATTTTAGTGAAGTGCAGGAGTATCTAAGTATTTCGTGGGTTTATGTCAGAATAATGCTTACAAAAGGGTTTTCCTGCCAAAAGTATGTGTGAATTTTTCTCAGGAAAAAAAAAATGTTCTTTTGAAAGCCTTTGTATTTGCAAAGCCACTCCGCACAGGCAATTAAAAGCAAATATGAAATGATAGATCATATGACAGGAGTTTAAATGTGAGGGTTTTTTTCTCGGTTAAACATCGCAGCAGGCATTACAATACCAGAGGTAACGAATCAATTAAATCCATTTTCCCCTCCGCGCCTCCAAAGCTGCGAGCGTAGTGTTGCTGTGTACTTAGGGCTGAGCAGTAGGACCCAGGGGCCTCCGCTGCCACCAATAGTAGCGCGCACTTGGACCTATTTGCATGCAATGCCTTCTGCTCTGCGCATTAATAGTAATACAGATAACGGGTTTGAAAGAATTCTCTGCTGAAGAACGATTGGATTTTCCCAGGGTGCTGATACTGAGAAGAAACGCGATTTCACTCTCTCCCTCTCCCCATTCTTACATTTGTAAGTGTCAGGCCGCTTTTGCCTGGTTTAAACTCGGGAAGGTCTCCGGAGTGCACAGCAAAGTTGGAGGCTGTGCCCGCACACCAAGCCGCTGGATTCCTGGAAACAGTCTTAAGGACGGGTGAGTCTCCCAGATGATAGTAACGGCAGTGAGAGCCGGCTTTAGAATTATCAAAAGAGACATGCTTAGCTGCATAGCGGTGGTGGTTGGGGTGCAGAAATGGGTGCAGAAAGGACTGCAGTTTGTCAGAAATTGTTCTGCTTGCACGGGGTATTTTCATATAGAATCAAAACCCTTCAGGCTAGATAGGAAATCGCAGCCCTATGCTAGGGCAGAATTCAACAAGTTCCCCTGCAGGGTTGCGACGTTAATTTCCTTGTAAATTGTGGTGAGTGTCCGTTCTGGGTGGGCTGGGCCAATTTCACAAAGAAGTTTAGAAATTTGTGTCTGTGTCCTATGGCTGGGTTCATCTTTTTGGAGGCGGTTGCGTGGCGCATCGGGGTTTTCTGGGGATGCACAGACCTGCTGCTTAGGATGCTCGGAGCATCAGCGGCCTGCAGGTTTGCTCTGGGGAACTTTGCCGCGTAATCTCGGCGTCTCTGACCGCACCGGGGTTCATTATGTGGAGTGAGGCGCGGAGACCAGCAGTTGCGAGGCCATTCGCCTCCAAACTTCGATAGCATTCTCCACGGAGGGTGACAATGGGGCTTTGGAAAGAAGCCTAACTGGAGGCATTTTGGTAAACTCTTGGTGATAGGCAGGCAGTGAGGTTTTCCAAGACCCGCGTTTCCATCTCGCAGCTTCTTGCTTGGAAAGGTGGTGCTGATGTGGAGACAGGCTGGATTTTGAGAGAGCGCGAGGGAGAGAGGGAGAAAAAGAGAGAGACAGATGAGTGACCAAGGCGCGTCTCATCTTTTCACACGCGAAAACCACACGCGTGGACGTGTCAGGAAGTGCTCCAGTTGGTGGCGTTTAGCTGGAAACCGTAATGCAGGGAGGTCCAGGCGCCTCTGCATTGCCGATGAAGCGCCTTGACCTTTTGGGGTTTCTTCTTGCTCCTTCTCTCTGCCCCCTCTTCTCTCCTTCATCTCGCCTGGAGCTAGAGGTTTGTGCCGGTGCGGCGGCGCTCGCGGCTCAGCCCCGCAGCGCTGCGGACACAATGGGGAGAGGAAGGCAGAGCGCCCTGCGGACGGGAGGAGCGGGGTGCTCCGCGTGGCCATCCCATCGCTGCAACCCCATCGCTGCGGCCGGAGTTGCCGCTCCGCCCCGGGCGGCAGCGCTGCGGAGGCCGCCAGAGCCCGGCGTCCGCGCGCCCCGAGATGTCGAAGGGCCTCGCGGAGGACGCGCTCACCTGACCACAGAGGTCCCTGGTCACTTCTCCAGGAGCCACTCTGCAGGCAGACAGGTGGGGTGGGCAGATGGAATGCTGAGACATTCCGAAGAGCCAGCCTCCGGTCAGAGCGCACCCGAAAATCCCTAGGGTGTATTCCAAACGTTCTAGAAGACCCGCACCCCCTAAGGAGAAAGGGGACCAAGAGGAAAGAAGGGAAATGCTGATAAGGCTGCAAGAGGAGGAGGTAGCCAGTGATGTGGGCCAGTTCTGGTCATCGCCAGGCTTTTCTTGGTTCTTTTAAGTGGGTTGCTTTGAAATGCGATTCCTGGCCCCTCTGCAGCACCGAAGGGGCAGCTTCCAGACCCAGAGCTCACTGGGGACTCCTCCTGTAGATGAAGGGAGGGAATGCAGGGCAGGGGGCTTCATTTCAGTGTCACTGAATCCTGACCTCAGCACCTCCCACCTATTCATGCTCTCACCAGGGAGTGCCCCGACCTTGCAAACTCCTCCGGGTTATCTGTCTGGTTCCTTTAAAGTGCTTTTTATCAGCTGTTTAATTTGGAGGTGGATCACCCACCCGCAGTGAGCTTGTGGAGGACGGGCCATAGATGCACTTGAGGATGCTGGTTGTTTAAAGGGCATCTTTCAGAGGTAATATACATACTCCTCTGAGCACAATATCATTGCCTTATTTTCCCAGTCTCTATTTTTCTCCTTCATCATTGGAACGAGGATGTAATACTAAACAGAAAATATTTTGAGAATCCACCAATTTATTAGGAGGCCAACTAGGAGCCTGGCAGCTTGGCGTTTAGGTCCAAACTTGGATGATCCTTAGACCCGTTATTTAGAGAGACTCAGTTTGCCACCCCAAGAACCGCGTCTCTGCGATATCTTGAGGAGGCACAGGTAACTCTTTTGAAAGCATTTGTAAGGTGTGCAGCATGTTGATTTTATTAAAGGGGATTGTTAAATGGTTTACGGTGTTCATGAAACTCCTCCCCTCCCCAAAGGGGAAAAAATCAACAGCAGCACCCCAGAACAAATAAGTATCCAGTTGGTAAGAGGACTTTGTGTTTTAGGAATCTATCCTCCCCCAAAAGGAGGGGAGGGTAAAGCCAAGGAGTGTCTAGGAGTGAGGGCATCCACCTCATAGCGTTGCCATGGATTTTGGACTCCTTAATGTTTCTCATGCATCTCCCTACTCCTTGAGTCTCCCAGTTTAGCTCTGGGTGATCTGAAGAGCTGAAGCACAATGACACAGCTGCATAAGGGGGAGGAGGACTTGCTCCAGCAAACAGCTGTTAATCACATCTTTGCTGTATTTTCTCACTTCCTTTTACTTCCTTCCCTTCCCCTGTCCTTGAACCAGTGTTGCCATCTTTTAGGCTGTATCCTGGGAAGGGGTAGTGATTTTTTAGTGATATAGCACTCTGCTGAGTGTGGGAGGAGGGCATAGATTCAATTGCTGCCTAGGGATTCACATAGGTTTAATGCTGACTTTCTCTTAGCCCAAACTGCACACAATTAAAAAAAAATGCAAATCTTTTTATATATCTCCAAAGAGAATTATATTGGTATATATGATTGTCTTATTTTATCTTATAATAGAATAAATTCAAATACAAAATAGCATTGGTCAGAGATGAAAGGGAAGCTGTGTACTTGATTATAACATTTGGAAACTAGTGTGCTCAGCTGTGAGATCTCACCTTTTGACATCCATATTTACTTGACACATTAGGAGCTGATTTTTAAAAATTATTATAATTTTAATCATGAACTGAGGATATGTTTATTGATTTTTTTTTTTTTAGAGAGAGGAAGTGGGGGAGAGAAAAAGAGAGAAACATTAACGTAAGGGAGAAACATTGACCGGTTGCCTCCCTATGTCCCTGAGGAGGTATTGAACCCAAAACCTAGATATGTGCTCTGACCAGTAATTGAACCTGTGACCTTTTGATTTAGGGGACAGAACTGCAACCAACTGAGCCACACTGACCAGGGCAGGAGATATTTTTATTTCAGTAAGATTTAATATGTTACTTTCATTAGGAGGCTAAGCAACTCAAGAAACTGTAAATATATGAATTTTAAAAGAAAAAAGGGCAGCAAAGAAAGCCTTTGGCAATGTGATGAATGAGCAAGTGCAATGCATCTAGTGAATTGCATCTAGAAACTTAAGGTGAGGTTTCCTCCAGTTCACTAGAGAATAAGTACTTCCTTATTGCTTAGAAAACTCAGCTGATTTCTCTCTCTCTCTCTCTCTCTCTCTCTCTCTCTCTCTCTCTCTCTTTCTCTCTCTGAATTCAGAAGCAAAACATAATAGCAGACAGTAGACTACGACCTGGTCATATAATCATTTATCTCTCTAAACTTTCTGTTGAAGTGAGTGAGCAATATTTGTGTTCATTTGCTTATATTTGCACCTAGGATACATTAGTGCTAAATGGACCAGCCAATTCTCCTAATTTTGAGGAAATAGAGGCCCTAGAAGAGGGACTGACATACATAAGGCCATATAGGAGAAAACTGTAGACTCAGTGCTAAGCACCTTACCCACAATAGGTAATTCACAGTCCTCATATCACTATTTTAAAGTAGTTTTATTAGATTTCTTTAACATATGAAGCTCAATACAGATAGCGATTCAGCAAATGAGGAGCAGATCCATAATTGTTAACAAATTTTCGCTCATGACAAGAATAGGTTTGTCTAGTATGCCATGGGCCTATTTCTCCTTCATATTTAATTAGGAATTTTATTATCTTTAAATTTTTGTTTATATTTTAATCTGCTAAATATATTTTTCTCATCCAAATCATACTTTGCATTTCCCAAGACCAGTCATCAGTAAACAGTGACTTTCCAAGGATGGCTTAGTCAATGAGTATCTGCCTTAGTGAGAAGAGTCTCAACTGTAACCCCCACCCCAACTGCATCAACATTATCTAGGGGGTCAGAGAAGAGGGGGTGAAACTTAGAGCTTTATTTATTTGTTTTTAAGGTTGCACCAATATTACAAAGGAGTCTGGGAAGAAGCCATCATGTTATTCTCACACAGAAATTGTATACCTTCATCATCACATTTCTATGAGCCTGGCTTCTCTGATTTGGATGTTTCTCCTCTTTAACTGTCCAAACCCTATTTCTTTGTCTAGAGTGGTTCATGTACCTCCTCCACCATGATATTTTTCTAACTGTTCCAACCCTTATAGTTTTTATACACCTCTGAAATTCCCAATCAATTATAATTTCTACCATTTAATTTGGTCTTTATTTGGAGGTTACAAGGAGTAAGCTAACATTTTTTGAGGATTCACTCTATATTAAATCATTTTACATAACTTATTTGTCAAATACAATTTTCTACTTGTTAAGCAATATTTCTCAAAGATTGGCCATTAAACCAAGGAAACCTTTGAATCAACAAAAATAACACTTAAAATGCCACTTTCTGACTCCACCCGCCCCATTTAATACATTACAATAGGCGGGGTGGGTCTCTGACATCCACATTCTACCAAGCATTCCATATTTAACCAGCCTCTTGGAGTTTATCACAACAGTTGCTCCCCAACTCAGCCAGGTCAATGTGGAGCTTAAATTGGCATTTTAGGGGAGTAGCCATGAGCATAATGTCTTAGATTTTATGGAGACCCATGAGCATGTCTTCCTTGATTATTGAGCCTCAAAGAAGGATTTGATCTCAGACGATAGCAAGTTAAATCATTTTTACTGATGCAAGAGAGTTCTGCATCAAAAAGCCACACATGTTAAGAGCAGATGTTGCTAATCACATAAAAAATGGCCTTTAGATTTGAGGTGCTGCTGTACTTGAAGCTTTTAATGACTGATTTTTTAATATTATGACACATTTATTTGGAAAAGACAAAGAAATTAGTGAAATATATGCTTGTAAATTACTACCTAGATTAAGTAAGAATGTATTAAACAAAATTGAAGCCCTCTGTGTATTCTTGCAGATTGCATCTCCCTCCAAGAGGTAACCAGTATTATAAATTTGCCATTATTATTCCCATTCTTTTTCTGTTGATTTTACCATGTATATGTACACCCTCAATCATATATAGCATTGTTAGTAAATATACTATTCATATAAATTGTAGCATACTATGTGGGTTCTTGGGAATATTGTTTTTTGTGATTTATTCAAGTTGATGCAGGAAGATTTACTTCCATTTCTTTTCATTGCTATATAGTATTCCATTGTATAAATCTACTACACTTTATTTTTCCCTGTTTCATTAATAAGCATTTCTAGTTTCTTCTTATAAAACTGTAGTAATGATTTTTTTGTATGTCTATCCCTGTGCACATGTCCAATACTTTTTTAGAGACATGTCTAGGAGTGAAATTGATTGATTATGTGAAGTTTACTTCTTTCTGTTTTTTAGATGCTGTCTAAATCCCATACATTGCTTGTAGCATTTATAGTTTCCAAGCACATTTGTGAGAGCTACCATTCTCCCTATCCTTGTCAACATTGAATATTGGCACATTTCTTTGTTTACCAATTGAATGGTTTTAATTTGTCTTTTCGGTTATATGTATAGTGAGCAGCTGTTCATTGAGAATTTAAGTTTCCTCTACTATGAATTGCTTAAACATGTATTTTACTTTTTTTCATATTAAGATATTTTCCTTTTTGTTATAGGCTTCCTTTATATGTTATAATTCATTTTTGGTATGTGCATTGCAAATATTTTTTCTGTAGGCTGTATCTTTTATCCTTTTTTTAAACAATGTCTTTTACTTTAAAAATTATATTGTTTCATTAAAAGTAATATAACTTTTTCATTATGGCTTCTCCTTTTTTACATCTTGTTTTATAAACCATTTCCTATGATGATGTCATAAAATGTCCTCATATATTTTCCCTAAGAGTTTAAAAAATTTACTGCATATAATTTGGTCCTACATCTATCTGGAAATGATTTTAGTGTTCTTGTGCTGAGACATATTACTGTCACATATAAATGATCCATATGTGGAGGGATTGCTTTTTTTCCCCCTGTAAGAATACTTGGGGCCTGTTCTCATTTGAGACATGATTTTCTGGTCATTGTGTGCCAGGTTGTTATTGTTAGGTCAGAGAGAACCCAGGATCGGATACATGCAGACATGTGACAAGATAATGGACTTCGCCTGGAATTTCTCACAGATCAAGGTGCCAGACACAGATACTGGCTTCTTCTCCCTTAATCCACATACCCCGGCCCATCCCCTGCAGCAGAGAATTCCTCAGCTCATGTCCCCGCCCCTCAACCAACCACAGTATAAAAAAAG
>NW_006298312.1:738559-743026 GCF_000327345.1 Myotis davidii
CGGATAGATGCAGACATGTGACAAGATAATGGACTCCCCCCTGGAATTTCTCACAGATCAAGGTTCCAGACACAGATACTGGCTTCTTCTCCCTTAATCCACATACCCCCGCCCAGCCCCTGCAGCAGAGAATTCCTCAGCTCATGTCCCTGCCCCTCACCCAACCGCAGTATAAAAAAAGCGCCCCCCTCCCTGTTGGCGTGAATCCACGTGCCCTGTCCTTGGGGTACGTGGGTCTCCCGGGGACGCAGAATAAACCTTTTCCTTTCCTTTCTTTTCTGATTCACTGGGGTCTCTATTTCTTGCGCCGCCTCCTGAGCCACCTAACCTAACAGTTATGTGGACCATAATTTCATTGAACCATCACAATGGTAATGAACCAGAGTGAAAGCATCAATTAAGATTTCAACCCAAATAGGTTTATATTTAACCAGAATTAAAGACCAAGGCTTTTTATGATAAACTATAATCTCTTTAAATGATATGTGATTGTTCATGTGTAATGAGTCCTTAGCTATGTCTAGCATCATTTACTTCAGTTTTAGTTCTTCATAGACAATATTAATGAACTAGAGCCCCGGTGCACGAATTCGTGCATCAGTGGAGTTCCCTCAGCCTGGCCTGCAGGATCGGGCTGAAACCTGCTCTCTGACATCCCCCGAGGGGTTCTGGATTTCAAGAGGGTGCAAGCCAGGCTGAGGGACCCCACTGGTGCACCACTGGGGCCAGGGAAGGACGGGGATGGTTGACCAACCAGTGAGGGACCATGGGAGGGCTCCAGGGTGTGTCTAGCCCATCTCGCTTAGTCCCTATCAGACAGACTCCATCAGCAAGCTAACCTACCAGTTGGAGCATCTGCCCCCTGGTGGTCAGTGGACATCACAGCGAGCAGTTGAATGGCCTTAGCATATCATTAGCATATTATGGTTTGATTGTTTGAATGGACGACCAGACACTTAACATATTAGGCTTTTGTTATATAGGATATCCCAAAGACACACTTACTTTCTTTTAATAGAACTTGGGAAGGATAAATCTTAAAAATGAATTTCATTAGATCAAGGAAGAATCATGACTCACTCTAGGAGTGAAGCATGGTTGCCCACTTGGCAGGTGAATTATAACCCTTAGGCAGAACAACATTTCAGCATAACAGCCAACAGCTTCTGATCAATGTATAACCCTTGAGTAAGCATCTTAAAATATTAATCCAATCACAGAAAGTTGGAAAAGGAAATTGTGCAATGCCCTGTACATATTATATTAAACTTTACCCTGGAATAAAGATCTAGGAGGTTTGTAAAAACAACTTCACCTGCTTGCCTACAGTTATAAGCAATTTCTATAAGAATTTGCTTTTTATTTCATATGAACAACAAAATACCAAATAGCCAAGGTTTGTGCTAAAGCAAGTTTTGAGTTATTTAAGTCAGGTATTAATATAAGAGAGTTTAAGAATAGCCTAGTTCAACCAATGAAACAATTTTATATTTATCTGTGAGCCTGTTTCTCCTGTCTTTGTTCATTTATATTGTTCTTTAGATTCCACATATAAGTGAAATCATATGGTATTTGTCTTTCACTGACGGACTTATTTCACTTAACATAATACCCTCTAACTCCATCCATGATGTTGCAGATAGTAAAATTTCCTTTTTTTTTTATGACCAAGTAATATTCTATTGTATATATACAATATACAAAAGTCCTTCAACTTTGATTATTATAGCTTGATACCAGGTAGCATAATTCCTTCAACTTTGTTCTTTTTCTCAAATTTGCTGTGGCTATTTGGGGTCTTTGTGATTTTATGTAATTTTTTATATTATTTGATAAAAAAATGCATTGAATCTATAGATTACTTTAGATAGTATGGATATTTTAATGATGTTAGCTCTTCCTATCCATGAACATAGTATATGCTTCCATTTATTTGTATCTTCTGCAGTTATTTCCTTCAGAGTCTTATAATTTTCCTAGTACAGGTCATTTACTCCTTGTTTAAATTTATTCCTAGGTATTTTATTTATTTTTAGGATGCAACTATAAATGGAATTGCTTTCTTAGTTTCCCTTTCTGATAGTTTATTACTGGTATATAAGAATTCAATCAATTTGTGAATATTTATTTTGTCTGCTGCTACTTTACTGAATTTTCAGGTCTAGGGCTTTTTTGGTGGAATATTTAGGGTTATCTGTATATATTATTATGTCATATGACAATAATGACAGTTTGACTCCCTCCTTTCAAATTTGGATGCCTTCTATTTCTTTCTTATTTTTATTGCTGTGGCCACTACGATGTTGAATAAGAGTGATGAAAGTGAAAGTGGACATCCCTATCTTGTTTCTTATCTTAAGAGAAATGTTTTCAATATTTTGCCGTTGAGTATGCTGTTAGCTGTGGGTTTGTCATATGTATAGGGACTTTATTATGTCAAAATATATTTCCTTATTCCCACTTTCCTGTGAATTTTTATTATAAATGGGTGCAGGGTTTTGTTTAAATATTTTTCTGCATCTATTGATATGATAATATGATTTTTACTTTTCTATTTTTTTAAATGTAGTATATCACAATAATTAACTTGAAAATATTGTACCAATCATGCATCCTGGGAATAAATACCACTTGATCATGGTGTTTGATCTTTTTAATTTATTGCTGGATCTGATTTGTAAAATTTTATTGAGGTGTTCTGTTTTTTTAATCTATGTTCATCAGGGATATTGGCCTATAATTTTATTTTTATGGTGTTTTTATCTGGTTTTACAATTAGGATGATGCTGGACTCATATAATGAGCTTGGGCATCTTCCCTCCTCTTGAATGTTTTGTAATAGTTTGAGAAGGATAAGTGTTAGTTCTTTTTTGAATGTTTGGTAAATTTCACAGGTGTAAAAAGTCCTGGTCTAAGATTTTTGTTTGTTGGAGTTTTATTTTTATCTTATTTATTTGTTCAATATGTTTTTATTGACTTTAAAGAGAGAGGAAGGGAGGGAATAGACAGATCGATAGAAACCCTGATGAGACATAAACATCTATCAGTTGCCGTCTGCACACCTGCTAATGGGGATCAAGCCCACAACCCAGTCATGTGCCCTGACCAGGAATTGAACCAATGACCTGGTTCACCTGGGCTGTTGGATTACTCCTTTAGTTTCATTAGCTGTAATTGGTCTGTACAGATATTTTTGTTTTTGTTTCTTTTGTGTGTGTGTGTTTATTTTTGGTTCAGTTTTTGGAGGTTGTATGTTTCTAGCAACATATCTACTTTTTCCAGATTGTACCAAAGGTCCCCTAAACTAATTTGTTAGTATATAGTTTTACATAATATCCTATATAATAAAGAGGTAATATGCAAATTAACCCTCACACTCTCACAAGATGGCTGCCTACCACCAGGCTGGCAGGGGGGTTAGTGAGGGATGATCAAACGACTGAACAGCAGGCTACATGGGGCGACCAGGCCAATGAGGGGGGCCATGAAGATCAAACAGGTCAGCAAGAGAGACAGTTAGGGGTGACCAGGCCAGCAGGGGAGCAGTTAGGGGTGACTAAGCCAGCAGAGGGGGACAGTTGGGGACGACCAGGCTGGCATGCAGAAGCAGTGAGGGGCAATCAGGCCGGCGGGGGGACAGTTAGGGGTGACTAGGCAGGCCGGCAAGTGAGCAATTAAGAGCCAGTGATCCAGGATTGGAGAGGGTGCAGGCTGTGCTGGGGGGACTGCCCCCATCCGTGCATGTATTTCATGCACTGGGCCTTTAGTTTTCTTATAATCCTTTGTATTTCTGTGATGTCAGTTTTTACTTCTCCTCTTTCATTTCTGATTTTACCTACGTGAGTCTTTTTTTGTGTTCTTGATGATTCTCTTTAAGGTTTATCAATCTTATTTACTTTTTGAAAGAATCAGCTCTTGGGTTTTTTAGACTCTATTTTGTTTATTTTTGCTCCAGTATGTATCATTTCATTTCTTCTACTCACTTTGGGATTGTTAGTTGTTCTTTTTTTCTGGTTTGTTTGTTTGTTTGTTTTTTATAGTAAGATTGCATTGTTTACTTGAGATTTCTTTCTTATTTTAATTCTGTAATCCTATGAATTTCTCTTTTATGACAGCTTCTGACATTTCCCATAGATTTTAGGTTGTTGTTTTCTCATTTTCATATGTTTCTAAGTATCTTTTGATTTCTTTCTTGATCTCATTGTCAAATCATTTAGCATTTATTAACATGCAATTTAACCTCCATGTGTTTGTGTGTTTTTCAATTATATTCTTATTATTGATTTCAAGTTTCATACCATTATGGTCAAAGAAAATGCTTGAAATGATTTCAATATTTTTAAATTTATTTATTGTTCTGTGTCCTAACATGTGGTCTATCATAGAAAAATCTTCCATCTGCATTTGGAAAAAAAAAATGCATATTGTGCTGCTTCAGGGTGAAATTAAATATTACATTAAATAATA
>NW_006298312.1:743046-744153 GCF_000327345.1 Myotis davidii
GACCCGTTGTTTTTTTAAAATATATTTTATTGATTTTTTACAGAGAGGAAGGGAGAGAGATAGTTAGAAACATTGATGAGAGAGAAACATCGATCAGCTGCCTCCTGCAAATCTCCTACTGGGGATGTGCCTGCAACCCAGGTACATGCCCTTGACTGGAATCGAACCTGGGACCTTTCAGTCCGCAAGCCGACGCTTTATCCACTGAGCCAAACTGGTTTCAGCTTAAGGCCTTTTTGATTTACTCTTTGTTGTTTTTAGTTTACTCTCAATCTCTTTATGTCTATCAATATTTGCTTTATTTTTAAGTGCTTCTATGTTGTGTGCATAATGTTTACAAGGGATATTTCCTCTTGTTGTGTTGCTCCCTTTATCATTATGTAGTATCCTTTGTCTTTTTCATAGCTTTTGTTTGAATGTCTATTTTATCAGATATCAGTATTGCTACCCCAGCTTGACACATCATTCCCCATCCTTTAATTTTAGTGTGTGTGCTTTTTTCATTCTGTAGTGGATCTCTATAGACAGCATATATACGGGTCTTGTTTTCTGATCCATTCACCAACTCTAGGTCTTTTTATTAGAGCATTTAAACCATTAACACTTAAAGAGGTACATATATTGCCATTTTATTCTTTATAACTAATTTCTCTCTTTTTTTCTTCTTATAGAAAACCCATTAACATTTCTTGTAAAATTGGTTTGGTGGTAACAAACTCCTTTAGCTTTTTCTTTTCTAGAAAACTCTTATAAATTTTTTTTCAATTTTAAATGATAGTCTAGTTGGGTAAAGTAATCTTGGTTTTAGTTCCTTGCTTTTCATTACTTTGAATATTCCATGCCAATCCCTTCTGGCCTCAAATGTTTCTGTTTCTGGCCTAATATTTCTTCTGTTGGGAAATTTGCTAACAGTCTTATAAAAGCTCTCCCTTGTATAACTGTCTTTTTCTACTTTTAAGATCCTCTCTTTCTCTTTAAACTTGAACATTTTTATTATGATGCTGGTGTGGCCCTCTTTGTGTTCATCTTGTTTGATACTCTTCACCTCCTGAACTCTGGTGTATTTTTTTCTTCATCAGGTTAGGGAACTTTTTAGTCATTATTTTA
>NW_006298312.1:744745-747107 GCF_000327345.1 Myotis davidii
AGCGTGCAGGCTGTGCTGGGGGGACTGCCCCCATCCGTGCATGTATTTCATGCACTGGGCCTTTAGTTTTCTTATAATCCTTTGTATTTCTGTGATGTCAGTTTTTACTTCTCCTCTTTCATTTCTGATTTTACCTACGTGAGTCTTTTTTTGTGTTCTTGATGATTCTCTTTAAGGTTTATCAATCTTATTTACTTTTTGAAAGAATCAGCTCTTGGGTTTTTTAGACTCTATTTTGTTTATTTTTGCTCCAGTATGTATCATTTCATTTCTTCTACTCACTTTGGGATTGTTAGTTGTTCTTTTTTTCTGGTTTGTTTGTTTGTTTGTTTTTTATAGTAAGATTGCATTGTTTACTTGAGATTTCTTTCTTATTTTAATTCTGTAATCCTATGAATTTCTCTTTTTTTTATGACACTGACATTTCCCATAGATTTTAGGTTGTTGTTTTCTCATTTTCATATGTTTTTAAGTATCTTTTGATTTCTTTCTTGATCTCATTGTCAAATCATTTAGCATTTATTAACATGCAATTTAACCTCCATGTGTTTGTGTGTTTTTCAATTATATTCTTATTATTGATTTCAAGTTTCATACCATTATGGTCAAAGAAAATGCTTGAAATGATTTCAATATTTTTAAATTTATTTATTGTTCTGTGTCCTAACATGTGGTCTATCATAGAAAAATCTTCCATCTGCATTTGGAAAAAAAAAATGCATATTGTGCTGCTTCAGGGTGAAATTAAATATTACATTAAATAATAAAAATATCAATTAGATCCATCTGATCACCAACTCTAGGTCTTTTTATTAGAGCATTTAAACCATTAACACTTAAAGTGATTATTGATAGGTACATATTTATTGCCATTTTATTCTTTATAACTAATTTCTCTCTTTTTTTCTTCTTATAGAAAACCCATTAACATTTCTTGTAAAATTGGTTTGGTGGTAACAAACTCCTTTAGCTTTTTCTTTTCTAGAAAACTCTTAATTTCTCCTTTAATTTTTAATGGGTTAAGTACTCTTGGTTGTAAGTCCTTGCTTTTCATTACTTTGAATAGTTTGTGCTAATCTCTTCTGGCCTAATATTTCTTCTGTTGGGAAATTTGCTAACAGTCTTATAAAAGCTCCCTTGTAACTAACTGTCTTTTTCTACTTTTAAGATCCTCTCTTTCTCTTTAAACTTGAACATTTTTATTATGATGCTGGTGTGGCCCTCTTTGTGTTCATCTTGTTTGATACTCTTCACCTCCTGAACTGATGTGTATTTTTTTCTTCATCAGGTTAGGGAACTTTTTAGTCATTATTTTCTTAAATACAGTCTCATTCCCTGCTCTCTCTCTGTCTCTCTCTCTCTCTCTCTCTCTCTCTCTCTCTCGCTCTTCTCATTCTGGTAGCCCTATTATGTGGATGTTATTATGTTTCATATTGTACCAAAGGTCCCCTAAACTATCCCAATTTTTAAAAATATGTTTTTATTTATGTTGATTTGTTTTATTCTGCTACCTTGTCTTCCAAATCACTGATTTGATTTACTTAATCTAATCTACTGTTTAGTCTTTCTAATGTATTCTTCATTTCAGATTTTTTTAAATATGTTTTATTGATTTTACAGAGAAGAAGGGAGAGGGATAGAGAGTTAGAAACATCGATGAGAAACATCGATCAGCTGCCTCCTGCATGCCCCCTACTGGGGATGTGCCTGCAACCAAGGTACATGCCCTTGACCAGATTTGAACCTGGGACCCTTCAGTCTGTGGGCCGACGCTCTATCCACTGAGCCAAACCGGTTAGGCCCATTTCAGATATTATATTCTTCGCTTCTGACTGGTTCTTTTCATGGTGTTTATGTCCTTTTTTATGCTTACTAACTTTTGTTTAAGTTCTCACTAAGTTCAGCATTCTTCCCCTAAGTTCCTTGAACACCCTTTTAACCATTGTTTTGAACTCTTATTTTGTAGATTGCTTGCTTCCATTTCATTTAGTTCTTTTTCTGGAGATTTATCATGTTCTTCCGCTTGGGGCATTTTTTTTTTTTTGTCTTTCCATTTTGGCTGCCTCTCTGTTTTTGTTTCTGTTATTATCTTTAAATTTATTTTAAATTATCTTTTCTTTATTGATTAAGGTATTACATATGTGTCCTAATTCCCCCTTTCCCCCTCATGCCCTCACCCACCTGGTGTTTGTGTCCATTGGTTAGGATTATATGCATGCATACAAGTTCTTTGGTTATCTCTCCCCCTTACCCAAGCCCTCCCCTACCTTCCCTCTGAGGTTTGACTGTCTGATATATGCTTCTCTGTCTCTGGATCTGTTTTTGTTCATCAGTTTATGTTGTTCATTATATTCCATAAATG
>NW_006298312.1:747741-760792 GCF_000327345.1 Myotis davidii
AGGTGGTGGTCTAGTTTCTTTTTTTTTTTTTTTTTGCATGTATCTGTCTAATTTTCCCAATACCATTTATTGAAGAGACTGTCTTAACTCCATTGTATGTTCTTTCCTCCTTAGTCAAATATTAATTGAACGTACTGGTTTGGGTCAATTTCTGGGTTCTCTATTCTATTTTATTGGTCTATATGTCTGTTTTTGTGCCAGTACCAGGCAGTTTTGAGAACAGTGGCTTTTTAATATAGCTTGATATCTGTTAATTAAGTAAATCTACTATGTTTCCCATCTTGGAAGGATAGCTTATGTAGTAGGTGTCCCTGGGAACCCAGTGGTGCTGTCTCCTTGATCACCGGAGCTGGGTGCTCCAGGAATGTCCTTTTTGTTGGTTATGTGAGCCCTCCTATTGTAATTGAGTCTTTATTGTTGTTGACTCAACTGTGCATAGGTTTGATCCTCAGTCTGGCTGACAGGATCAATCTCAACCACAGTTTATGAGGTACTTTGCTGGTGCTGACCATATGAACTGGAATTTGCCTCAATAGGGTCTGGTGCCTGCTGAGTTCTCCCTTTGAATGTGCCACTTGTAGAGCTAATTGGATCCTGCTCTGAGGTCTGACGCTAGATACCACCGGCTATCTAGTGTAGTCCAGGGTGAGCGGGTTCAAGCATGATTTTGTGTGTTGGTCCTTTAAGGGGGTGTCTGGGTTTCTGGCAGATTCCATTTCTCTTTGGCAGTCAGAATCCTCTCTGATTTTCAAAGCCAGATGTTATGTGGGCACCTCTTCCCGGCTCTGGAGCTCTGGCTGTGGAGCTGGTGTTGGGTTAAGACAACTGAGATATCCCTCCGTATTCTCAGCAGCTGTCATACATGACCTCAGGGCCAGCCCTTTTCGTGTTTCTGACCTTCCTATGTAGCTTTTCTGTAAGTCCTTGGTTAGAAGACTTCTGTTAAGCTAGTCTTCAGTTGGTTATTCAGATTGATTGTTCTATATTTTAATTGTAATTTCAGTTTGATTCTGGGAGGAAGTGAGTATAACTTCCACTTACTTCGCCACCATCTTGGATCTGCAACCTTTAATTTTCAGCTTAAATATTCTCCTTTCATGCAGTCAATAGCCATATGTATTTTGTGGCTAATATACTGGATGGTGCAGGTGTAGAATGCTTCCATTGTCACCAAAACTTCTATTGAACAAAGTTGGGAAGAATAAACTCATAGTAAAATTTAGAATGAATGAAGGAATGAGATATTGCTAACATCTGATTTTCAATGGACAGCTGCTACTGAATTGGATTATATTGATAGTCATGGTGATGAACATAATTGACAACTTTACAGATTTTAGCATTTCATGGAAAGAAACAGTTAATCTCAGCCTGAACAAGGAGATAATGATAATTTGAAGCACCAAGGAAGCCAAAGAGAGAGAGAGCTAAAGTTTATTTTTGGTAAATTTCTTAGATATTTAACCCAACTTATTTATCTGAGCTGGCAATAGAGTAAGCATCATCTTTTAAGATAAAGGCATAAAAGAAATAGGATTGAATCAGTGGTAGCAATTCCATTCCTTAAAATTTGGATTCCTTCTCATAAGGACATAAATTACTTACTCGTTCCCAAATATCAAATTTAATTTTATATTAATACCCATTAGAAATGAGTATTAATAAAAAAAGAAAGAAAATACTTAGTGTCAAAAATGGTGTGAAAAAATTGGAACTGTTGTTTCATGATGAGAATGAAAATGAAAATAGTATGGTGGTTTCTCAAAAAACTAAACAGAATTACCTTATGATCCAGAAATTCCACCCCTAGGTTTAGATAAAAAAAAGAATTGAAAGCAGCAATTAGAATAGATACTTTTAGTCTCATCTCCATAGAATTATTCACAATTGTCAACAAGTTGAAACAACAAAATTTCCATCAATGGATAATAGATAAAAAATGTGATACATATCTATAAAGAAATTGAATTCTGATATGTGCAACAACACAGATGAACCTTGAAAACATTATATTAAGTGACATAAATCAAACAAAAAGACAAACTGAATGATTCCACTTACATGAGGTTCCTAGGGTAGTGAAATTCATAGACAATAAGTAGAATGGTGGTTATGGGGGAAAGGGAGTTATTGTTTAATGAGTATTGATTTTCATTTGGGATGATGAAAACGTTCTGGAAAGGGATAGTAGTGATAGCTGCTTAACAATGTGAATGTACTTAATCCCATTGAATTGTATACTTTAAGTAGATTAAATGATAAATATTATGCATTTTGCCACATTAAAAAGTACTTTGACAAACATTTATTAAGTCTATTTTTGATGGGTCATGCTCATCTCTGAGAAAAAATACTTATTTTTCTAATGTGGCCACTCAATGCTCTTAAAATGTTAATTTTAAACATAGCATCATATAATAGCCTCTCTGCCTATCAATATTAAGAAAGGGGCAATAAGCCAGAAGATAATTTATGGGAAATGAACACACATACAAAGCATATGACCTATGGGGTATATCTGCTAAACAAGCACGTTTAATAGAGGAAAACAGAACAAAACATTGACGAGTATCTTGCTTCTGGATACACAACTGGTGAGGTATGCTGGAATGAAATGACTGCATGACTGGATACAGTGAAGTCGACGTGAAATCCCAGGGGGACTTCGTGTTGGGGCTGTTACAGAGTGGCTGATAAGGTAAAGGCCTTAGCCACCTGCACATGCAAACTGCCAGATCAAAGAATAATATGATCAAATAAGATTACTCCAGCGACAAGAATGTATGTGGATTTGATGAATTGCAGATTAAGAAGCATCTGCTCCTTTGCTGACTCTCTGGACGGCAGGATGTGTACAAGGAAGGGTTTTGTTGTGGTGATGGTTAGAACACTGATTTCTCTTGGTGCTGGAAATAAATAAGCAAAAATCCCATCCTCCCCTTTCCTTTTTCATTCCATAGTTGTAATGATTTAACTTCTGATTCAACATTGCTTTAATCCATCCTCCTTTTACATTACCATTACATTTTCTAGGTAGGTACAATTTGATATTTTATGGGTAACTTTTCATGGATGATAATCTATCAAATTTTAAAAGTGCCCCAAAATGTACTGCTCTTTGTACGTTACACAAAGATAAGGCTGTTCCTGTACCATGCAAAGGGTATGAGCTGTGAATTATTGTTTTTTTTTCCAGCAGGATAATACATTGGGTTGTCTTGGTCATTCTCTTTCACGTGATGTTGCTGGTGGCAGGAGTTTTTCCATTGAATTAAAGTCAGTGTAATAAGCTTAAGAGTGTGGAAAGAAGACCCTAATTTTATTAATTTATTAAAAATATTTCAACTAGACAAATTAATTAATCATTTTCATTCTGAGCATTGTGAAATTATTTGGAGGTATGAAAAACTATTATTGAAATGGTATGAGGGAATGAGAACTTGGGCAGAGGTAGGAGAAAATATTATGAAATAATTTGCTTGTTTTTACTTTTTTCTGAAGCTACAGCTATATCCAATATAGTAGCAAAAACATTCTTTACCTTAGTTACAACTGTTAGAATAGCAAAAGAATGTGTGTGTGTTTTTGTTTTCTTTTCCTTTTTTTTTCTTTCCAGAAAACTGTGCAGCTTTGCCTATCATCTGCAATCCAGGCACTTTATTTATTTATTTATTTATTTATTTACTTACTTACTTACTTATTTTCTTTATTTATGTTTTATTTATTTTTTAATGAAAATATTTCAAAGCTATCAACCCTGTATAATACAAAACATAATTTTTGGTAAATAAATAATTTATAAAATGGCAAAATTATGAAATGTTTCACAGTAACATAAATAAATAAACTTATTTATTTATTTTTATTGAGCTATTACTGACATATCAATAACATTGTGTAAGTTTAAGGTATACAAAGTGTTGTTTTGAAGCATTTATATAGCGCAGAATGGTTACAACCATAGCATTAATTTCAACTATATAATTTCATATCATTAATTATAATCACAACTAGAGGCCCGGTGCATGAGATTTGTGCACTCGGGAGTGGGGGGGTCCCTCAGCCCAGCCTGCACCCTCTCATAGTCTGGGAGCCCTCGAGTGGGCCTAAGCCAGCAGTTGGACATCCTTAGCACTGCTACAGAGGTGGGAGAGGCTCCCACCACTCCTGTTGCGCTCACCAGCTGTGAGCCGGCTTCTGGCTGAGTGGCGCTACCCCTGTGGGAGTGCACTGACCACCAGGGGGCAGCTCCTTCATTGAGTGTCTGCCCCCTGGTGGTCAGTGCATGTCATAGAGATTGGTCACTCCACCATTTGGTCAATTTGCATATTAGGGTTTTATTATATAGGATGATATACATTAGATCCCCACCTATATTTCATCTTTTTGTCTTTCATTTTCATTTATTCTCTATTAATTTTCTTTACTCTTCCTGGAAGGAGGAAGAATGTAAGAGAACATAAAGAAGACATGGAGTTGTGTGCCACTGAGATGCTCTTGTGTTCACAGGATCTTCAGTCCCTATAACTTTTCCTTGATTTACTGTGACATTCTATTGCTTACTCTCCCAGAATGAGAATAGTTTCTGACTTGAATAATTCTCTTGAATAGTTCACTTTATCACATATGCATTAAATACCAATCTCTCTATAAGGGAGTGCTAGACAATGAAAGCATGAAAGTGAATGTAAGTGATCTCCATCCTCCGGAAATTCAGTATACAGTGTAGAATGTCTCTGAGCCCACAGCATCAGTGGGACTCTCTCTCTGTTTCCCTCTCCACTTCTAGAATAGTGAGTAACACCTTCTACACACTCCTGTCTCACAAAAATCACTATTTCTTCTATTCTGAGACAACCATTCTTATTGCAGCTATAGCTCATCAATTTTCCTCTTTTCTATAAATATCTTCAAACTTTTCATTAACTGGCTCCTTTCCTTTTTTAAAAAATTATTTCTACTCTAGAAAAAAAAAGTTCTTCAAAGTTTCCACAGTCCTTTCTCCTCAAGTATCCACTTGAATGGTCACTACCCCCCCATCCATTAAAAATTAAACTTATACTTTTTTTTACATTGGTATATTCGTATAACACTAATATGATCAAATTTAGACCCTATAGATTTATAATTTGTTAATCAACAGCCATGATTCAGACTTCATCCTAGTTCAAACATTTGTGACATTTGAAATTTATCTAATAAATTCCAAGACACCGTTACTCTCTAGATCTCTCCCAAACATTTGACCTTTCTACTTTCTCATTTGATGTTTTCTTCTCATCTACCAGTCTCTTAAATGTTATGTATTCCCCAGATTCTGTACATAGAGTGTTTCTCTTCATATTTTGTGTATTTTTCCTTTGTGATTTCCTTGACTTCTCTGATTTCAACCTTTATTTAATGAAGAATAAGATGATGTGGTATTAATAATAATAACTGATGATATTTATAAATGATTAGTGGCCTAGTGCACAAAATTCATGTGTGTGTGGGGGGGTCCCTCAGCCCAGCCTGCACCCTCTCCAATCTTGGACATCCCTCTCACAATCTGGGACCGCTGGCTCCTAATCACTCACCTGCCTGCCTGATGGCCCCTAACCGCTTCTGCCTACCAGCTTGATCGCCCCCTAGCTGGTCCCCTGCCTTACTGCTCCCTTGTTGGCCTGATTGCCCCCAATGTTTTTATTAGTATAGTTAATATACACATTCAAATGTACAGATGTATCAGGCTGGCAGGGAAGGCCTATTGTGCAAGAGTAGGCGTTCCTTATACCGCTGCCAACACTGGCTTCCCTCTGGTACCCGGGAGGGGCTCCCTCGCAGCCCTGGCTTCGTCTGGAAGTATGTCTGGTCTAATTAGCATATTATGCTTTTATTATTATCTATATATATAAAAGACTAAGTGACTGCCCAATCATCCAACCGACTGGTACATATGACACACACTGACCACCAGGGGGCAGATGCTCAACAAAGGTGCTGCGAGCTGCAATGACTTGACAGTCCTGGTTCTCAGGTGATGGCACCCCAACCAGAGAAGAGGGAGCGCGGCCCCACTTCCTTTCAATGTGCGCAAATCCATGCACCGGGCCACTAGTAGATATATAAAATCTCAGGGCATTTGCTTGAAATTTCTTGAAGCAAAGAATAGAAATCAATTGCAAAGTTCTGAGAAGTCCAGAATGTCCCAAATCTGATGGCATTACATTGCTAGGTCAAAGTCCTTAACCTGCCCAAACTGCAGTTTCCATTCTGCATTATCTGTACTCCTTCCTCACCTTTGCTTCTTTCAGAATGGCAGCTTGCCGATAATTGTCATGGTCTCCTAGAAGTGCCTAGACTGGAGCGGCATCCACTTTCCTTTGAAGATGCGCACATACCATTTTGTTTCATTTCCAGCTCCTTCTATCACCATCTAGTATTTTTGAGATGCTCGTCCACTGCCACACACCCAGCTTTCAGAACTGAACAGGTGCTTTCCACCCAGACAATTGTGGATTCAGATCCTGAGTCTACCTCTCCTTATCTGGAAAATAAAGTTTAAAAAAAACACACATCTATTTTATAATGTTCTAACTATAGGGGTAAAGTGTCTAATGTGTGAATGATGCTTAAAGGTGATGGATCAGTGCAATAGCGAAGAGCTTATCCTTTTTGGGTAAGTATAGTTTTCAGGGAGACGGCCCCTTTAAGGGAATGTCACCCTAGTTTCCTACGCAAATTGTCCCACCTGTCCTGGGGCAGGAGGCGGCAGCCCTCTAAGGCGGAACTGACTGCCCTGCACCATTGTTGCCACCAATCCGCATCCCGGAAGGAGCGAGCCTGTGGTGCATGAGCAAGTGAGTGAAAGCGGCACCTCCCACAGGTGGCAGGCACAGCTGAAGCCTGCTGTTCCCTGCCTCTCTCTCCTTAGAATTCCACCAGAGGTGGGCGAGCTGTGTGCGGCTGCGCTGCTCCTCTTTTCGCGTCAGTTCCCCAAATAGGGGCTCTCCATTCCTCACAGCCGGTGCCCCTACATGGGCTGGGCACTCCATCTGCACACAGCACCCCATTGCGGCACCCAGACTGAATGTAGCATCCCCATACCGCACCTGTCCTTGACTGTCGCCTCTGAGGCCAGGGCGGGACTGGAGGACTCCCAGCCGGGCAGCCAGTCACACTGCCCACTCTCGGCGGCAGCCCCCAGGACAGGAGGACTCTTGCGGGGCTGAGAGGACTGGGCGCCATCATCTTTTTGATGGAGTGATGGCTCATTTGCATATTACCATTTTATTAGGATAATATTTATAGATACTCACTTATAGAAGTACATTTATACTTTTGTTGTTGTTGTTGCACGCAACCCTACAAATCAGTGAGTAGACACTGTCTTACCAATAAAGAATTTGTAGGCTTCATGTGCAAGGTTTCATGGCTAACTGGCATAGCTTCCATTCAAACATTCTGTTTGATTTCAGAATCCAGGCTTCTACCATTAAAAGACCTCATGCAAATATGATGGTAAAGGTTCTTAACTTGGCTGCATATTAAAATCACATGTTTTGTTTTGTTTTGTTTTATCCCTGTGTCAGCCTGCACCCCAAATCACTTAAGGCAGAATGTGTTGTGATGTAAACAGGCTTTGATGAATACTTTTTAATTGTTTTAGATGATTCTACTTAGGGGCAAAGATGAGAACTACTGCTCAGTAGTAAATATTTTGATGATACTCGAGTGTATTTCTCTAGCAAAGACACCTCTCCTCAACTTTACACATATATATTATCCAGGGTTTATTTCTTCATTTGTTTGTTCTCATTCACACCCACCATAGGGATTCTCATGTTCCAAAATAAACTCCTCATTGTTTGATCATCACTTAAAGAGTTGCCTCTAGGTCTTGAATATTATTAGTTATCTTCCCCTGCACCACATACTGCTCAGTTATTTAAATTTAAATTATATCTCAGAAATGTCTTTCCAATATTCCCTCTCCTCTTCATCATCTCTGTAAACCAGCTCCTTTCCTTGTCAGGCTCTCCTCATGTGGAATTTTGTAGTAGGCTCCCTTTCTGTTTTCCTTATTTTCAGCCTCCCCTTGACTTATTTTTCCTTGTTTACTGACGTCAGTGTTACTTTTCTAATATACCAATCAGCTGTGCCAATATATATATTACAAACACCTCTCCATTGCCTGCAGAATACAGTCCAAGCAACTTAACATAATTTATGAGACTTTTCAGCACCTGGACACACCTCTCTCCCTTACCTAATTTCTATTCCCTTAACTGAAATACAATGAATTGTAAAGCCTTTGCTATGCTCCCATGGCACCTATGCTTTAAAAAAAATAAATAAAAGATTTATCACAATTATCTAATACCTGTCTTTCCTACTAGATTGTCAGCAGTGGAGGCAGGAGGGGATGGGCATCTGTGTTTCAGTGTTTTGCCCATTGCTAGCAGAGTGCTTTGCAAACAGGAGTTATTCAAAAGATGTGTGTTGAATGGATATGTGAAAAGTTGTATGCAGGGACTTTTCATAGCTCTGTCAGTTCCCAGATTTTTCTTTCTTAGTAAAATGACTAAATACTCTTCCTCTCTCTTCTTTGCCTGATAAACTGATATTTTCTATGTCACATACACATATGAAGTATTTTTGGAGTCCACCAGACAGAAATTGCAGCTTTCTCCTTTTTGGTTGTACAATGACTTGTTTCTAAAACAATAATAAGAGGTATATCAAGTAGCAATGTATTGGCTTGTTTTTTCCTTTTAAACTAATACTGAAGAATTGGAGTTCTATATTATTTAAATTTGCTACCTCTGCACATATGGTAGTACCTGGCACACATTGAATACTTGAATTCTGTTTTGAATAGATGCCTGGTTTCATGTGTTATTAAGTGTATTCAAGGACCTGTGGTATTCCAGCTTGTTTTAATAGTAAGTTTGCACATCTTTCTTCTGAGGGAAATATAGTAGAATTTAATACTCTGTGACCACTCATTAATTATTCTATGACTAAGAAAAATTGTTGAATTTTCTTATCTGAATAATCAAATTTTCAATGCTTTGTAAGTTCTTGTTTATATTATTTTAGACAAATTTACAAGTTAATTGAAGTGTGACTGCTGTCCTTAAATATTAAAAAAACAGCAACAATTGTCTTGCTTCCCTAGTGATAGAGGAATGATTTTTATTCTTCATTTAAGAGTATATGATCACCCATCTACAGACCTCAGGATAATGTAAATATATACTTTGTTCAATGGGCCATAATCTGTGTCTTTAGTTTTTCTATTCTACCATAGATCATATATACAGTATTTTGCTCTTCTACATATAATTTATAATATATTTACATTATAGCACTTAGCTAAATTATCAAACACACATGCGATATTTTTGCTATTGGAATTTACTAATAACTTTCACTTTGATAATATTAAAAAAATGAAATTTTATGTTTCTAGTAGATAACAAATTGAATATCTTACATTTAGGTTACAGAGATACAGAATTATATTAATGTGCAAACATCTTTGAAATTAATAGTGAATTATAATACTGAAATTATATAATAACTCAATTCCCATTTACCTGAGAATTAAAGGCAATATAAATAATGAACAATCTATAAAATTTGTATTTAACTACAGAGAATTAATGACCACCTCAGTTTCTCCTTGTGTCCTCAGGTATAAGATATTGAATAAATTCAAAGAAAATATTAAAGTATTTAGATTTAACAGCACGAGTAAGTTTTCATGTGATGGAAATTATAAAACTACCACACTACTTTGGGCTCAGAAATATTTTATTTACTGTTCCTCTTATGCATGAAGAATAAAACCAGTCCTACACTTGTTTTCTACTGTCAGCCAGTGTTTCCTAGTAAAAGGAGGAAATACCCCAAAGCTGTTGCTCAACATGTTTATACCACATACCTACATATGAAAACTCATTTAAAAACCATTTATCTGTTGTATTCTAGAACAATTAAGTATATGGCAAAATGAATTAATTGTTTCAGTCACATAATTTTTATATGGTACACAAGTAGTTTTATAATACGTGGGTGTTACAGTAGCTGTAACACTTAGAAAATGCAGATAATTTCAGAAAGCAGAAAAGACCTAAAAAAAAAAAAAAAGTAAGGCTCTGCCATTTGGTAACACATGTATTATTTCAAACTAAAATTTTGAGATAAAACCAATTATTTTTAAACAACATATTTAAACATGCATGCAAATCCATACTAATAATATACTTCCACATGCAAAGACTACAAATATCTATACTCAATCTCTACTATCTATACAGATAATAAAATTATGTTTTTATTATATAAGATTTATTTTTTAAATATATGTAAGATATTGCATTTCTTTATTCACTACTGCTTCATAACCTTTGAATGTGAATACTCAAATTATCATTTTGATAAACACATAACTCACTATCAGAAAACGAATTGTTTCTTGAAATCATTTTAACATAATTTAAAGATCTATTTAAGTTTCTACCACTATTTGTTTATTTGAAATAATTTATATACATAAATGGTGTCCTAATATATGGTGACAGGAGAAGATCTGACTTTGGGTTGTGAGCACACGGTGCAATATACAGATCTTGTAACATAAAAACACACACCTGAAACCTGTATGTTCTTGTTGAACAATGTCACCCAAGTAAGTTTAACAAAAATACATTTTTACCAATATTTGTTTATTTGAAATAATTTATATATGAAAATATACATATTAAACTCATAATAATATTTTTCAAAATTGAAAGTACTGATATGCTTGAATCTAACAAAATCTGAAATAGCATTAAACAGGTCCTCAAATAACTTCATTTCATTCAAAATTGTTTTGTTATAACATTGGTGAGATTCTGTAGAAACTTAACTCTTGCTTATGTCAAACACCCTATTGTAAAATTTGTTTTGTGATATGTTGTTTTGTTTAATGTTAGAGAACCTACCAAAGACATTATGTAAGGTCTTATTGTAGTTTGTATGGCTATTAAACAACTATATATTTTATGAGCATTCACAATCCATGTAATAAAGTTTAGGAAAATATGAGGAGAGATTTTTTAAACACATTAACAATAATTTTATTGATTCATATTTGTACTTAATTGATAATTTCACATTATTTCATCTGTTTTTCTTACTATTTTTCTTTATAGCGATGTTACTTGATCATTTATTGTCTTCCAGTTGCTGTCCCATTATTTGCTTCTAACTGGTAGAATTTTTTTTTCCTGAAGTAAACTGTTCATTGATCTTGGACATTTCTCCGATATTAGCTTCATCTGACATTTAGTTATTTTTATTACTCTCAGTTTTACTTGGATGTCTTTTGGGTTGTGAGGTGATGGTAAATAAGTACACTCTTCCATCTGTGGCAATGAAGAAAATCATATGATTTCTAATTCTATGATTCTCCTGGTTAGACAGTAAAACTTGGTCTCATCTTTGTGTCATAATATATGTACCACCAATTTGTACTTTCTTTTCAGTTTTAGCTTTCTGAAATATGTTTTCTCAGTTTCTTTCTTGTGTTACATATTTTTGCTTTTCTTAGAAGTGTAATGTTTACAAATAGACAAATCATAAAGTGTTCTCTGTAAGGATATGTTATAATTTCTCTATACTCATCAATATAGAGGTTTTTAAAATTTATATGTGCATTTATACACATATACAAACAACATAACAGAATCCCTTTATCTCCATTTCTATATTCCTTGTAGAAGTCCCAATATCCTATATAAGTCCAGATAAACATATTTCCTTAATAAAATAAAAATAAAGAACTAAATGCTCTAAATTTCTTTGAGCACATTTTGTTTCTAGTTCACATTTTCTCTAATCAGACATTGACATCTAGAAATTCATATGCAAGAGAAACATACTATATTACACATAAACCCAATCTATAGAATAAAAATGAGTTTATATTTCCTACTTGGGAGAGTGCAATTTATGGACTAAAATAAAATTATATTGAATATATAACAAAAATTAAATAATGATTTAAGCACAACTTCCTTATTTAGGAGACTATAAATGATGGACTGAAATACTTATTTGCATAAAGGAAATAATATTAAACTAATACATAAATTAGAAATTACATAATTTATACTAGGATTCTGTATAATCATCAACCATATCTTTTGCAAATATAAGCTATCACTGCAACAAATGTGTGTTTATTGAAATGAATATTTTAAGCTATCTCTGATCTTTGTGGTTCTAAAACATGCAAATAAAGTAAAAATAGTAGGTATAAAATCCCAAAACATTACATATTAAAAACTAGAGGTCCATAAATGGAAAGTGACAGCAAGAGAGGAAAACTGAAGTAGAAATTGAGCTAAAAGCATAAGTGTATATTATATAAACAGATGATTGAAATTGTATTTGTTTTGAAAATATCTTTGGTAACCATGTTTTAGAAGTAAATGTTGGGAGAATGCCAAATTAGAAGATGGATTGTAAAATTGTGTGATTTATTACTAAACCATAAAGGGGCCAGAAATTGATGAATAGAATGCTTGTATCAGTTGTTTGAAAGTTGGTTAGTCATATTTTTCAGTAACACATCTTAAATAGCAACCTATGTCTTTCTTTCTAAAATAAATAGATTTTAGAATCTTTTATTGAAAAATTTTAGTATTTTCAAGGATTAAAGATGTGAATCACATCTACATCATATTAAAATGTACTTTCATTTCTGGAGGAATGGATGAAAAAGTTAGATTAGAAATTTTTCCATAAAGTTAGTTTACGATAAACCCTAAAAAGGGTGAATACAACCAAATATCTCATTTTATTTAGAAATAATAGAAAAGCATGTGGACTGGCCCAATTATTTCCTTCTTTCCTTCTTTCCTTCTTATACACCACTATAAAGTTTCAAAGCATATTTTGTATTCTGTTTCCAGTGAAGCCATAAAGAAGCAGGAAAGCAAACCTAAATCAATGTACAGTATTGTACCTTTGTATAAATTAAAGCTATATAAAGACAATTATGAATTAACTATTAGAA
>NW_006298312.1:760997-761884 GCF_000327345.1 Myotis davidii
AAACACATTTTTGTAATATTTTAAAAACTGTTGTCATTTTTGCAGTCTTCACAGCATCTTCAAGAGGAATAGTCTTATCTCAAGAAACCATTTTTTTTTTTCACACATCCATAAACCTTTACTCATCAATGAAAAGTTTATCATGAGATTGTAGCAATTCAGTCACATTTTCAGGCTCTACCACTAATTCTAGTTCTCTTGCTATTTTCATATCTGCAGTTACTTCATCCAGTGAAGTCTTGTACCCCTTAAACCATACGTGAGAATTGAAATCAACTTCTTATAAACCATTGTTAATGTTGATATTTGACCTCTTTTCTTAAATCACTAATGTTCATCATGGAATCTAGAATGGTGAACTATTTGCAGAAGTTTTTAATTTACTTTTCCCAGATCCATCAGAAGAATCACTATCTGTAGCAGCTGTAACCTTATAAAATACTAGCGGCCCAGTGAATGAAATTCATGCACTCAGGGGGGTCCCTCAGCCCAGCCTACATTCTTGGAGCCCTTGGGCGATGTCCAACTACCGTCGTAGGCCTACTCCTCTTGGGGAGTGGGCCTAAGCCGGCATTCGGACATTCTTAGCACTGCTGCAGAGGCAGGAAGATGTCCCCACCACCGCCACTGTGCTTGCTAACAATAAGCCCAGCTTCTGGTTGACCGGTGCTCCCCAGGGAACATCTCCTGCATTGAGCATCTGCCTCCTGGTGGTCAATGCACGTCATAGCAACTGGTCATTCTACCATTTGGTCGATTTGCATAGTAGCCTTTTATTATATAGGATATCTACACTAATAAAAGAGAAATATGCAAATTAACCATCACTCCATCACTCCACCACTCTACTACACCCACAAGCCATGCCCACCAGCCAATCAGGAGCT
>NW_006298312.1:762221-766434 GCF_000327345.1 Myotis davidii
TGCCCACCAGAGGGCAGACGCTCAATGCAGGAGCTGCCCCTTGGTGGTCAGTGCACTCCCACAGGGGGAGCTCTGCTCAGCCACAAGCCAGGCTGATGGCTGCTAGTACAGTGGTGGTGGTGGGAGCCTCTCCTACCTCCTCAGCAGTGCTAAGGATGTCCGACTGCAGCTTAGACCTGCTCCCCACTGGCAAGTGGACATACCCCAAGGGGTCCCAGACTGCGAGAGGGTACAGGCCGGGCTGAGGGACCCCCTTCCTGAGTGCACAAATTTTTGTGCACCGGGCCTCTAGTTTCTTAAATAAGCATTAAAAGCTGATATTACTCCTTGATCCATGAGCTACAGAACAGATGTTGTATTAGCAGGCATGAAAACAACATTAACCTCATTTTACATCATCAGAGCTCTTGGGTGACCCCGTGCATTATTAATGAGTAGTAATATTTTGAAAGGAATATTTCTTTAGCATTAGGTCTTATGTGGACTTAAGTATTTAGTAAACCATGTTGTAAACAGATGTGCTATCATCTAGGCTTTTTTGTCCCATGTACAGAGTCCCATTTTCAGAGCACACACACAGAGTATACTTAGCATAATTCTGAAGGCCCCTAGGATTTTCAGAATGGTAACTAAGCATTTATTTCAATGTAAAGTCAACAGCTGCATTAGTCCCTAAAAAGTTGTCCTTTAGAGCTTTGAAAGCAGGCATTGACTTACCTTTAGCTAACAAAGTCCCTGATGACATCTTCTTCCAATATGATGCAATTTTGTCTACATAGAAGGTGTTGTTTGTCTACCTTCATTAATTATCTTAGGTAGACCTTCTGGATAACTTGCTGCAACTTCTATATCACTAGTTGCTTTTTCACTTGCACTTTTACATAATGGAGATGGCTTCTTTCCTTAAGCCTCATGAACCAAAGTACTTCAGCTTTTCTTCTGCAGCTTCCTTACCTCTCATAGCCCTCATAGAATTGAAGAGTTAGGGCCTTGCTCTGGATTAGGCTTTGGCTTAATCCATATCCATTTTCTTCATATCAGTAATAAGGCCGTTTTGCTTTCTTATCATATGTGTGTTCACTGGAGTAGTACTTTCAATTTCCTCAGGAACTTTTTCTTGGCATTCACAACTTGGTTAACCATTTGGGATCAAAAGTTCTAGCTTTCGGCTTTCTCAACTTTTGACATGCCTTCCTCTCTAAGCTTAATCATTTCTAGCTTTTAATTTCAAATTGAGAGTGTCTTCCTTTCCCTTAAACACTTTAGAGGCCATTGTTGCATACTTAATTGGCCTAATTTTAATGCTGCATCTCAGGCAATAGGGGGGCCCAAGGTGGGAGGCAGGGGAGAGGGATGGGCAAATGGACAGTCAGAATACATACATCTACTGATTAATTTTACTGCCTTATATGGACATAGTTGGTAGCTCTGCAAAATTACTATGATAGCAACATCAAAAGTCACTGGTTTCAAATCCCATAACAAATATCATAATAATGAAAAAGTTTGAAATATTCTGAGAATTACCAAAATGTGCCACTGAGCCATAAAGTTGTCTAATGCTACTTTAAAAAGTTGCATCCATGGACTTTGGCTGATGCAGGGTTGACACACACCCACAATATGTAAAAAACACAGTATCTGGGAAGTGCAATAAAGTGATACAATAAAATGAGGTATGCCTGTATATATATATATATATATATATATATATATCTCCAGTGGACCTTCATGGTCAAAGTTGTGTTCTTATAATTGTAATGATACTCTAATTAACTGTATATAAGCATTATATTACAAAAGGAGATGGCCATGGCATTTGTTGAACTTTTGCTATCTATTCTGTGCAGTAGTTTTTACATAGCTCCTATATTTAATCTTTTTCTAAGCTTGTAGAATTTATATTATTACACTCATTTTGAAATATAAATAAACTAAGGCTTAAAAATGTAACCTATAAAGGCATCAGTTGGCTTTGCTTCCACTTCTGTCTGGCTCTAAATTCTCTATGCCAGACTGCTTTTGTATTGCTTCCATTGACAATGAACTAGTCTCCTTTCTAGACTACACTGATACATTTGGCTGTCAGCAAGATTTTTTATAAGAACTGAAGAATTACATTACTGTATTTAGCCTGTTTTAAAATAAATAATAAAGAACCAGATCTTATTTTTCCAGTTAGTAACTAATACTAATGTACATTAGCAAAATAATGACATTCTTCCTCCTAAAAAGAAACACCCTTTAAGTAGTATTCTACTTAAGAGTTATAGCTCATAGATGTTAATTCCGTGATTGAAGAAATTGGTCTCAGCTAGAATATTCTGGGAAGAGCAGTGAAAACCAATGGCAGTGTGGCGATAGGCATCTTGTCTATAACTGACTGACAGGACAATGAATGTAAGCTGTATTTAAAAAGAAAGATACTTTGAATGTGTGCAAGGCCACATTTATTGTTCCAAATGATAAAGGCACTTAATAAGCATCCTTCTGGATGAAATAGATTAGAATAGGAATAGCAATTGGATACAATATATACCCTGTGGAAGGGAGGAATCCTATATAATAAAAGGGTGATATGTAAATTGACCCTAATAGCAGAACAACCAGAACGACTGGTCAACCAGTCACTATGAGGTGCACTGATGACCTCTCGGTCCCCTTTCCTGGCTGGCAGGCTCCGATTGCTGGATGGTGAAAGGGGAACCAGTGGTGGGTGACAGGGGATGTGGGTGGTGCCAGGTCAAGGCCCCCACCCCACCAGTTACCCCACACACAGAGGGAGGCCCGTGGCATGGGCAGGGCCAGTGAGCGAGCGGGAACAGCTGACCTCTTGGTCCTTTCCCCCAGCCATCAGGGTCGGATAGCTCAATGGCAAATGGGGAACTGGGGTGGGTGGCGGCGGGGGGGCAGGGCTGGAAGATGGCCCTGATCGCAGGCCAGGCCTAGGGACTGTACCCACACACACATTTCATGTGCCGGGCCTCTAGTATATATATCCTATACAATAAAGATGTAATATGCAAATGGTCCTTATGCCGTGAAGTGTAACGACCAACCATATAAAGACCAGATCACAGATCAGCAGGAGGGTGGGGCAGCAAGCTACAAATGGGCCATGGAGAGCTACAGGAGGGAGCAGGGAAGCAAGCTTTGCCGGGGTGTGGGGGGCAGAGGGAGGTACAGGTGAGCATGAAATCCGAGAGAATTTTGGACATCATGATAAAACTATAGTGCTTTGTTTAGCAATATCCAGGACTCCTGTAAAACAATTTTATTTTTAGCATAGCCAGCTACATCTTATTTAGTCCCTGTTGATGGGAAATTGGATGGATTCTTTTCATGTTTAACTCTTGCTTACGTGAAAGCTTTACTGACCCTTGAACTACACGGGTTTGAACTGCACGGGTCCATTTAGATGCAGATGTTTTTCAATAAATATACAGTTGGCCCTCCTTACCTCCAGGCTTTCCATACGCAGCTGAAGGGTGGCAGCGAGCTACTGGCAAGCTACTGGTGCACAGATTCATGTTCAGGGCTACTAGTATATATATATACCTAAGATACTGTTATGATGGAATGACCAAAAGGACTGGAATGATTGGAATGACCTGTCGCTATGATGTGCACTTACCACCAGGGGGCAGACAGTTAACGCAGGAGCTGCCCCAGCCTGCAGGCCTCAATCACTGATGGGACCTGCTGGCCAACCTCCTGGCCAACCTCCAGGTCCCTTCCCCCAGCCGGCAGGCCCTGATCACCCGACTGGGGCCCGGCCCTGGGGCTGGGACAGGGAACCGGGGATGTATGATGGTGGATGCGGGTAGTGAGGGAAGAAGGAGGGGGGGAGATGGGGAGGTGGGAAGGCGTGAAACTGTGTGGTGGTGGCACGCCGTTAGTGTGGGAAGGAGGAGGTGGGGAACTGCAAGGTGGTAGAACACAGGTGGCAAGGGAAGGACACAGGGTGGTGGGGAGGTGGGGAACCTGATTGGCCAGGCCTAGGGACCCCACCTGTGCATGAATTTCATGCACTGGGCTTCTAGTATATATATATATATCCTATCTAATAAAAGAGAAACATGGTAATTAGCATACGACCGCTACCCTTCCCATTGGCTAATCAGCGAGATATGCAAATTAACTGCCAGCCATGATGGCAGCTGGCAGCCAGGCAGCTTGAAACTAACATGAGGCTTGCTTGCTTCAGTGACGG
>NW_006298312.1:767848-771107 GCF_000327345.1 Myotis davidii
CACCGAGCCCCAGGGACCAGACACTCAATCCAGGAGCTGCCTCCTTGTGGTCAGTGCGCTCCCACAGCCAACCTCCTAAGCCCCGCCCCCCCAGAGACTGCCCCCTGCATAGGCCCCAATTGCCTGCCAGGCTGAGGGACCCCACCCATGCATGAATTCTTGTATCAGGCCTCTCGCATCCTATATAATAAGGAGGTAATTTACAAATTGACCATCACACCCTCGCTCAAGATGGCCGTCCCATGTGGTCACAAGATAGCCACCACAATATGGCTGTCAGGGAGGTCAGTTGTAGGCAATTAGGCCAGCAGGGGAGGGCAGTTGGGGGGGACCAGGCCTGCAGAGGATGGCAGTTGGGGGCAACTGGGCCGGTAGGGGAGCCATTAGGCGTCGATCAGGCTGGCAGGGGAGTGGTTAGGCCTGTGGGGTGTGACCCTGAAAATACATCCTTCATATCCGATATTTACATTACAATTCATAACAGTAGCAAAATTACAGTTATGAAGTAGCAACTTAAATAATTTTATGGTTGGAGGTCACCACAACATGAGGAAGTGTATTAAAGGGTCACGGCATTAGGCAGGTTGAGAACCACTAGGTTAGGGGGTGATCAGGCTGGCAAGCAGAAGTGGTTAGGGCCAATCAGGCAGGCAGGCAGGAGAGTGGTTGGGAGCCAGCAGTCCTGGATTGTGAGAGGGATGTCTCAGACTGGAAAGGGTGCAGGATGGGTTGAGGGACACCCCCCACCAGTGCATGAATTTTGTGCACTGGGCTATATATATTAAGCCTAACATAAAGTTTCTTGTTTATATTTTATAAAGTTAATATGAATTTTAAAATGTAGTAATTGTGTAAATTTTTCAATACAGGGCTCCTTGGAAATATTTATTTTTGTCCATGTGTAACTCATTTTATTTTGGAAACAGAGAGTGTAAGATATCCTTGAGGACAGAATTTATTTCTTATCAGCCTTTGAATACACAGCATACCACATATGTACCTGCTCCCAAATAAGTACTTTGTGTATTATTTTGATAAGCAAATACATGGGTGGATGGATGGTAGCAATGAATCAAAAGTTTACCTCAGGAAGAGAAATTTACTTTTGGGGACAATGTTTGCTGAAAACATGAAAACAAGAGTTTTTACTACTGGGGACAGTCTTCTTGACCCTAAAAATATCATTGCCTGATAAAAGTCACTTGGTCTCCTTAAGCACTCATCTCCAAGCCCAGCGATGCCTAAATGCTTTTTCTATAATCAGTGCTTAGGCAGAAAGCATTTCACCAAGCACTTTTGCTTTTGAAAGAAACCCCTGTTAGTACAACTGCTAGTGTTGCAATAATAATCAGAGAAGGAAGGAGTAAGGGACTCATAGAAATAGTTGCTGAATTCTTCAACAAACATAGAGAACTAATTGTTTTCAGGCTATTTGTTTGTTTGTTTGTTTGTTTTTAATTAGCCAGGGAACAAAATCTGAGCTTTGTTAACAGGAAGTAACCAGTTTGGTTTGAGACAGAAGATAAAAAAAATCTGATCGGAGACCCAGTACTAAAAGAAGATCTGGAGAGAGAATATACCAGGGGAAACCAACCTCTACTAGTATAGCAATACCCTGCTAAGTTTTAGCAGTTCCATAATGAGGTGGGTCTGACAATCTACACAAAACTACTGAAGGGCTAATCCACTGGGCACAATTGCACTGAGGTAGGCTGTCTGTGTGCCAAAGGCTCTTCCATCCCCCAGCAGGCCCGCTGAGCCCTTCACAAGGTGGTCTGGGTTCCAAAGTGTGGCAAGAGAGAGAGCCCCAGAGCACAAACTGTTTCAGGTTCACTTTCACTTGGACCAAGTTTGCTAATGTGTTTTTTTTTTGTTGTTGTTTTTTTGTTTGTTTGGTTTTTTTTAGCTAAACCAAGTTACATGGCAACCCAGATTCCCAGATTCCAAATCTGGAGAAACAGACTTCACTACTTGGGTGGAGAATCTGCCCATCTCCTTGGAAGGATGTGGATTTAATGAAGGGTGTAATTACAACCATTTTTATAGTCTATCACATAGTCTTTTCATATGTATTTAGCAATTATTTTTCTAATTTTTATAGATATTAATATAGTCAATCCTGCTGTGATGTACAAAATGTTGATTGATAGAATGAACATAATTTTAACTTCTGTGCATAAAAATGAACATTCTCCACAAAAATATTCAACACTATATTTTCCGGTAAAAATAAAAAATTAAGAACATCAAAAGACCAAATGCACTGACATTTATTTAATGGGTTCCTATATGCAATATAACTTATTTATAGGCATATTTATATACATTATAAAATTTTAAAACTCACCAGAGTATGCAGTTCAATATGTGCACTTCTTAAAAAACAAATGATTTGATAAGGAGAGGAGATTACTGGATCTGAAGGATTGCCTTAAATGGATTTAGGACCTTCTGAAGTTCATCCAGTTGTAGAATTTTCACAATATACTATTTTTATATCAAAGTTAGTGATTAGAACTTTTATATATTTTAGAAATGTTTTGTCATAAAATATAGAAATACTTTTTTTAATTTATTGATCTTAGAGAGAGGGAGCGAGAAACAATTTGTTGTTTCACTTATTTATGCATTCATTAGTTGATGTAAATTATATGTGATTGTTAGCATAATAGGTCTTAGAGTTGTTGATACTGTCATTCTGATCTAAATATACCCTCCTCCCCCTACATAAAGCTAATTTAGATCTCAAGGACTAATTAGGAAACTTAAAATCATTAAAATTAAGTGGCTTTGATAATATTTCTTATTTGATTACTGGTACATTGCTTAACAGTGTATCCTAGGAAAATTATTCCCATATACTAAGCTGTGAGCCTCTATCAATGGTTACAATGGAACCCAGGGCACTCTATCAGCAGTACCTTGAAGAATAGCTGTACTCCAGAAAGTTTCCCTGAACATCTTCCAAAAAAATGATCTTTTCCTATTTTTGTTTTGTTTTATTACTTAAGTATTTTTGCTTTTGTTTTTAATTTTTATTTTTTCTACATTCAAAATTAAATGTGGAGTGACCTCAGTTTTTCAATTGAAATATTTTATTTGGAGTTTTGTGGCAGTTTAATACATCAATAGCATTCATATATCATTTCTATTGATTTTGTTTTAATTTCTTTGAGTCCCCCAAACTTGCACTCTCTTTTATGGACTCAAATGCCAACTGAGCCGATATAAAAGGACAAGTTGGCCGGGGGGGGGGGGG
>NW_006298312.1:771169-772203 GCF_000327345.1 Myotis davidii
GGTAGGGAGGTGCAGAATTACCTCCAGGACCACCATGCTGAGAATATGTAATTAGTTAATCTCTCTGTCTCCACCATCAACCTTAAACCCCTTCTATATGTTCTGATTAGCCACTCTAGCTTTGGGCTCACCAGTAATAGACTATTTTAGCAACTCTTAACTTTAAAGTCTCTTGATCATCTCATAAAGACTAATGTCTTAAAATTTTAAGGAATGGTTGATCACCCTTATTCTTATATTTTTCTTATAAAACCTCATATTTTCCTGTTTCAATTCTATACAGTTTTAGACACTAATCCATTTGGTTAATAAACTTAACTTTATATGCATAAGTATTTTCCTAAACTCTGGGTTTCTATGAGAAAATCAGAAATAGTTTGTGTGCTACCCATTAAGCTACTGCACATATGTGGTCTCTTATACATTTGCACAGACATCCTAAATAAACCAGGGCAGAATTAATTGTATTCCATCGGTAGGAGACTCATATCATTTTGTTACCTGTGTCCCGTTGCACTGGCTTTATCAATGTTGGGAGTGGTCTGTTCCTGTAGTCTCTGAGTCACATGTGAGTAGGGAACTAATTCCTCAGGGTGCATTCTGCCAAGATTGCTTACAAGTGAGTTAATGAAAATTCCAAATGAAATGAATACAAAACGTAATAGTCTTATTCTTTTATCACAAAACTCTGGCAAATTATCACCATCATTTTCTTTGTATAGTTGTCCCCATTTTTTAAAATATATTTCATTGCTTTTTTACAGAGAGAAAGGGAGAGGGATAGAGAGCTGGAAACATTGATGAGAGAGAAACATCGATCAGCTGCCTCCTGCACACCCCCACTAGGGATGTGCCTTCAACCCAAGTACATGCCTTTGACCGGAATTGAACCTGGGACCCTTCAGTCCGCAGGCCGACACTCTATCCACTGAGCTAAACCGGCCAGGGCGTTGTCCCCATTTCCCCATTTTTACTCAGAAGAGAACAATTAAACTAGCCAAACTTATGTATAGATGTCCTGCTAGTCACAAACG
>NW_006298312.1:772466-776812 GCF_000327345.1 Myotis davidii
AAATTGTCAGTCCTCAAAGGAATCCCAGGTCAATCTTTGACCAAGTAGATGGCTAGCAGGCTGGTTTCCAGTGGAGTGTGGAAATTGGAGGGAATGAGACATGGAGATAGGTGGCAAGAGGAAGAATTAATTCTAGTCAAACAAAGAAATAAAAAGATCCTCAAAAAAAAAAAAAAGAAGAAGAAGATCTTTGGGATTGTAGAAAGACTCCAGGGAGAATTAATTAAAGCAGGTTTATTCCTTATGACATTCATCATTTGGTGAGCAGGGAGGTCCTGACAGCCCTGTCATGTGTGTTTCACGTGCTTAACTCTGTCAGGTGATTTTATGAATCACTTACTTTGTGACAGACCTGTTCAAAAAGCTGTAGGGTGTCCCACAGGTGGGATTTGTTGATGGAACAAAGAACATCTGTTGTATTTTTACAGTACTCACTTTAAACAATGAACTAGGTGTGGAAAGTGATTCTTTTGTCCATTGTCTGCCTTCACCCTTCCTCTGCCTTCTGGAAGATAACCTCTAGGGAATTTTTTTCTTGCTCACTTCTGATTTCAGTTACTGATGTCCAGTGTATGGTAGGTGTTCAATATTTGTTTAATTAATACATGAGTTAATTAATTTATGTCTTTCCTCCTGCTTCAACAGAGGTGGGCTTAGGTTAGGTATCAGCCCTTTGCCTAGTTAAGGGTTCTTATATATGCATTTAGAAACCATGGACAGTGCCATAATATCTTTAAATTCTGGATACTGTTTTATTTCTGTTTCTTCCAGTCCTTCCTTTGTTCTGTGTTTTATTTACTTCACAATAGAACCCTTCTTCTCTAGAAAGCCTTCCCTAAGCTTCTTTGTGTCATATATATTTCCAAAGCACTATGTGTGCCCCTTACTGCATTTTGTTGGGGCAGTCTATATTTTGGGTATATTCTCTTTGTAAACAGTAAGATCTGTGAAGATTATCATGTATATTATTTAGGTCCCTGAATTTTTTGTAGCATTTAGTTTGGTACCTAGATGTAATAGCAAATTTATAAATGGTTTTAAGTGAATGAACAGTGCACACGATATTTTTGAAACTGAAATTTGTTTTAAAAATTGGAAACAGAGAAAATATTTTAAATATATTCAGCTAGCAACTGCAATGAATATATGTTGTTTACGTAGCTCTACAAATTGTTGATTGAATTAATTAATAATTCTGGGACATTGCCACTCAATGCTTGCTGAGTCACAAAGACTACATTTGTTTCTGGGTTTATGGTAGCTTCTCACAGGTAGATCATGGGAAGAAACTTAGATGACTTCAAGATGAGTCTACTAGTAATATGGAACATCACTAAAACTGCCCATCAACCTGTTGAACAATAAGGCATTCATCACCTGGAGGAGGTACATATAGGGAGCACAGAATGGAAGACAGACATTGAAAGTTAGGATTTTGGCTTTTCTCAGTTATCATCATTTCTCATTTTTATGGTTATAAGTCATAACCTCACAACTGGCACTAGTGTTTTGATTTCAGCCCCTCCCCATTATAGTTGATTCTCCTCACATCAGCCAGTACAATTTCTTTCTCTTTTAAAAAATTATATATTTTTATTGATTTCAGAGAGGGAGAGAGATAGAAACAACAATTATGTGAGAGAATTATTGATCGGCTCCCTCCTACACGCCACCTACTGGGGATTGAGCCCACAATCCAGGCATGTGCCCTGCCCAAGAATGGAACCATGACCTCCTGGTTCATAAGTAAACACTCAACCACTGAGCCATCCTGGCTGGGCTACAATTTCTTAATAATAAAAATAAAATCAATTTTTAATTGATATTCTCATGTCTCTCTTTTGCAATTAGGATAAAATGCAAGCTCCTTGCCATTTTCTCTGACACCCTAAGCCTAAGTGATAAAGGCCCTTCCTAGCCCTCCAGGCTTATTACCACTATGGTCTCCTCTCATTTTCTCTCTGTCCCTGAGTCACACCCACCTCCCTTATGCTTCAGAGTTCGTGGTTGTTCAGATGTCTCTCTGGACTTCTTCTCTCCAGATTGTTCGCAGGAATGTTTCTTTTCTCTTTCATTCACGTCTCAAAAAGGACTTTAATGATTTCTCTTTGCAAAGTAGATTCTCCCACTCCAAAGCCTTCTCTATTCCGTTTATGTATTTTATTCTACACACACACACACACACACACACACACACGAGTGGGAGCGCTATGGAAGACACAGCCTTGTTTTTCTTTTAAATGCTTCCATTTAAAAGAAAATATTCAATATTCAATAAATGATTGTTGGATAAATAAATAACTGAATGGATCTATGCACATTCAATATGGAAGAGTATCATGCATTTTTACAAAAGCTTTCATTTAAATTCGTAAGATATCTCCAATAAATATATTCCCTTTAAAGATAAGGAAAGCAATGAGCAGGATTTGGGTGACTTTCTTAGAAATATAGAGCAGAGCAATTAATTTGAATTCAGATCTGTCTGCCTTGAACATTTATGCTCTTTCAACGCAGTACCCTGCCTCCAGACTATCTATTTCAGTAGAAATCAGCAGGCTTTGTAACCAGAAAAAGGGATAATTTGCATAGATATATTACATACACCTACATGGAATTAGTAAAAGAATGACTAATTGGGCTACTGAAGTTATTGCCTTCTAACTTATTTTTTATATATTTTAAATACCTCTCTAAATAAAATATAAGTTATAAGATAAGTAAGTCCTAGTTATGTAATGTGTAGTATGGTGACTATAGTTACAGTGGTTCCCAACTTTTGCTACATATTAGAATCACCTGGGGAGCATGAAAATTCCCAGTAACCAGGTTACAACCAGACCAATTAACTCAGTCTCCAATGGTGCCCAGGGATTGCTGTTTTTAAAGCTCCCTGGTTATTCCATTGTGATTACAGAGACTTGCTCCTCTGCAGGTGACCCACAGACCAGCAGTATTGGCATGGGAGTTTGTTAGAACAGCAAAGTCTCAGGCACGAACCCAGGGGCATTGAAGTTATTGCTGCATTTCAGCAATAACCCAGGTGATTTATATATACTTAAAAATTGGAGAAACACTAATTTAGAGCAATAGGTTTTTGCTTGTTCATTGTTTACCAAGCTCTGTTCTCAGGTATAAATAGGAATCCAGTGGAACTTCTTAGTATTTATTGTCTAAGAAAGAGCTTTACGAACAATAGACAAAATACTGAGTAAAAACGTTCACTGTGTTGGCAATGGTAATTCATGACTTTGTAAACTGTTACAGTATTTGAATGGTGGTGGGAATAAAATTAGAGTTAGAGAAATATTCAATGAAAGACCAAAAACAAACAAACAAACAAAAAACAATGAACCAGCTAATCAAAATTTTCATGAAACTTAGTAGGTTGGTGGTACAGAGTGGCTACCAGATCGTGTGCTTTGTTTTGTTTCTATGATTTTGAATGAGACAGATGTGTATATTTTAAACTAACTGGAAGGAGTCAGAAAAAATGGTTACATAGAATGGAAGGGTTGGATGATAGTGGATCTTACCTGGAGGCGATTAAGTAGAACAGTGCTGAGAAGGGGGAGGGGGACCTAAAAATCAGGCACAGGTATGAACAATATAGTCTTGGATTCTGTTTTCAAGAGGAATGCACAGTGATGGGAAAAAAACAGTAAAAAAAGAGACAATCACAAAGCAGTGTGATAAGTAATGTAATAGGGTAAGTACAGAGAATACAATAGTACAGAAAAAGCAGTTCTATATCATGATTGGCATTGGTTAAGAAAGGTGTCTGGAATAACTGGTGTCTAAACCTACACTTGAAGTGAAGAGGATGATGGGAAGGAGGGATCCAGCCAGAGGCATAACGAAGTGGTCTGGAGTTGAGAAAACAAAATGCACATAAGGATTTGAACCCAATTTAGCCTGCCTTCAGTATTGAAGGCTTATATGGGTAAGTGAGGGAAGAGAGGAGCAAAAAAGGCAGAGGAGGTGAGTTTGGTGAAGTATTAACCTTAAAAGAAGTGTGTTTTTCAAGAATTCTCCAGGGTGACTAAGTATTTTAGTCTTTCTCTTTAAGGAAATTTTATTACCTTTTTCCTGGACAAAATACAACTTAATAGCAATGGAAGTAAGATTATATTTGCATATGAGAGAAAATTTTATAAGTGTAAGGTTATATAGATTAGAAGTATAGATGATAAGGAGATATCTGGGCCTTATAGGCATTTGAGCAAAGATAATGGTACCCCACACTAGCGGAGAATGGGAAGATGGTGAAATAATTTCAGAATTTTTAAGAAGTAGACACTGTAGCCCTTGTAGATAGAATGGGGATGGGGAAGATTCAAGAATCC
>NW_006298312.1:777187-784427 GCF_000327345.1 Myotis davidii
TCCTTATTCAAAAATAATAATTGTTTAAAAACAATAATTTCAAATAAGGAATGTTAACATTTATGTTAATGTGATTTTATATATGTATTTATATTTGAATAGGTCATCTAGTCTCAGATTTTAAATAGTTGTTTTGGTTTGTCTTCACCCTCACCCTTAGGAATTTCCCAAGATTATAAATAACTTATTAAACCCACATATTTGTTTTCAAAAAGCTAAACAGATATGTTTTATACTTCCATAAGGCTAAATGTTATTAATGACGTACAGAATAGAAACCCTTTAGGCAGAATTTATCATCCCTGTGTTGTGTATGTATGCGAGGTGCTGTATCAATGTTATATCCTCCTATAACAATTTGGGGAATGTATACATCAATCTAGCCTGTAGTACAGGTCTGGCTAATATTTGTCTCCTCAATATGTAGTGTTTCTTTATTGTTTTTGATTGTTTGAGGTGGGGATTACAGACTCTGCACTGACTAGAATGCTCCAGGATGGAATGTGTTGGGTAATTTTATTTGCTTATATGCATACATACTAGTACAAGTCCTTTGGTTGAACTACCCTCCCCCACCCCATGCGTTGGATGGTGTGGTTTGATGCTTCTGTGTCTCTGGTTCTATTTTAATTCACCAGTTTATGTTGTTCATTATATTTCACATATGAGTGAGATCATGTGATATTTATCTTTCTCTGACTGGCTTATTTCACTTGGCATAATGCTCTCCAGTTCCATCCATGCTGTTGGTAAGAGTTCCGGCTTTTTAAAATTTAAGCATACAGACCTTATCAAAGCCATGGGGAATTTGAGGTAGTAGGTCTAAGGATGTTGTAGAAATGATTCTGATGCATGCCTTTTGATGCAAAACAAGTAGATCCCCTTAAAATACCATACAATTAAGTACCTTGTATCTTTCTAAGCGTCTCATTGTAGAATAGCAGAAATCATGAGCATTTGAGCATCGTCCATTGCCCTTCCCACATACACTTTTGAAAATATTGCTTTCTTATATTAGTGCCTGATGTCACAACTTTATTTCACAAGGGACAAAGACATATTAAAGGGGGAAAATATATGAAACGAATATCACTGTTTGTTTTAAAATTCACCAGTCTAGCATGTTTTCCAACCGTAAAATGTGGAAGAGGAAATGACCTAACTTTGAATGTAGGAAACAGACATTTTCACAGTGATTACAAATCATAGTTTTAACTGCCAGTACTTGGAAGAAGAGAACTTTTGATACAAGTTTCTGCCAGATGTTAGAGATTTAATCATTTAATTTCTAAGGAAATTAAGTGTATTTTGAAGAAAGCATTTTTAGATCAAAATATATCTATCTATTAGCTATTTTTGTACCAATATATACATTCCAGGTTAAATTTCCCAATTGGTCACAATTTGTGGGGGTGAGTAAAGCTTGCTTTGTAGATATCATAAAATGAAATGAATGCCAAATTCAAATATAAATTGTTCATGGGTAATCAGTAGTTTTGATTATATACATCACCGTTTGGTTACATTAGTGGGTGATCAGTGGGTGACTATGTAATTACATAAGAAGTACATATCTTTGATTCTGACAGTTTGCTCTATTATTGATTCTTTTTATCTTTTTAAAAAAATATATTTTTATTGATTTCAGAGAGGAAGGGAGAGGGAGATAGAGATAGAGACATCAATGATTATGCCTCCTGCATGCCCCCTACTGGGGATCGAGCACACAACCTAAGCATGTGCCCTTGACTGGAATCAAACCTGGGACTCTCCAATCCGCAGGTCAATGTTCTATCCACTGAGCAAAACCAGCTAGGGCTATTGATTCTTTTAAAAAAAAATATTTATTGTTGAAAGTATTACATAAGTCCTCTTTTTCCCATTCCCTCCTCCCATCCTAGGCTTTCACTACCTTATTGTCTGTTTTTGATCCTTGATTATCACTTCTAGTAGAAGATACAAAGCCTACAAAGAAAAAATAATTGAGAAGGGGAGTGGGTCTTAATCATATCTCCCCTCACAACATTTAGATAATATGATTGTAAGAAAATACCTATGTTTCTATACACCTAGGAGAAAAAAGTATAAAATTTCTTGGATTATAGAGTATATGATAGTACAAATATATATATATATATATCTTATATAATAAAAGCCTAACATGTACAACCACCAGGGAGCAGACGCTCAGTGCAGAAGGGCTCCCCTGGTGGTCAGTGCACTCCCCCAGGGGGAGTGGGAGCGCTGCTGGTTCATGGCTGGCTAGCACAATGGCGGTGATGGGAACCTTTCCCGCCTCCATGGCAGTTGAACATTCCCCAAGGGCTCCCAGACTGCGAGAGGGTGCATGCCGGGCTGAGGGATCCCCCCACCGCCTGAGTGCATGAATTTCATGTACCTGACCCCTATTATAGATATAATACATATTAGGAAGACTTCTCATAACCATGATAGTTAGGGAAGGATTCTTGATATTTACTATGTGAAAGAACACAAATGTTAACATTAGATTAACTAGAGAATCATCAATGTGGATAACACACAGGCAAGTGTTTGCTAATTTGTCATCTAATTGTTTTTCTAATGAATTTAGTTAAGTATAACATTATGTAAAGGGCAGTGATCAGCAAGTTCTCTCAGAGAAATCATGGGTCATAAAATCTGTTTCTGGGAGGTACTACCACTTTATTAATTCCAATCACCCTATAATTAAATGTACATATGCAACAGTAAAATCTACCAAGCCATTGACTAATGCATATTTAGCCTCTGGACTCAGTGACATTTAATTAGCTAGCAGACAGCCAAATGCCAATCTTTTTCTTCAGTGGCAGACATTTCATTGTCACAGTCTCTTTCTCTCATATAATAAAACTTGACATAACTTCAACCATGATGCAACACAAAATGGAAAGCAAATTATAAGTAAAAACTTTGAATAATTGAATATGAGAGAAATACAGAGATTATACATGGATATAAACATAAAATAGCTTTCTGAGTTTGCTCTAATATGCTGAAACCTATTCCAAGGTTTGGAAGCAATTAATATGAAACTAATAAGGCTTTTTTCCCCCCTAAGCAAGATTGTTTTTCTCAAGGAGACATGTGCTAGCAGGTCTTAATTGTGGCCTTTTACCTCATATGGGAATTTACTTAGCTTTATAGAAGTTTCATGCACAATAATTTATGAAGAGCTCATTTTAGCCAGGAAATCTGCATGTCAGTGTGGGCTTTGATGTAGGATTCTCTTCATAATCTCTCACTCTCCCCAGCCATAGGTTGGCCATTCCCCAGAGGGAGGGGAGGCAGCTCTATTGGGATGACAGTAGATGGACAGGGCAATCTGACTCCCTATTAAAACTTAGTTGTATCCAGCAAAACATTCCTATTTCTTGAAGAATTGCTAACTGAAAGAACATTAATTTAGCAATGAAAATTGAACACTTAAGAACAAATGAGCCAGTCAAAGACAAGTACCATATGATTTCACTCATCTGTGGAATCTAATGAACAAAATGAACTAATATGCAAAACAGTGACAGTTTCATAGATAGAGAGCAGACTGACAGCTCTCAGGGTGGGTTGGAGGAAATGAGCAAAAAAGAAGAAAAGAGATAAACCTCATGGACATAAATAGTGGTGATTGCTGGTGGGAGGAGAAGTATGGGGGAGGAGGAGGAGGATAGAGGGGGGATAAAAGGTAATGGAGGGAGACTTGACTTGGGATGGTCAACATAATACAGTGTACAGCAGATGTGTTGTAGAACTGTGCACCTGAAACCTGTGTAATTTTGTTAAGCAGTGTCAACCCAATAAATTCAATAAAAAAAACACACCAAGAACAATGCATGATTATTCATTAAAAATTAAATTTCAAAAATTCCCAAATAAAATGGACTGTGCAAGAAATGTGATGAAAATAAGAAATATATCTAGTATGTACATTTTACTTTTCATATAGCTATCATTTCATTATGTACAGGGTGGGGCAAAAGTAGATTTATTGATTATTGTATAATTGCCCATATGAACAATTGTGAACCTACTTTTGCCCTACCCTGTGTTTCTTATATACTTTAGCATTTTACCCAATTTTGTAAAATCTTCTAAAAATAACAGCTGACACTATTTCTTATTACTCTTTCACATACTCTATGAAGCCTTTCAGTAAAAAGAAAGAAAATCATGTCAAACTATAGTGCTTTATTGGAAGATAACTTGTTATATAAAGATTTTCATAAGTGGTTTTATATAGAATTTGAAAGAAATCACTAAGATCGTGATATTTAACCAGAAACAATTTGAAGAGACTGAAATTCAGTTTTTTAAAGGCATATACTTTTTTTTAAAGATATGTTTTTATTTATTTACTTTTTAGAGAGAGAAAGGGAGAGGGAGGGCAGGAAACATTGATGTGGGAGAGAAACATTTATTTGCTGCCTTCTGGGGATTAAGTCCACAGCTTGGGCATGTGCCCTGACTGGGAATTGAACCAGCAACCTTTCAGTGCATGGGTGGATGCTCAACCAACTGAGCCACACTGGCCAGGGTGTGGGTTAAAATACATAAAATATATTTTGTAATGGAGAAAGTTTTTTATATCTTGCTAGTCAGAGTCAGGTTGTAGAAAATCCATTTACCTATCTGTGTAGTTAGTTGATGTTCTTTAAAATAGCAAAATGGTTGAAATTCAGCATAGGCATAGAAACACTTTTGGTTTTATTTTACAAAGTAGGTACTTAATAAATATGTGGTCTTTGCTGAATAGTATTTTTATACTGGTTGAATTTGAATTTTAGTTGTCTAAGTGATTCCTGGCTAAGTATAGGCCACTTGGGAAAATCCTATTTAAAAGTCATGTCTTTGAATTGTAATCCATGTCTTTGAATTTCTTTGTTTCTACCATTTTTTGTATAAAATTTATATAAAACAAATTAAGCTATCTACATGGATATAATTAGAAACTCAAAAACTAATATTCTACATATTTTAAGTAAAAATGTCAGAATGTAGTTAGCTATGAATGGACCTGCAAATCCCAGTTTTTCTACTTGGTTTATTGACTGGCTTCAATGCATGTTTCCCAGCAAGTAAGTTAACATAGCACCTGAGGCATAATTCTCTAGCAGATCATGGATACTGAGATTTTCCTATCCTTGCTGCTTTAACTCTCCCCGAGCACAATGCTAGTAGGTACATTTTAATTCAATAGAGATGCGGACATTACCCATGACTTTAATGACAGGTCATTTACAGCAAACTCATGTTTCACTGCAGAGATGTCTCTTAAAGTGACATCTTATCAATAGCAATTCAATTAGTCAACCTTAAGACTGTGAGATGGAGCTTACATTGTGTCACAAAGCACTCTTTCAATTTGCATTTGAAATGTCCTTATTAGTCTTATTTTTCCCCTTGCAACTGAACATAAATACTGAAGTTTTAAATTCAGACACCCCCTGTGTGGATTTTTCTTCCTTTATTGACTTTATTTCCATAAATTTATGTATCACAAAAAAATATTTTCCCTTTGTAAGAAATATAAACACAATTATATTTGGTTTGATTAAAAACATCATCAAAGCCTGGATGTTAGCAAATGGAATAGAATATTGTGACAAGCTATTTTTACAGCCATAATATCAACTAAATAATTTAAGCGTAAAATACATGAGAAGAATAAGAAACAAAATTAGTGTATAATAAAATCAATTTTCTTACTTAGTAGAAGTTTGGAATTTGGACAATGCCATATCATAATGGGCTAATGTACAAGCTTTCTCTTTTTTATCTTTTGACATTGAGCATTGATTAAACTCCTACTGCATGTCAGGCATTATATTATAGGTTGGAATCCCTATATGATGGCATTTACAAAAAGATATTTTGGAAAAGAGGACTGGATGAGAGAGTTTCATATAAAGCCCGAATATGAGAAAAGAGAGATCAAGAACAATCCACCTTTACAGGTTCTGTTAGAAAAAGATAAATGGAGCGTAGGATGGAGGGAGGGAGTGTAGCTGAGAAAGTTTGGAGTTAACAACCAGAACACTCTTTTACCTGGTGTCCCAAGAAAGATTTAAGCCTGAGTGCTGGAAGGCACGCCTTGTCTATAATGAATTAACTTATCTCCTAGAAAGGCAAAAGTATAATACTATGGACCACCATCCTCCACAGAATTGATACAATAATAATTCACATCACATACTGTATTCTGAAATTCAGACGAGGAGCCAGTTAAGAAATGCTATTAGATTTTTTTGTTTGAGTTTAGTTTTTTATTCCTGATTTGATTGCATGAGATTTTCTTAAAGTTCCAAAGATGCAAGTTGTGGTTGAGATCAAATAAGTGGCAGATGTAATTTTGGGGTTTTAAGAAAAAAATGAGAAACCAGTATCTCTATGTGAGCTTGATTGTGTTAAGTGATTAAGGCTTTAGAGGGGACTCTTACCCTGTTTTGGTACAAGAAAAGAAATTCTGCATATTTTCAGTATCAGTTAAAAGTCATATATTATAGCAAGTATATCAGTAAGGATAATCTGAACTGCAGGTTATAGAAAACCTGTATAGAATTACCTTAATTGTGCCACATAAAACAAAAGACTGGCAGCATGGTGATTCTAAGATGATTAATTTGGTGCCATTACAACATCATAAATATCATATTCATATTTTTCTGTTAATATTTTAATATGTTCTTATTGATTTTTTTAGAGAGAGGAAGGGAGAGGGATGATTAATTTAATGCCATTACAACCTCATAAGTATCATATTCATATTTTTCTGCTAATATTTTAATATGTTTTTATTAATTTTTTTTTAGAGAGAGGAAGGGAGAGGGATAGAGAGATAGAAACATCCATGAGAGAGAAATATCAATTGGCTGCCTCCTGCCTCCTGCCTCCTGCACCTACTGTGGATCAAGCTGCAACTCAGACCTGTGCCCTGACTGGGAATCACCAGTGGCCCTAGGTTCGTGGGTCTAGGCTCAGCCACGGAACCAACCTGGCTTGGCTTTTTCTGCTGCTCTTAAAATAACAATGGCTCTTTTACGGTTGCACCAGTGGCCTCTAGGTTCGTGGGTCTAGGCTCAGCCACCGAACCACCCTGGCTTGGCTTTTTCTGCTGCTCTTAAAATAACAATGGCTCTTTTACGGTTGCATGATGGCCATATCACCTGCGGATATGAATAAAAAGAGAGGTGTTTCTTTCTACACATATTTTTCATTGCATTGG
>NW_006298312.1:784595-793607 GCF_000327345.1 Myotis davidii
GTTTCCTCATGGCTGTTGGCCAGAGGCTGCTCTAAACTCCTGAGCTTCTCTAACATGCTGACTCCTCACCAGGATCCAGACTAAGGAGGCAATAAAGAGAGCCTGCCCTGCAAGGCATAATCCCAATCTTTTGTAACCTGGTCACAGGCATGCTACCTCAACCTTCCCATATTTAGTTGATTGCAAGCAAGTTATTCAAGCGCAGGGAATTAGAAACCCATGAACAACAGGAGGCAGCCATCATTGGGCACCGTTTTAGATGCTGTCGAAAATGCTGTGGGTAGAAACAGATAATAGTTTAGAGATGCAAAGACATAATTAATATACTTAAGGTAAAATGAGTTTTGGGTCTTTTGGTTTCCTATGATTCAGTCCATTAACTGTGAACATAAAATTTAAAAGTTTAGAAGGATTTTTAATAGTTTTAATGTTCTTTGCCACAACTAGAATCAAGGAAATGAAATCAAAGAGGAATTTTAAATACTGTTTATAACCACAGAGGTCCAGAATTAAGCCTTAGAAATAGTACCAAATGTTAATGACATGCTAAAAAAAAAAGTGAGAAATGGAGAACTATGAAAGATAAACATAGACCTAGGACAGTTACATTTTAAACCACGATTCTTTATTACTATAATTTATTAGAATATAAGCATCACTAAAGACATGTTATAAAAACACACTCATTTTTAATACATTAAAAGGCAGTTAAATGCTTTACATCTCTACTTCTGAGTGTGACCTAAATCATATTTCTCATATAAAAATGTAATTCTAAACTGAATATGATTTATAATATACTAGAGGCCCAATGCATGAAATTCATGCAAGAGTAGGCCTGCCTTCCCCAGGCTACCGGCATCAGCTTCCCTCTGGCACCCAGGACCCAGGCTTCCCTCACAGCCCAGCCTTCATCCAGAAGGTCGTCCAGAAAGATGTCCAGTCTAATTAGCATATTACAATTTTATTATAGATAAGGTTAAACTTAATATTTATCATTGAAAATAAACCTCATAGAAAAAATATTTAAATTAATTTTTATGTTTTAATTAAATTTCATATTACTGAGAAGTTTTCTTTTGCTTCTTGTTATGTAATTAGAAAGAAATTATTATTCATGTGATTTTGTCATATTATTGTCTTAGGTGCCAAAGTATTAACATATCTAAAACAGTGAAGCTCAATATGACTAATATAGAAATGTGAAATACATAAAGGGTTGAAGCATAGGAAGTACAATATGTCTAATTCTCTTAAGTTGGAAAGACCCATTTTAGAGGGTAGAGGGCTAATTGCATTTACCATTATCTTAAGGATCTGGTAAATATCAAATGCATCTGATCTTCCATCATATTGCCTGTAAAATATTGTCAGTTTATTTTGTTATTTCAAAATTCTTTTTTTTATTGAAGTGAATTTGATTAAAACACAGTCTCAAGGAAATATGAACTCACATTTCAAAACCATCATATGAGAAAAAATGGACACATATGTAATACCCTTTGTAATAAAAATAAAAAGAAAAAAGAAGAAAAAAAAAACCTATCATATGATGCAGCAGAAATGAGGCAAAGTAGAGAGACTGCCTCAGGACAAAGAGTTAGTATGGAAAAAAAATTCACCTTTGATCCCAAGGGAAAGAAAGATGCCTTTAGGTCATAATAGGAGCATCCTCACAATACATTCCATCTGTTTAATCCCTGCACATCCCAGCACTGCCAGGGGAATGGTGGGGGTTGTGGTATTGGTGTAGATGGGCTTTCTCATGAACAGGAAAGCTGATAATACTAGTTATATTTTCCCCAAAATAGCTACCATTGGTGGTTAAAAGTATTAATCATTACCCATGAAGTATCACAAGTTTTAAAAGCATATTAACTGCATATCAAATGCAGTACTGCGAGCAGTACCTGTGATGATAATACACAGAGCTGTTGGCTCTTGCTCTTCAGACTCAGGACAGAGGTGACCTCTACTTGGCACCGATGGGGATCCAGATCAGAGTGTGGTATAAAGTTATTCACATCCAGATGCTATTTTTTTCAAACACTGCAGTAACTGTATAAGCCATTGAAACATTGCTGTGACAAAGATAGTGGAAATGAAATGAAAAATATGATGGGCAGAAAGAAGAGAAGACCATGTACACACACACACACACACACACACACACACACACAGACGCACGCACGTGCGCGTGCACACACATCATCTTCTGATTAAATTACTTCAATTTGCTTGTTAATAATGCTGCTGAAAGCAATAGGATGCTATCTCTAACCAAGTAAGGAGTCGAGGCTTTCACTATGCAACAGGAGCTTTTACTGAAGACAGTGATCCACTGTAATTAACTTGAATGATGACCCACTCAAGGATAACAGAATGTTGGCTAAAAGCAACAGTTGGCACTTAAACCATGATGTCTCCATTAATGCCTGTGGACCTTAAGAGGAAATCACCAAGTACAATTTATTTATTAAAGTATTTTTGTGCATAAGGCATCATTGCTTTTAGCTCTATATTGTGGTCAATTGGGAATGAAACGTTTAATGAAATGATAGTTCAGAAATGGAAAATTGGGAATGGAAGGAGAGAATGAATTAAGTTCTTTGACAGCAAAATTAGATTTTTGCAATGGCATGAGGTCACCTTATTTTGTTGTTTTCCCTTAGACACTTGAACTTCTAATATATACAAATAGATTAGAAATTTTAATTTCTAACTTCTAACAACTTAAATTAATTTCCTAAAGATATATTCTCTTGGCCCTAACTGGTGTGGCTCAGTGGATAGAGCATTGGCCTGCAGACTGAAAGGTCCTAGACTCGATTCCGGTCAAGGGCATGTACCTTGGTTGCAGGCGGCAGCGGATCGATGTTTCTCTCTCATCGATGTTTCTAACTCTCTATCCCTCTCTCTTTATCCCTCTCCCTTCCTTTCTTTAAAAAAATCAATAAAATATATATATTTTTTAAAAAAGATATACTCTTGGTTCCTTAAAATATGCTGCAATATTACTTTAAAATAAATGTTTCCTATAGTTCAATATTCTAATGAATAATAATAAAAATAGTTTTTTTGCTCTAACCAGTTTGGCTCAGTGGATAGAGCATCGGCCTGTGGACTGAAGGATCCCAGGTTTGATTCCGGTCAAGGGCATGTATGTTGGTTTTGGGCACATCCCCAGTGGGGAGTGTGCAGGAGGCAGCTGATGTTTGTCTCTCATCGATGTTTCTAACTCTCTATCCCTCTCCCTTCCTCTCTGTAAAAAATCAATAAAATATATTTAAAAAAATAGTTTTCTTTCTTGCCCATTGATTTAAAAATCCTCTTCTGTAAAGATTATGAATGTTTAGGTGTTTAGTTTAAAAGTTGTAGAAAGGACACTAGAATCATTGTTTACTGACAGTCTATTTTCAATGAAATCTTAAGCTAGTCTTACTTTGATAAAATTTTTTGTTGGGGGGACATTAATTTCATAAACAATGAAAATTCTGTGAAAGGTTCTACCCTCCACACCTTCCGATACACCTGGAAAAATATTGATGGTTCATCTTGTTATTCTTTCTTGGGACCCTGAGCTAGTTAGTATTCCTATCCTTCACATGTGTTTTTAGGTTGGTACCACTAATCAGATTCAGCACTAAAGAACCAACCTTGTTATTATGCATCTGAGCTATGTAGGGGAAAAAGAGGTCAAATATCTGGGGGATAGTGATGGAGATATTTTATCACTTAATATTTTCAGGGATATATTTTAGTAAAATTTGAAAGTAGACATAGACAAAAGTAGACATATGCTAACCATATGGATTTTTGCTATTAAGTTTGATGATAATGTATCAACCTAGAACTTTTGATATTTACCTGTTTCTAAAATCAATATTTGAATTGCAAATTCAATTACATATTTCTGAGCCTTTAAAGGAGGATTCATCATAAGTGATTATATTGCTATATTGTATGCATTTTAGGTTTTTTTTTAAGTCATATACAGTAAACTCATAGGGTTTGTTTTTTTTTACAATTTGGGACAATTATCCTACTGCAATTGTTTCCCTGTTTAAAAAGCAATGTTCATGTAGTAAGTAAGGGTAATCTTTTCAAAATTGTAGCATCACAAAGCTAACTTGGAGTCCATAATCAAACAGTATTCTGGAGAATCCATGAGCTTAGATAAGCAGAAAAAAAACTTTTATTTTTATTTCTACAAAGTTCTAAACGAGTTCACCATTTCCTTAATTAGTTATGTGAGCAATAAACCAGAATACTGTATGGTGGTATCTGTGACTTTAGCTTCAATGGAAATTTCAAATACTTCCAAAGAACACCATAGATGTAACAGAAGTCTTGAATGTATTTATGCTCATCACTTATTTTAAATTACTAAGGTTAGTCCATACTGCGTGATCTTATTACCTGAAGGCTCTGCTGGACTGGATGTCAGCTGACATGACTGACAGTAGGCCGGCCCTTCATCTGGTGCCAACAATCAGAGCACCTGCACTTGCCTCTCTCTGCCCTACAGTTTCTTGGTTCCAAGAGGCTCTTTGGTCCAGGACATCAAAGTAGAAGATGCAAAGCTTCTTATGGCCAAATCTTCTCATTTCCACTAGCCCAGATGCAGCATGGGAGGAGTCTACACAAGGATCTGAAGACTGGAAAGTCTGACTCACTGAGGGCCTTCTTTGAAGAGTAGCTACTGCAGATTATATTAGTGTAACAGTTAAAAAAGTAGAAAACTGTATTTTGATGTTGTTTTTATTGCAGTGTTATATTTTTTTAATATTGTACATTTATTAACTTTATTCTGAGAAGGGACTTTAATCTTACCACTGTTAAAGGGACCTGTGCTCTCCCTAAATATTAAGAAGCCATGGTTTAACAGAAATATATTTTAATAATATAATGTTGATTTCTTTCTAAGATAAACATTGGGAAAGCTCATATCAGCCCTAACCAGTTTTGCTCAGTGGATAAAGCGTTGGCCTGCCAACTTAAGGGTCTCAGGTTTGATTCTGGTCAAGGGCACTTGCCCGGGTTGCAGGCTCAATCCCCAGTGTGGGGTGTGCAGGATGCTGCCGATCAATGATTCTCTCTCGTCATTTCAGTAATTTTTAATAAACCGTGAGTATATATTTCATTCACTAAATTTATTGAGCACTTGTTTTGTGTAATGCATTCGGTTAATGTTAAAATTGTTTTCCCTTTGCATCTCTTGGATGATTAGTGACTTTGAGCATGTTTTCATATGTCTCTTGGCCTTCCTTATGTCCGCTTTCAAAAAGTATACATTTAGGTCCATTGCCCATTTTTTGATTGGGTTGTTAATCTTCCTTTTGTTAAGTTGTATGAGTTCCCTGTAAATGTTGGATATTAAACTCTTATCGGAGATAACATTGGCAAATATGTTCTCCCATGCAGTGGGTTTTCTTGTTGTTTTGTTGATGGTTTCTTTTGCTGTGCAGAAGCTTTTTTATTTTGATTTAGTCCCATTTGTTTATTTTCTCTTTAGTTTCCATTGCCCTAGGAACTATATTGGTGAAGATATGCCTTTGACATATGTCTGAGATTTTGCTGCCTGTGGATTCCTCTAATAATGATTTCTTGTCTTATGTTTAAGTCCTTTAACCATTTTGAGTTTATTTTTGTGTATGGTATAAGTTGGTGGTCTAGTTTCTTTTTTTTCTTTTTTTTTTTTTTTTGCATGTGTCTGTCAAATTTTCGCAAGACCATTTATTGAAGAGACTGTCTTGACTTCATTGTATAGTCTTGACTCCTTTGTCAAATATTAATTGAGCATAGTAGTGGTTTGGATCATTTTCTGGTTTCTCTATTCTATTCCATTGGTCTATATGTCTGTGCAATGCGGTACCATCTCACACCTATCAGAATGGCTAAACACCAATCAGAAAGGACATAAGCACCCCTATGTTCATAGAAGCACAATTCACCATAGCTAAGGTTTGGAAACAGCCTAAGTGCCCATCAGCAGATGAGTGGATTAAAAAACGGTGGTACAGCTACACAAATGAATACTATGTTGTGGTAAAAAAGAAGGAATTCTTACCATTTGCAACAACATGGATGGAACTGAAAAGCATATTGCTAAGCAAAATAAGCCAGTCAGAGAAAGAAATATCACATGATCTCACTCATTTGTGGAATATAATGAACAACATAAACTGATGAACAAAACCAGATTCAAAGACAGAGAAGCACTGATGAGAATGTCAAACCTCAGAGGGAAGGTAGGGGAGGGTGGGGGCAAGGGGAAGAGATCAACCAAAGAATTTGTATGCATACATATAAGCCTAACCAATGGACACAGACAACAGGGGAGTGAGAGCATGAGTGGGGCAGTGGGGGACAATGGAGGGATAAGGACACAATGTGCAATACCTAAATCTATAAAGAAAAAAATAAAATTGTTTTACCTTTTGAAGGAAACACAATAAATTCTTAGCAGTAGAGCTAACAAATGCTTTTCTCTATATGAGTGGATGCATTTTTGTAATATGATAGGAAAACAACATAACCTCAATACTTCACATTCCCTTTATTACTTTGGCTGTAAGGAAAGTTAGAAATATATGGTATGGTCAATTTCAAGAACTATCTCCACATTTACACTGAATAATTCTTTTACTTTAACATTACATGTACTATAATATTTACATATTTTATAGAAAGTTTATTCCTTCACAAAAGTTCTCTTATTGGAATACTGTGCTAACAAAAATAAACTCAGTCTTTTGTCTTAACAATTATTGTTTGACTAAAGATTTCAGAAAAAAATTATTTGATTCAGGGAGATTTAATCATTTTAGTATATTGTATCAGTGGGACATGATTTAACTTTACTTTGTCCAAATAGTTTTCATACAAAAATCATTTTATTAAGATAGACTTAAATTACAATTATTGAGATAGACTGCTTGGGCATAATTGTGCATGTGTAGACATTCTCACTAAAAGGAATTAGAATTTTTCTACACTTAGACATATTGCCCCAACTAATTCATTTTAGACTAGCTCCTTAGAACTCCACTTAAACTCTTAAGCCCATAGATCATCTCTTTTTTATTTTTCTTGCTAAAAGCCATTCTGGAACTGCCATTGATTATAAATAACATCTTTATTTTCCACACACATTCAGCAAGACACTCTTATTTATGCTTGCTGCAGTGACTATCAATATTCTTTCTCTTACAGATACCTTCTGCTCCAGCATTTCTTTTAATTCACAAGTAACCAATAAAAAAATAATGGATATCTAGCTTACTAAATCTTTTAGCTGAAATTAATTTTGAAGGCGTGTTAACAGAAGCTTGGATTTTTAGCCATAAATATAAAATTCCATTAGCTTCCTTCCCAAAATGCAACATTATTATTATCTAAGAGAAATGGCATTTTATCTTGTACTGTTTAATAAGAATGTCCCTAAATTTTACTTTTAGCCTCTTTCAACAATAAGGAATATTTTATTGCCATGCCTATGTAAGATGGGTGGTTTCAGGTTATTTAGCATCCTTGTTCAACATAATGTTATTTTATTCTTTAAACAGTGTGAAGGACACAAATAATTACACAATGGTTTATCACTGTGACCAATAGATAATTATAACACTGTAAATGGTATAATTGATGGATATAAAAATAAAAAAAGGGACACATCCTATTATAGTTTGTTAGAAAATTATTTCTTGGACATAATTTATGGTTATTAATCCCATGGCACAAGTTAATACTCCCAATGTCAAAATTAAATGCAGGAAATTATTTTTTATGATTTTATGGAAATTTTCTGCTGATAGATTTACTTTATCTCAGGTCACAAAAAAAAGAAAAATTCCACATTTTCCTTGCTGATTCTCTTATTTAACAGAGTTTAAGCTATAATAAAGCTTGATACATTTTAGGAGGGGTAACAATGTTAGAAAACATTATATTTCAACGCTTAAATTGTTTAAGTATTGATAGAGATTTATAACATATCTCTACTTAATAGTAATTATTGCCTTAAAATAGGTCTGGTCATTATGGATAATAAAATTTGAATGCATTTAAGATGAATGCAGTTTTCTGAATATCAGAATTTATTTTTAGACAATAAATTGAAATTGGTAATAAAATTATGCCATGAGAATACCTTTGTATACAGCTCATTTGTCTTTGATACTCTCCATCTCCCTTTCGTCTGCCCATTGCCCATTCTTTGCTACTCCTTGACAACTCCAGTTCTCCCCAATTTATTATTATCTCTGTTCTGTCTCTTTTTGAATTTCCACTTTATCCTTTCGAGGATGGTGCTACTTTAAGATTTGACACGTTTGTAATGCCTTAATCAATAAAAAAAATTTAAAAAAAGAATTGGTGGAACTGCCTAAAAGTCAAAGGGCATTGAAACATAGCTTTGTTCTCCGTTCTTTTCCATCCCACTTACACAACAACATACAAATACAACCAAAAACACATGAATGCACTCACACACAAACACACCATCTAGTGTAATTATTTGTGTCTATTCCTTCTCTAAACTTTTTCAATAGAATACTACTAAAGCTAGAAAAAATTAGCATGCCTTCTTAATATATGGGCATTATATAACAAGCACAAAATAGCAGTTGACAGAAAATTTTGATGCTACCATTTCTTGAGAATACAAAGTTATATAAAACAGTTGGGAAATAAATAATATTTTCTCCAATTATCTTACAATTTTCTTTTTGAAGGTATGCATTTTCAATTCTATGAGAGTTTAGAAGTAAAATCAGTTAAATGTAATATATTTCCCTAGCTCATTGATATTTTTCGGGGTCAACAAATGGCTTTACATATTTTCATCAGAGAAAGACAAATAACATATGATTTCACTTACATGTGAAACCTAAAGAACATTATAAATGGACAAACTAAACAGAAACAAACTCACAGATACAGAGAACACACTGATGGTTGCCAAAGAGAGGGGGCTTGGGGGGCTAAGTAAAAAAGGTGAAAGGATTGAGA
>NW_006298312.1:795450-804023 GCF_000327345.1 Myotis davidii
GTATTTTTAGACAATAAATTGAAATTGGTAATAAAATTATGCCATGAGAATACCTTTGTATACAGCTCATTTGTCTTTGATACTCTCCATCTCCCTTTCGTCTGCCCATTGCCCATTCTTTGCTACTCCTTGACAACTCCAGTTCTCCCCAATTTATTATTATCTCTGTTCTGTCTCTTTTTGAATTTCCACTTTATCCTTTCGAGGATGGTGCTACTTTAAGATTTGACACGTTTGTAATGCCTTAATCAATAAAAAAAATTTAAAAAAAGAATTGGTGGAACTGCCTAAAAGTCAAAGGGCATTGAAACATAGCTTTGTTCTCCGTTCTTTTCCATCCCACTTACACAACAACATACAAATACAACCAAAAACACATGAATGCACTCACACACAAACACACCATCTAGTGTAATTATTTGTGTCTATTCCTTCTCTAAACTTTTTCAATAGAATACTACTAAAGCTAGAAAAAATTAGCATGCCTTCTTAATATATGGGCATTATATAACAAGCACAAAATAGCAGTTGACAGAAAATTTTGATGCTACCATTTCTTGAGAATACAAAGTTATATAAAACAGTTGGGAAATAAATAATATTTTCTCCAATTATCTTACAATTTTCTTTTTGAAGGTATGCATTTTCAATTCTATGAGAGTTTAGAAGTAAAATCAGTTAAATGTAATATATTTCCCTAGCTCATTGATATTTTTCGGGGTCAACAAATGGCTTTACATATTTTCATCAGAGAAAGACAAATAACATATGATTTCACTTACATGTGAAACCTAAAGAACATTATAAATGGACAAACTAAACAGAAACAAACTCACAGATACAGAGAACACACTGATGGTTGCCAAAGAGAGGGGGCTTGGGGGGCTAAGTAAAAAAGGTGAAAGGATTGAGAAGGAGAGATGGAAAGTGACCAATAGTCAGGTGGATGTAAAGTACAGTAGAGTAAATATAGACAATATTATCTTAATAACTGTATGGTGCCAGGTGGGTACTGGATATATCAGGGGAAACACTTTGTAAAGTATGTGATTGTCTAACCACTATGCTGTTCAAGTGAAACTAATACAAAATAATATTGAATGTGAACAGTAATTGAAAAAATTAAAAGAATTTATAAAAAGAATTTTCAACTGAAAATGTATTTGTCTGGCATTTGATCCTTCTAGCAGAAGCAGATTGTGTATTTCCTCAGTGTCTTTGACAATACTCTGATTACCAACACAAGCAGATTCGGAGATGCCGTCTATGACATACTGTTCTATTATGAAAGAGCAGGAATAAAATAAGTAAATTGTTCAATTACCCTGAGCTTCTAACTCTGCAGATAAAATATTTATTCAAAATATTTCCAACAAAATAACTAAAATTTAAAATAAAAGAATGCATACTTTCTAGAGGACAATATTTGGGAGTACCCTACCACTATGCCTTCGAAGATATTATGGAATCTATGTCTCTAGTTCGTTTTCTTTCAGGTTTTTGTTGTCATTAGTTGTCACCATTTTCATAAATGGTTCTCTGCATGGTGAATGAATTAATAGTGAGCAGAATCCAGCTTAAACTTATGTGATTAGTTTTCCCCATGTCTTTATCCAAAATTCTAAACTTTATATTTTGCTGTTACTATTATGTGATATTTTATTACTCACAATTTTTGTCCTGCACCTCATTCTTCTTCCACCCTTACAAGCAAAATATCATTAACTGCTTAAATTTTCCACAAGGATTTAGGCATCTCTTAATAACGTCCATATTAGACCTGAATACTCTTAAATTGTCATGCTGTGTTATTAAATTGTTTGTGGTTTATGGTTTCACCTGCTGTCTTTGAGTTTTGGGGCAGCTGGTATTGTTGGCTGAGGACCAACATAGTTTGTATCAGATCAACTGAATTTGTATTTGCTACATGTTCATGTTTGCCATTGATGGATCAATTATTTATTATTTTTTTATGACACAACCAAAACATTATCCTTAACTGGCTTCAGTTATGGCCAGAAAGTTTGGGAAAATGTTTGGTATTGTTTTATTTATATAAAAAATTAATGGAAATATATTTATTTAGTTACAAAGGCACTACTAATAGCCGAAACCGGTTTGGCTCGGTGGATAGAGCGTCGGCCTGCGGACTTAAAGGTCCCGGGTCCGATTCCGGTCAAGGGCATGTACCTGGGTTGCGGGCACAATCCTGATGGGAGATGTGCAGGAGGCAGCTAATCGATGTTTCTCTCTCATCGATGTTTCTAACTCTCTATCTCTCTCCCTTCCTCTCTGTAAAAAATCAATAAAATATATTTAAAAAAAACACAAAAAACACAAAGGCACTACTAATAAAGATGAGACTATCACATACCAATGCCTTACTGTACTAGTCTGTAAAACAATATTTGGGAGTTATAGAATTACTGTTTATCATATCTATATCACATGTCCAAATTGGTACTGAATAAATTTTATCATATTCCATAATGCACCTATTATTCATGTTTATCTAAATTGTCTTGATATTATAACTATAATCCAAATTTAAAAGGTAGATCTGCTTATTTCTTATAATAGAATATCCTATATTATAAAAAGCTAATATGCAAACTGTCCCTGTGACCAGGAGTTCAAATGGGAGTTCGAGCAGGATGCAGGGCTGGCTGGCCAACTGCTCGTGGCCCCTCCCCCTGGCTGGCCCTGCTCTCCGATCAGCCCCCCTCCCCTAATCAGGGGCAGGCCATCTGGCCAACCTCCTGTGTCCCCTCCCCATGGCCGACCCTGCCCAATTGGTTGGGTATGCTGGACCCTATCTGTGCATGAATTTGTGCACTGGGCCTCTAGTAATATAATAATGCCATATTTACCTTAGAACCAATAACAAATTATACAAATAATAATTTAAACATGATTAAATTTTCTGGATACCCAATGCCAGACACTTAAGAAAACTGATTGTTTTTATTGACACTTTTCTACCCTGTTGATAGTCTGCTACCTGGATAGCTGTTTATCAAGGGTAATTTGACTAAATGCATTTTGAAATTCCTTTTTATACCTTTTACAAAATTTTTTTTCACTTCAAAGAAACAGTAGATTAATATAAACATTCTATAATGTTTATTCTCATGTCATTTTTATTAGTAGCAATTAGAAAAATACCTATATGCAGTAGTAGAAGAGGTAAATATAATATGGTTGTTTCATTTCACTACAGTGTCGTATAGCTATTTAAACAGAAGCTGGGCTGAAAAATTTTAGATTGCATCATATTTTCCACAATAGAATGATGAGTAGAAAAGAAAGTAGAGCAGAAATATGTGATATATAGCATAAAAATATATAATTATAATAAATTAATCCCAACACCAGAATATGAGTGAGTGTGTGTGTGTGTATGAGAGAGAAAGAGCGAGAGCGAGAGAGAGAGAGGGAGAGAGAGAGAGAGATAGTAGTTATAGCAGTAGTGCCAATGGAAGAAAATAAGTTGACCACAGTATTATCAGTATTACTAATGGTTATCAATCTATGTATGTTTAGACATCAGGTGAATTTTAAATTTTCCTTTTTTATACTTATATTTTTTCTACAGTACTATCATTATGATTTCTCATCAGAGTAAAACAAAATATATTTATTTATGTTTTGTATATAATAAAAAATGCCATTTACTGAGTGCCTACTCAATCAAAAACTGTGTTAGGCACTTTACATAGTTTGTTTCTAAGCCATGCGACCATAATCTGAGATATATAGTATTATTTTATTTTATTTATTCTTATTCTTTTAATTTTACTTTTCAATTATAGTTTCATTACTTTTTCATATCAGAGTACAAAGTATGTTTTATTACAATTTAAAGAAATGCTTTCTCAAATAACATAATCTCTGTGTACAATAGGAGTGCTTTACTTAATGTCTTCAGTAAAGCTTTTATGATTTCCTAACATTTTTTGACTTCCTAAACATCAGTTCATTAGCTTTTTTCATAATAAAAACTGCATGAATAATAAAGGTTAGTTAGTACCTTGTACTATGCCAATATATGGAGAAACACAATGGCTCCCATTGCAGAACTATAAATGAGTTCCAGATCCATAGAGGTCAAGCTTAGTGCAAGACCCAGTATACCACTTCACCACTCACAAGTAAATTACAGACACCCAACACCTTAAATCATGTTTAATTAAACCAAGAATCTGCACTTCTAGGGGCAATGTTGGGGCCTGGGACAAGGGCCAGGGCACAGGCAGGGTGAACGGGACCTTCCAGGTGGTGTGTCACTCTCAGCTATCTTCATCTCCTTCATTTCCAGCCCCTCCTTTTGCCTCCCTCCCTGAGGTCTCAACCCCAGGTCTCGGCACCCTTGCTTTCCCAAATAAGGCCCAAAGTGGACAAGTGACCTCGGATGTAGGTCACCTTTGATGCACCCAACACCTTAAATCATGTTTAATTCTAGAGATCTGTCTTAAATAAAGATGATTACTTTAGTGCATGATGGGAGTGAAAAATCAGAAATGGCTCATGTTCCACAGCAGGGACTTCAGAAATTGATCCGGGGACACAAAAAAATGCTAAAGAGGAAGAGGACTAACTGTCAGTGTCTGCCTCTAGGGAAATGAGATTCCAGAGGGGCACACAGCCACGACTCCTCTCCACTCAACACCTACAAGTGCACACGCATGATCTTGGGAGCACAGGTAAACACACATGCACATGATGACACAGCATGCACACACAGGAAAAGGCCTGAAATGGTGAGCACCCTGTCAGAGCTCTCCTCCCTGGAAGGACTTTGTCCTTTACTTGGTTCTGAATTGCTTTAGAATTCATTATTGTACTATAATAAACCTTTGTTGTCTGTCCTAAATCCTTTAAAAATGAAAACTAGATGTTTTCATTGATAACTTATAAATGGATAATGTAGAACATATGACTTGAAAATACGACTTTAATACTTTTAGAACTATCAAAGTCATACATGCATTATAAAAAATTTAGACATCACATTAAAGAAAGGATAAGAGATTTACAAGCCCCACCCCAGAGGTGGCCCTCATGAGTGGTTTGGTGATTTCTCAGGCTTTGCCTCTCATTCTGTCACAGACAGACTCATTTTCACATATGGTGTCTGCCTATTGAAATCACCGGTATGGGGTCTAGCTGATGGGATCCTGGATGCAGAGAATTTTCCCACATGTCTCATGTGAGAGGACCCTGAGGCCTTTATCCGTTGGCACTTAGAGAGCCCTGCACCCACTTTCGCAGCTGCTCAGAATCCCTCGTCCATGTAGACCAGGATTTGGTGGGTCCCATCCCCTCTCCAAGAATTAGTGCTTTTTCCAATTCCCAGCTATTTCATCAGTGCTCTGATGGCTTGAAAATATTGACTATTGAAAAATTGTGCAAGAGTTTCTGTGGGGGAACCTCCTTGGATGAGCACGGCCAGATGCAGGGGTGCCCCTGTGGAGCCTTGGCGGGTCCTGCTCACTCTTTTCCCAGAGAAGAGAGAGGCCTTTCTCTTCCCCAGGGGATCTCCGGGGCCTCTGCTGCCTCACTTTGTCCCCAAGGTTGGCTACCACTAGACTAGAAGCTGCCAGTCTGATGGTGAGAGTGCTCTCTCTCCAGTATTGATACTGTGTGTGTCCCCATCGGGAGGTTGGGAATCTCTGACGTGTACAAGCATGTGAACTACCTCTTATTAGAATTGCATGTGTTCGCCCTTTGTCTCTTAAGAAAACACTGACTTTTGAGAATTTTCTGTACCAAGGGGATATTAAAACTTCATCTGGCCTTGGGTTGTCAGAAATGCTCTCCAGCTTGTGTTTTGACTTTTTCCAGATGCCTGCATTTTCCTAATATCTGTTTTGGGCACAGGAAGGGGCAGTCAGCCTTTGCCTGACTGACTTCTGGCCTTGGGGTTACCCTTAGCACAGAGGCCTCTGTGAATGTACTTCATGCTCAGGAATTTAAAATATGAACAATAACCATTTAAAATACAAAATAAACATTTATTTATTACTTAACATGGATTACACAATGGGGAAAAAGGCTAAAAACAGAAAAAAGAAAATAATAAAAGCAACCCTCTCAAAAAAACACCCAAATAATAAAAGATAAAGAACCGAAAAATACCAAGGAGAACATAAAAAAAAAAAAAAACTTAAAAAGAAAAGAAAATGAAAAGATCAACAAGTGAGGATAAAACAATCCAGTGGTGGTGTGGCCTCAGTTTTGTCTGGGGCCGGCTCTGGCTCCACAGCTGCAGCTGGAGAGGCTGCTGGAGGCGGTGAAAGCTCTGGAGACGGACATGCCTCCAGCTCTGCATTCTGCTCCTCAGGGTGGACATCGGGTGTGACAGGAGGAGCCACATCCACCTCCTGGGCTGCTGCTGGGGTTGCGAGAGGAGAAAAGATCACCCAGGTGCCTGCATTTCTATCTGTCCCCCAAAGTGAGAACACAGCTAGAGCCTAGGACCCACCAAAGGACGTGCTCCCCACTGGTAGTCCAGCAGAGGGGTGGTCTTAGGCGGTCTTTGCTCCTGGCCAGGCTCTAGGGGTGATCCCTGTGTGTCTGGCAGCAGCCTCTCCCCATAAGCTCACATGGACCTCCCCAAACGTGCCCACCCCTACACCTCCCCACTTTCTCACCCTTGGGCCCTTGAGCTGGCTCATCCATAGGCAGCTCCTCCTCTGAGGCAGGAACCAGCATGGGTCCCAGGGAGGGTTCTTCATCCAGTGATGGTGGCGCCTCAGTTTCGTCTGGGGCCGGCCCTGGCTCCACAGCTGCAGCTGGAGAGGCTGCTGGAGGCGGTGAAAGCTCTGGAGACGGACATGCCTCCAGCTCTGCATCCTGCTCCTCAGGATGGACTTGGGTGTGACAGGAGGATCCGCCTCTGCCTTCCTGGGCTGGTGCTGGAGTTGGGAGAGGAGAAAAGATCACCCACGTGCTTGTATTTCCATGTGTCCCCCAAAGACAGACCACAAGCCACACCCCAGGCCCTGCCACAGGACATCCTCCATTCCCAAAGTCCAGCACATGGGTGGTCTGAGGCTAGTCTGCTCCTGGCCAGGCTCTGGGGGTGCTCCCTGTGTGTCTGGCAACAATCTCTCCCCATAAGCTAGCATGGCCCTTCCCACCCCCATCTCCCCACCTTCTCACCCTTGGGCTCTGCCTCCTTGGGCTCTAGGTCTTCCCACCTGGTATTACTAATACAGGCATAGCGCTCCAGGACAGAGTTGAAAATTGCTATCCTGGTGTTGGGACTGAGCGGCTTCAAGGTTGGAAGCTTGTTGGGCCTGGGCGGCTTCGGTGGAGGAATCCTTCTCCACCAACCCACGGGCCCTGGTTCCCCAGATGCCCAGGTGGCCACACTCACTTCAGGCCTGCCCTGGCCCTCAGTGGTGTGGCTCACCGGCCCCTCAATGCTGGACATGGGGGGGGGGTCTTCCTCGACCACCTGCTGCTCCTCATTGACCCGGGTTGAGTACTGCAATGACAGTGACCAGCAGCCAGTCAGGAGGACTCAAGCCTGGCTCTAGTCACAGTCCTTTTCCAGCTGGCCAACCACTGTGCCCCTCCCTGGCCCCGATCATGCACCAGTGGAGTCCCTTGGCCTGGCCTGTGCCCTCTCGCAATCTGGGACCTCTCAGGGGATGTCAGACAGCCAGTTTCAGCCTGATCCTGCAGGCCAGGCCGGGGGACCCCACTGGTGCATGAATTCGTGCACCAGCATTTTCTGCTTCCCACTCCTCTTAGGATAAAGTCTAAAATTTTTATTATGGCCATGTATCCTCTAGTAGTCCCTGCCTACTCCTGTTCACATGCCATCACATTTTCCTTTCTCTCTTGGTTTGAACCATACCAGTCTTTATCAGTTCCCACAAATGTCCTATGCAGTAACTTATTCCACTCATTGCAAAGCTATACTGGTTCTCTCCCTTTAGCTTTTCATCTGTGACTCATACTTTGATTCAGCTCTGTCCCTTAAGGGCACCTCTCTCAGTAATTCACTTGAGATCTGAAGTTGTCATATCTTCTCTTTATACCACAGATTGTAGTCGTGCAGTTGTGTGATCATTTGACTTTTGTCTGTCTCTTGCACTAGAGAATAAGCTTTTTGTTCACTATTGTTCCAGGTTCACCAGCTTAGTACGTGGCTCCATAAATACTGATGGAATGGATGGATACTTCTACAATATAATGCAACCTATAGTTCCTTAGTAAAGTTGTAGCATAGAAACAACCTTAAGAACTTAAAGCCTTTTTCTTAATAGTCTTTGTTCCTGGTACCAATTTAACAGTTAGTCAGTGAGAAATATCCCAGGCTTTTAGAAGTTCTTGATTATAATAATTATCTGAAGTGTTTCTAACAAGTCCTTCAAACTTTCCATAGCCAAACTACCTCTTGATATCCTCCTCCCCTTATCCTATGTAATAAAAGAGAAACATGGTAATTAGCCGTAAGTCCGCTACCCTTCCCATTGGCTAATCAGGGCGATATGCAAATTAACTGCCAGCCAAGATGGCGGCTGGCAGCCAGGCAGCTTGAAGCGAACATGAGGCTTGCT
>NW_006298312.1:804933-815668 GCF_000327345.1 Myotis davidii
TCAGCCCTGCTCTGAGCCCAACCAGGGGCTGCACCTAGGGATTGGGCCTGCCCTCTGCCACCCGGGAGCAGGCCTAAGCCAGCATGTCGTTATCTCCTGAGGGGTCCCAGACTGCGAGAGGGCAGAGGCTGGGCTGAGGGACCCCTCCTGCCCCCCGAGTGCACAAATTTTTGTGCACCGGGCCTCTAGTATAATGTATTTGTCTCCCAGTAATCTCTCTTAATGGCTTAAGTCCTTGATGTCAACCTTTCCTCCTTTCCTTTTCTCCTCTACCAAGTCTAATTTACCAGCAATGCATGTTGGTTCTATCCTAAAAATACACCTGTAAACTGACTCTTCTCACCTCCTTTGCCATCGTCCCGTTTGCTGCCTTAACTATGTCTTCCCTGTACAACTTCAATAAGCTCCTAATGGTGTCCCTGTTTCTGGTGTTGACTCCCTCAGTCTGATCTTTACAGAATGGCCAAAGTAATTTTTCAAAAAATATATATTAGACAATATCATGCCCTTACTTAAGCTTTTCTTTGCTTTCTTTTACCATTAATATAAATACTATCATTTATCATTGCTTCTTACCTACAATTCCATTGTTTCTCATCTCTATATCCCCCTCTTAATAATTTTCAGCCATAATGATGATCTTCCTGTAATTTTTGAATCATGCAATATTCAGGCATTTATTGTGTGCTTTCCCTTTTCTTGATATTTCTGTTTTCTAATCACATGTGATTTTCCTTCTCAACCCTCAGGCCACAGCCATACTCTCAAAGACCTTACCCAAAGACCATACTCTCAAAAGGCCTTGCCTGATGGCTGTATCTAAGAGTCTTCTTTACCCTCACCATCTTTCTCTATCCTATTCCATCCAGCTTTGTTTTCTTCATAGCACATATCACTATCTGAAATTTTTTATAACTGTATGATATTCTTTTTTTAATTGATTCTCCATACTGACATCACATTCAAGATAGAAAAACTCTGTTGCTGTGTTTCCTGTATATATCTAGCTCCCAGAAGAATGCATGTCACATGCTCTTTTCTCAAAATATAGTTGCTGAACGGATGAATGAGTAGAAATTAATATCAAAATTGATTGGTTTTGGTAAGAAGTAAAAAGACAATCAAAGTATATTTTGAAAACTATTTAGAAGGACTGTAGTCCTGTGATTGTGTGTATACTTCCCAGCCGCAGGCCTCTGCACTGTATAGTTCTGCTCATAGGTTTCCCTTGGAGCATAATCAATCAAAGGACTATTATTGGGCAGTAGAAGTTCATGATGGATTGTATAATTTGCATGATTATTACATTTTGTATTTGAATTTTTTGCAAAAGAGAATTTAAAAAAAGTAACTAGACATTGGTTCTGGCACTGGTCAATTAGCTGATTACTTAGAACACGTGTTTGTTTGTTTGTTCTGCATTTCATTCCAAACACTTTCAGTATAAAACTTACGTTTCCTTCCATTTTATGGAAAGATGCAGGAAACATTTTTTTCTAGCATTTTTATCAAGCATTGGATTCCTGGAAACTGAAGGGTGTCTGGGTTGGCACAATCAGTGGTTTTCAGTAGGACTATCTTTTGACCCTTATACGGTACCTCCTCATACCAGTTTGACTACTAGGTGGCATACATAAGATGGTAAGGTAAAGTGCTGGCCCATTGACAAGCTCTGAGTTTGTGGAGTCATGGGAAAACCTTGAAAAGAGTGTACAAATCTCAAGAGCTGGTGAAGTGTAGGTAATTGTTAAAAAGGATATATGTAAAATGTAAGTCACCAAAATGTAATATGGAAGACCACTTGCATTTATAGTACTAGAATAATGAATATAACATTTTAAAAACTATTATACAGTAATTAAGCAATAATTGTTGAGATTGTCAGTTGTTTACCATGCTCTGGACTTCAGTTATATGAATAATTTGAATGAAAAGCTCGTTATGTTATCTATGCCTCTTTGTTACTGAGAAGGAAAAAATCTAGTTAATTAAGAGTTTCAGATCAGCCTCCTCCTGCACATCCCCCACTGGGGATGTGTCCATAACCCATGTACATGCCCTTGACCAGAACCGAACCTGGGACCTTTCAGTCCGCAGGCCGATGCTCTATCCACTGAGCCAAACCGGTTCCGGCATGAAATAGTTTTTATTAGAGAATAGATTTGATCTTTCTATGAAGATGAATATGCAATAATAATGTGGTGTGTGTATGATTCTATATACTTGTTTCAAACTGCTATGCCAATGGGTAATTTGGAATAAAATCATAGACATCTGTTAAAAATCCTCTTGAAAGTATGTACAAAATGTTTATGATTTTGGAAGCCCTATCTTACAAAGAGGCATAGATAACATAACAAGCTTTTCTGTGCCAGTGAGGAAGAGAGCGGGGAGAGTAAGAAAGAAGGAGAATGAGTGAAAGCAAAGTAAGAGACTAGCTAATGATAGGGAGATAAATAGAGAACACCATGGTGCTTGTGCTCAAACTCCTCTGCCTATTACTCTGATTGGTTAATTCTTTGCTAAGAGACACTTAAGACCACCCAAACCTGATCAAACATAACTATCAAGTCTTGCAACTCAGTCCCTTGCTCTGAGAACAAGCTCTTCCAGAAAGCTTCCAATAGTTTTCTAGATTACCAATGAGATCATGATATAGGTAGGCATTGCCTTGCCTGGGCAACTCAAATGCCTGCCCTTCTTACCAGTTATAATAGCCACTGTGTCCCATTTCTTAGGCATGCCATGTTCTCCATTTGACACTTGTAATCCAGATTATCCTGGAGGGTGGGACTGTATTTGTTTGTGGACAAAATCATGTCTGTGAGCAAATAAAATCTTCTATGAAGCCTTATAATCAAGTTACTGGGAAATAATCTTGGTGGGACTCCCAGGATACAGGCTCTACTTCTTGCAAACCCCTAAATACCTATTTTCTACAATCCACAGTTGGAGCAAGACCCACAACATAGGGACAGGAGTAGGCCCATATCTTCCCAATTCCTACTTTCTAATACTTCTAAGGAATTAATTTCTACACACTATCCTCATCCATGACGTACTTGTGTTCACCCTCCTAGGTAAAGCATCTTAAAGTGCTGGGGTACTTTATTTTACCCCTTTATTCTCTGTTTAAATCCAACCTGTAGAATGAGGAAAATTAAGCAGAAATGGAATTCACACAGTTCTATAGTGATCATTTGTGCAATAAGGAATTCTTTTTAAAAAATATATTTTTTATTGATTTCAGAGAGGAATGGAGATGGGGAGAGAGAGATAGAAACATCAATGATGAGAGAGAATCATTGATCTTCTGCCTCCTGCACTCCCCCTATTGGGGATCGAGCCCACAACCTGGACATGTGTCCTTGACCGGAATCGAACCCAGGACCCGTCAGTCCACAGGCCGACACTCTATCCACTGAGCCTAACTGGTTAGGGCAGAAATTCTTTCTCTCCAGACTCTTAAGCAACTTGTAGGACTCTCCATATGATCTCTCCTATGTACACTAAAGGATTCTCCCTAAGAATTTCTCACAGCCACTGGACAGTTGAGCTAAACCCAAGATGGCTAATTTGCTGGTGTTTCCCTGCCCATGTTCTTCTGCCTCTCTGCTTTGAGAACCTCTCTCCATTCCTTTATATTGGGACACTTCAGCATCTTCATTAGCTGGTGCTTTTTTCTTAATTATTTTGACCATGGGAATTGAGTTTTAGGAACCAGCTTTCATCCAAATTGATCCAAGATGTAGTACAGGAGATCATGAGTACATCAAGCTCTAGTATCTCTGCAGCCTGATCCCAGTGGGTAGGTTAGGCAGTAACATAGCCACATAGATGGAGTGCTTCAAACAACATGCAATAATTACATTTTATACTACAATTGAGTAAACAGACACACATGCATACACTTGTACAATATATAACTGAAAAAATTATAAAATAATACTTATCTTTAGTATCTATGCAACGTAAAAACACAAGAAGAGTTCATTTAAATCTAAACACTTATTAACAGAAAAATTCTTAAAAATACAAAACAAAATTAACAACAATAACAAAAATGATGGCTGAGATCCTCCAAATTAATTTTCTGACCCATTAATGGGTTATCAATCTCAGTTTGAAGTATATTTATCTTGAATAAATGGAGGAAGTGCTTCCTAAATATGTTGGTGAGTGAAGCCCCTCATTTACACTCAGTGGCTGTTGTTTCCCTTGGGTTGTCTTTTTATTTCTGCTGCGTTCATCCTTCATACCCTTGGACTAAGGTCTGGTCTGAGAGAGATGCTCCGAGAGATTATGTCTCATAAGAGTTTCCAGAGTTTGCCCATTTTCTCCCAGGTCACACAGGTTTTATAAATAAGTCATATCACTAGCAACATTTTCCAGTTCTCCAGAGAAAAGGACTCAGAGCTGATCAATTATCAGCTCCATTACAATAATCTCAGAGATGCTATCCTCCAACATGTCAAACAGTCCCAAATATAAGAAGTGGCTGTAGGAAAATCTATCCATAATCTACAGAAACTCAAAGATCTTCAGCCCCAGGCTGATACTGTCCAGGGGATTTTCCATGATGATCAGAGGTAAGAGTGAGATTTCTTACTCATTCCCAGGGCCTCTGAATGTGTGAAGACTAGTGTTTTTGAGACTGAGATCACCATTTTATCATCCTTGGTTCTGTCCCAGCTCTGCCTGTGAACCTATTCAGAGATATGAATTTATCCTAATCCAAATCCTTCTGTGTTAATGGTATTTATATCTTATTAACAATTGAGAATCTGGAGAGAATTTTATACTCTTTTTACCAACCTTTGGCTTCTACAACTTATTTATCAAGCAAAGCAAGACATTGGTCTTTATATTTGTAAAAGTGATCTCTATAATTGTAGATAACATACTTGTACATACCTCTATTTCTTTTTTTTTTAAAATATATTTTATTGATTTTTCACAGAGAGGAACGGAGAGAGATAGAGAGTTAGAAACATCGATGATGAGAGAAACATCGATCAGCCGCCTCCTGCACATCTCCCACTGGGGATGTGCCCACAACCCAGGTACATGCCCTTGACCGGAATCGAACCTGGGACCTTTCAGTCCGCAGGCCGACGCTCTATCCACTGAGCCAAACCGGTTTCGGCCCTCTATTTCTTGATATATCACTCTTAGAATTATTCTCTTGACTCCCCAATATGAATGGTGAAGATTTATTTCAAATGGGTTCACTTTTCATCCATTCATTTACTTAACCGAAATTACATCACATTTTAACATGTATCTATGAGTTATATAGTTTTGCTTTTTTCCCATTTTTTTCTATTCATCCACTTTATTATCTAAAACCAGATGATTTAAGTGATAATTGGAGTTGTAAATGTAAACCAGAATGCTCTTGGCATATTTACTTGAAAAGGTCAGAATTACTCCTCCCCATATCCTGGGAAATGGTTTTAATTCCCAAACATCTCTGGCAATGCAGTCCTATAAGAAATCATGAATGTTCACAAGCATCATGGAAACTATACACACAGCTTACAGATGCCTCTCCTGACCTCTCAGTTCATATGGGGATATAGTTTTGCTTTGAACTGACTGCTGAGTAAGAAACTAACTAAACAAAAGTTTACATTGTGTCGGCTACTTTTAGCTTGTAGAATGAGATCTACTCTTAAATCTGTAGAAGATAACCAATAACAAGAGTACCATATATCACTGGTAATATCGCTCAAGGCCCTGAACTTTCCATTCTTATCTCTCTAGTCTTCCTCTTTCTCTTTCTCACACTCAGGATAATATGCTCACAACTCCCTTCCTTGCCAGAGCATTTCTAAATTCACACAAAAACCTCTGTTGTATATAGTCCACTCGGGAGAAAAGTGATGGGAGGAAAGTCAGTGCTTTCTAAGCTTCCCAGATAAGAAGAAACTAAAGTAGTTCATTACTGCTTTAAGAAAAAGAAATAAAAAATTTCAAAAATTGGAGCAATAAAATGACAGTAAGTACATATCTATCAACAATTGAATCTAAAATCAAAATAAATGAGCAAGTAAAACAGAAAATGCCTCCTAGATATAGAGAACATTGTGATGGTGGGGTGATGATTAAAAAAAGGTGAAGGGATTTAGAAGTACAAATAAGTTGTTAAAGAATAGTCATAGGGATATAAAGTATAGCAAAGGGAATATAGTCAATAATATTCTAATAACTATGTATGGGGTCTTTGGGTACAAGATTTATGGGGACGATCACTTAGTAAGTTAGGCAATGTCTAATCATTGGGGTGTACACCTGAAACTAACATAATAATGTACGTCAACTGTAATTGAAAAAGAAAAAAAAATAAAATAAAAAAGGCAAAAAATGAAAGTTTCTGGGAAAATATGGTTTGACGTGAAACAGAATAAATTGTGTCCAGAGGCAGCTGCATAATTTCAGAGATTTTTATTCATAGTTATTTTAAATAAATTGCACCACAAAAACAAAACTCTCAATCCCAAGGCTGGATTGAGAGACATGTTGCAGGATGAAAACTCTGGGAAGGAAAGAGATTATATGGGACAGCCTGTCACTAAAGCAGAAAGAGAAAGGTCTTGGGAAAGAGGAGTCCACCACAGTGTACTCCTCCTGACACCAAACCCCTCAGGCCCAGGGAAAGTTCTTTTGACAAAGCTGGTTTGCTTTGTTAAGCCAATAAAGATATGAACAACTAAACTGCCTTCTTCAGCTTGGGAAGAGACTAAGTGTATATCCCCTGGGGAAGAATTGATCTTTTAAAAGACATTTTTCCCATCTTTCTTTCCACTCTCAAATAAATCTCTATATTCTTTACTCCTAAATCATCCTTCTTATCTGAAAATGCTGTGTCTGGGATCAAACTGTCTAAACCAGTGGTCGGCAAACCGTGGCTCCCAAGCCACATGCAGCTCTTTGGCCCCTTGAGTGTGGCTCTTCCACAAAATACCATGTGCGGGCACGCAAGTATAGTGCGATTGAAACTTCGTGGCCCATGCGCAGAAGTCGGTTTTCGGCCTGGGCGAGTCTATTTTGAAAAAGTGGAATTAGAAGTGGTATTGACCCCTCAGATTGAAGATGTTTTTAGCAAAGGCCAGCTTAGGAGTACCCTACTTGAGTTAATAACAATGTACCTACCTATATATTTAAGTTTAAAAAATTTGGCTCTCAAAAAAATTTCAATCATTGTACTGTTGATATTTGGCTCTGTTGACTAATGAGTTTGCCAACCACTGGTCTAAACAAATTTTCTCTCTTCCAGGGGAACACTGGCTCCCACGGTAATTGGGCAGTGTATGTCACTCAGCCTACTTCTCCTTTGGGATTGTCAAAGCCGGGCTGTTAATAAGGCCTCAGGTAGCCTCCTCATGCCCACCCCATTCTTTCTTTTCTTGGCAGCTCAAGAAAATAATTGAACCTCCCAGTATTCCTGGGTCTGTCTGTATCCTTGTTTTCCTCTTGAGGACATCAAAGCCCAGGTTGATCAAGCAATGCTTGGTCTGTTATCCAGAAAATCAGCCACAGCACTTGGAAAAGACCAAGAACCAAGAAACATGTCTCCTCCTCTTTGTTCAAGGAGAGCAGTGAATTTCACACTGTGGCTCCTAGATTTGGCTCAGTGGTCTTTAGAGACACTCAAGGTCCAAGGGCAGGCTGAGTGGATGCCCCTAGGCTTCTCACTCCCCCAACTCCCACACACTTGGACAGAAAGCAACACTACTTTTCTTTCTGTCTTCTCGAGGTTGCACTTAAGAATTCTGGAACTTAAAAAAGTTAGGGCTAAGCACTCTTGTTAAAATTACATGCCTTCTACTTATAAATCTGTGTTTTTTTCCCTCAAGGTCTCTTTTTGCCTCCTATAGCTTCATTCTTACTCTGGATGAATCTTAAGAAATACATTTATTAGGACCTATTTTATGTTGTGATGGAGAACTTCTATAGAACATGCACCATGTCTTTGTCTGTGTAAGCTCCTGGTATATGTGGCACCCAATATCCATTGGCTGAATTGTTAATGAATTCTCTTCCTCCACTTTAAATAAAAGAAAACCCTCCTCTCTTTCTGCTTCTAGTTTTTCTGTCAGCCAGTGAGGTTCTACAGTCCATTTTCTCAGTCAAAATATCAAAATTCTCTCCCTCTTATTTGCATCATGCTGTTAGAAGAAAAGGCAGATTCTCCCATTTCCATGTTTACCTAATCTATTATCTTGATCATATTTTCCTTGAATGTGGCCTGCTTTCAGCTTCCTTCTGCTGGTCTCCAGTCACATAAGACATTCTGCTTCATGCAGACTAATTCCTTCTCTGCGAGTTCACACCAGCTCTCTCTTTCGGGGTCACTTGGAGGCTGCTGACAGTGCTCATCAGCATGCACCCTTTTCCCAGGCTGTTCCTTTCTCATGTCCTCTTGGACCATCACTATCTTTGGAGTTCCCCTGTCTCCAAGGTCTGTTAGGGATACTGGCTCCTTACAGAAGTTTCTAACAACAATAAAATGATACCTATGGCTCCTTGAATATACATGTTTGTGACATTTATGAAACACTTTAGATTCTGCCTAGTTTGGAAAGTTTCTTCAAAACACCCTTATTTTACTGATCAAAGCTAAGACCCACTGAGGTCCCTTTAGAGATTTCCCAAGGTTAAATCATTTTGAATTATAGCAGAGCAGGCACTAGAAACTGGTTCTAGTAACTGCTTGTCCTTTTTATATGGGTACTGTGCTTAAGACTATGTTAGATGTGCCTGACCTTGCTATTAACCTAAGAATTGGCTAATTGTGGAGAGTTTATGCTAGGTTAGGCACAAAGACAAGCCCTGACTTGGGAGAAAGCATGTGGCAGTGGGGAAGGGTGGTTCAGGAGAAAGAAGAGGATGATGTAAAAGGCATCCTTCAACTCATGATCAACACACAGGTTTACCTTAGCATCTGTACTGGTCAAGGATCTCCTGAAAACAAAAAATCTAGGAGATAGATAGGTAGATAGATAGATAAATAGATAGTTACATTTATTATTAGAAATTGGCTAATGTAATTATGGAGGCTAGCAAGTCCAATCCGCAGGTGGGCCAGCAGGCTGGAGACATTCATTTAGAGCAAATGTTCAAGTTTAAAGTCATCAAGCAGAAAGAGCAGATATTCCAGTTTGAAGGCCCTGAGGCCGGAGAAACACACCAATGTTGCAGATGAAGTCCAAAGGTGGTCTTCCGGAGAAAGCTCTCTTACTTGGGCGAGGATGGGTCTTTTTGTTCTTTTGAGGCCTTCAACTAGTTGGACGAGGCCCACCTATATTTTAGAGGGAAACCTGCAATAATTTATCACTTAAAATGTCTTTCTTATTAAAAACAACCCCGTGGAAACACTCAAAACAACATTTTAACAAAATCTTGGCACCCTATGGCTTAGGCATTGAAATCACCTAGGGAGCTTTAAAAGCTATTAATGCCTGTGTGGGCCTCATCTCCAGAGGTTCTGATTTAATTGCTCTGGGGGCTATGAAGAGCTTGGGAATTAGTATTTAAAAATCTCTCCTGGTTATTCAAATGTGCAGCCAAAGGCTGAGGACCCTCCCATCCCCAGCCAAGTATTGTAAGGGTTTGGGTTTTCTTCTATTCGTCTTTGCAATTCCAGGACCAAGCTCAACATCTCATTATAGGCACTCAATTTTGGATCATTTGGAAAGACAAAAATGGCCATGAACTCACTTCCTCATATTTTTATTCCTTCCTCCCTTTATTCCTTCTTTCCTTCCTAGCTCATTCAATAATCTCATACTATTCTAGCTTGCTCTTCCCTTAGATTTAAGCCAGGCCATATTATATGTTTACCAAATCACTTTCTTTTTATAAAAATACATCAGTTCTTTCCTCCAAATGTGTTTTTTCTTTCTTTTTAATCTCAGGCTTCCAGGAAATTTGGAGATTTAGTGTCAATTGCAATTAATGAACTCATGTATTTATTCATTGTAGCAATAAATGTTTATTGAGCCCCTACTATATGTTGGCCATTGTGCTGGGAAAATGAAATGCAAAAATGACTAAGATAAAAGCTTTTAGCAACTCTACTGGCAAGATGAACATATTAACAAATATTGTAATATCACTTGATAAAGGCTTCAAGAGAGGTATAGCCATCTTAATTGCCCATCAATAGCTATTTTTTTTTCCATGTCTCTTTGGACTAGTTCTGCTACAATTTTACACACACACACACACACACACACACACACACACACATATATACACAGTATTGTCATATGTACACTTTGACTCTAGATGGAGTCTTTTATGGAAATAGTTGGAGAGAGACTTCCAAAGTAATAAATAAGTAAAATGAATAAGTCATTCTAATGCACAGCCTGATGCTCTCTCCAGATAAAACTCTAGAAAACTGTCTTTGTCCCTATCTGAGGAGCATTTTACCATGACATTTTGATAGCATTGATTATTTATAGCAAACGTTTATTTCTATTCTTGGTTCTTTTCCATTAGCACATGAAGTATATTTTAAATTATGCAGAATTTCAGAATTCTTTTTCTTAATCAGAAGGAAAATGCTTGGCAGTTTGGGAGATTAAACTTATTTCCTTATCTTCTGACTGAATTATACATCATCCACCTGTTATCCTGGAAGGACCCTTCGGATACCTTCATTTTAGATTACAAGGCTGGAGGATGAGATCCATGTAGCCAATGAAAATAAAATACTATACTCGGG
>NW_006298312.1:815704-830219 GCF_000327345.1 Myotis davidii
TTTTGTGTTTTTAGGACCTCATCTATTCAATGGGCAATTAGCCAGAGTGACTCATTTAAACTCAACAGTAAACTATAGATAGTTAGTATATAGTAAGATTTGTTAGTCAGTCATCTTGCAAGCCTCTTGGAAAATGGGGTCAAAGAGGAATGATTTTACAGAATGGATCAGAAGGACACAAAGAATGTGTTGATGTAATAAATTCCAGAGGAAAGCTGAATATAAATCTATAATAATAATAGCATAATATGCTAATTAGACCAGACAACCAAACAACCTTCAGGACCAAGCCGGAGCTACGAGGGCTGAGGCAAGCCGCCGTGGCTGTGAGGGCCGAGCCCCTTACACAAATTTTGTGCATCAGGCCTCTAGTATATGTATGTTTGGCCACATGGGAGTTTTGGTGGGACGAGGAAGGTAATGATGAGAGATAGATCAGGAAGATGGGCCCCCCTGCATGATTTCTAGTTTGTCTAGGGCAGGATTTTTCAGCCTCTACACTTTGACATTTGGGCTGGATAATTATTTGTTGTGGGGAGCTGACCTATGCATTGTAGGATATTTAGCAGCATTCCTAGCCTCTACCCACTAGATCCCCATCGCATCCCTCTTCCCTTGTTTTGACAACCAATCATATCTCCAGACATCTCCCAATATACCCTTGGGGATAAAGTTGACTGATTGAGAAACACTGATCTAAGGCATGCCCACGTAACCAATTTTTAAAATCCTTTTTAAAAATCTGTAATGGAGTCTCAAGTTATAGTCTACTAAATAGCAAAGACAGTAAGGGCAGGAACATTCTGTATATTATGTACTTTTACACTAAATGGACAATTAAGCCAAAATATGAATGAACACTATCAGCAAATGGGTTAGGTACGGGAAGATTAAAGATTAAAATAACCTTGTTTGTCTAGGAGCTACCATTTTTGTAAGGACTTAGGATAGGCGGTAGGAGCGCAGATTCTAAATTCAGATATTCTGTGTTTGATGTTGTTTGTTTGTGCATGCATACATTAAAAATACATTTCTAGTACCCGAGTACCTGGTGCTGTAGGTACTTGGGATACCTTAGTGAACAAACAACCAGTACTTAGCTATTTAACCTTTAACAAGTTGTTAACTTCTGGGATCCTTAGTTTTCCCATTTACAAAATGGAGAAAAAATTAAATCTGCCTGCTCTACTATTATGTAAAGAACAAAAAAGTGCTTAATATAATGCCTTAGTTGAGCAACAAAAATAACAATAATTACTATACAACTGAAGACAATGATTTATCAATAAAAGTCACTAACTTTACCTTTCAAAAGAGGAAACAGAGTTTAAGAACATACAAGGAACTTCAATAACAGGCTCAGAGACAGAACTTGGGCCACCTGCCTTTCTACTCTCCTTTTCTTATTGTGAGGAGGACTTAAGTATTATAGGTGTTAATAAAAAGGACTAGAGCTTCTGAAGAGCCACGCTTTTAAAGAAAAATTCATAGTATCAGGAGCTGAACAAGATCACCCACACGCCATAGATAGTTGAATTTCCAAGATATACATTAACATTGCATTCAAAAGCATCATAGTCCAGATGATTATCTGGGTGGGGTGAAGGGGATAAGGGCATGAAAGAATAATGAAAGAAACATCAACACAGCAGGAACATTCTTCAGAGGAGCCGTTAATTCACAATTTTTTTAAGTCTTCTGTTTAACCACTTGTAAGGCAGAAGTTTTATATACGGTGAAGAGGAGCATTCAGAAGCATCTAATAGTTTTAGGAAAGGATATCTTAATGAAGTCTACATGAGCTTCTATTTGAGTCAGAAAAGAAAAAAAGTATTGAACATACCTGAAATGTATGATAAAGACAACAGATTAAATTTATGCATGGGTTCCAATTAAAATTTCCTCTCCCTCACCTCCACACCTCTGTTGGTAAGTCAAGAGGACAATCAGAAACTCCAACTCTTTTCTGGACGTGACATCAGTATTTGAAGAAATGAAAAGAGAATCCCCAAACCCTTCATGATTCTGGCAAGACCCCCACCTTTTCCTCTTCCCCTCAATACTCCCAGCCTCTTCACCACCATCTGCCTTGAGACCATCAGGCTAATCTTTTTATTAATATATTTTTTATTGATTTTTTACAGAGAGGAAGGGAGAGGGACAGAGAGCCAGAAACATCAATGAGAAAGAAACATTGATCAGCTGCCTCCTGCACACCCGCCACTGGGGATGTGCCCACAGCCAAGGTACAAGCCCTTGACCGGAATCAAACCTGGGACTCTTCAGTCCACAGGCCAATGCTTTATCCACTGAGCCAAACTGGTCAGGGTGAAACATTATATTTTTAACACAAAATGTGGATAATTCCTAAAATTTTCTACCATGGACATTAATACATTTTTTATTATATACAAGAATATTTTAAAAGTATACAAGATATACATTGGACAAAAAGTTGTATTTAAGAAGAGAGATATATTATTCATAAGTATTTTAAAGGAATTAGTTATAATTAAGATTTAATAAAAGAAGAATATATTTAATTATAAAATATGGAGATGATTTATGATAGAACTTAAACTCATGAGATATTTTAATATTAGGACACAGCTACATGAAATTGAGAACACCTAGAATTTTACAATTGCCCTTTAAGTCCTGGTTTATTTCTGTCTGCTCTCTTTCTTCATCCTACATAATACTTTTTCTAAGATCACATGCTTCCTAATTCATATACAAAATAATAGTATTTTATTTTGTCCCCAGGTTAATTCCTAACAGATACTCTAGTTGATCTGCCTTGGCCACATGTACAATAACGGAAAACCATTGAGGTCAGAAGTTATGAATAGGCTCCTTCTTAAGAGTGGATCCAGCTGTTCACGAACCACAGGGATTATAAAATATATTTGAGCTCTTGACTTTACAAAATGGAGTATAGATGCTAGGAAGTAATTGATAATTCACTACTATGCCAGAAAAAAATAGACCATAATATATTAAGTGCTTGTCGTTAAAGGTACTCTATGTGGGTTGAAATCTGACTCTGCTACTTCCTAGCTGTGTGAACATTTATGATTTTTAAGCCTTCTTTAAAAAAATTACGTTTATTGTTAAAAGTATTTCAAATGTCCTCTCTCCCCCTCCATTGTCTTCCTCCACCCAACTTCATACTTTCATTTACTCATCTTTAAGACAGTAATAATAATGATGATGATAATGATGATGATAATGATGATGATGATGATAATGATAACTTTCTCTTAGGTTTGTGTGAAGATTAATTGAATAATCAATACCAAGGACTGAAGTGGGGGGGGTGTGGTTATTGAATCCCATATCCTTTGGGGATGTAGAGGACAATTTAGGGAAGAAGAGGACATTAATAGGTTAGAAAACATCCCTTCTTAGCTTTGAGTTTTAAACATAAAAAGCAATAAGAATGAGTAGAAAAAAATGTAGTATGTACATATAATGGGATATTATCTAGCCTTAAAAAATGGAAAAGAAAATTCTGCAATATTCAATGACATGGATGAACCTTGAGGAAATGCTGCATGATTCCACTTATCTGAGGTAGGTAAAATAGTCAAAGAGTAGAATGGTGGCTGCTGGGGAGGAAAGAAAATAGGGAACTACTAATAAATGGGCACAAAATTTTAGTTAAAAAAGATAAATAAGCTTTAGAGATCAGCTGTATAATACTGTATGGTCAACAATTTTGTATTGTATATTGAAAATTTTGTTAAGAGAATAGAATTCATGTTGTGTTCTTACCACAATGAAAAAAGCAACAATGAATTACAAATTTTTTGTTAGAATTACATAAAAATGGATTAACCCAAGACTATAAATCCCTTGACCAGTCTTCTCTTAGCATCTTCATTTCCTATCTACCTGAGCAAACCATGCTCCTTTATTCTAGCTAGACATTGTAATTGTTTAAAATTTTACCAACTCAGAAAAGTTATCCTCTCACATTCTATTATACTACCATTCCAGCTATACCTTGTGTTGCAAATATACACTGAGTGGCCAGATTATTATGACCACCCCACCAGTACTTCGTTGGGCCACCTTTTGCCTTCAATACTGCGGTGATTCTTCTTGGCATTGACTCCACGAGATGTTGAAAGGTGATGCGAAGAATCTGACACCATGCCTGATGAATAGCACTGTCCAGTTCTGTGAGATTCGATGGTTGTGGAACCAGCTGCCTGATGGCTCTTTTGATTTCGTCCCACAAATACTCAATTGGATTGAGATCTGGTGATTGTGGGGGCCACCTAAGCATGGTAAACTCCCCCTCATGTTCTTGAAAGCACTCCTGCACAATATAAGTACCATGGAATGGCGCACTGTCTTGCTGGAAGAAGCCATCTCCATTGGGATATGCTATCAACATGATAGGATGAACTTGATCAGCAATGATACTTAGGTATGTTGTACTATTCAGACATTTATAATGGTCTGGCCCTCTAGCAACTTCAGCACGAAATTATAGCTAATTTGCCTACGAAAGTCAGGTGGTCATAATAATCTGGCCACTCAGTGTATATTCATGCAAGAGTAGGCCTTCCTTCCCCTGGCTGCCAGAACTGGCTTCCCTCTGGCACCCAAGACCCAAGCTTCCCTCGCAGCCCCGGCTTCTTCCAGAAAGTCATCCGGAAGGACTTCTGGTCTAATTAGAATATTACACTTTTGTTATTATAGGTAATACTTATTATTATATATATATATAAACCTAATATGCAAAGTGTCCCCTCAGGAGTTAGACCAGGAGATCAGGAGTTTGATCACTTGATATGACGTGTGCTGACTACCAGGGGGTGGTGCGGAATGAAGTAAGCCCTGGCCAGCAGCTGGAAGCTGGGGAAGGGAAGCCCTGGCCAGCAGCCAGAAGGCCGTGATTGGCCCTGATTACTGGCCAGGCCTAGGGACCCTTCCCAGGCACAAATTTCATCCACTGGGCCTCTAGTTATATATAATAAGTATATATAACTAGAGGCCCAGTGCACAAAAATTTGTGCACTCAGAAAGGTCCCTGGCCCGACCTGTGCCCTCTCGCAGTCTGGGACCCCTCAGGGGATGACCACTTGCTGACTTAGGCCCGCTCCCCAGGGGATAGGGCCTAAGCTGGCAGTCAGACATTCCTCTGGCAGCTCGGGAGCCCTCGAGGGATGTCCACTTGCCAGCTAGGAGCAGGCCTAAGCTGCAATCAGACACCCTTAGCGCTGCTGAGGAGGTGGGAGAGGTTCCCACCACGACCGCTGTACTGGCACCCCAGTGGGGACCCTCACCCCATGAGGTGTGGCCATCCTGGGTGAGGGGCTGATGGCTGTTTGCAGGCTGGCCATGGCCCCCAGCTACCCAAGTTCCCAGTGGAGGCTGGCTGGAAGTAGCTATCTGGGATTTATTTATCTTCTATAATTGAAACTTTGTTTCCTTGAGCGGAGGCCACAGCCAGCCAGGGCAGGAGGGAAGCTTGGTTTCCTCCATCGCTGGGGCAACCAAGCCACCTGCTCACTCCAGCTCCATCTTGGTTGGGTTAACTTGCATTTAGTCACTGTGATTGGCTGGTGGGTGTGACTTGGGGTGTGGCAGAGGTGTGGTCAATTTGCATGTTTCTCTATTATTAGATTAGATAAATAGAATCTAATATTCTTATTTTAAAAAGAATATGATTAGTCATTTTAAAAAGGTACATGATTGACATTATAAACTTCAAGATGTGCTCTAAATATGTGAAACTTTCCTAAACTTTCATTTTGTGATCAAATTTGCAAGGGTTTAGAGAGTCAAGACAACCTCTTTTTTTGAAGCTTATCAGCATGCTCAACATCTCAGCAGAATTCTTGATTTATTCTTTTGTTGATCCAGAGTCAGCTCTTTGGCCTTTATGTGCTGGCTTACTTTATAAATTATTAATGTTCTCACCTCCTGACAAAACACTTGAGGTCCTCAAGAAATTTTGATCATGCCAGCAATACTTCCTCTGTTAGTATTGGTCCCCTTTAGGAATACTTTTAGATTGAATTAAGTAACTTCTTAATGGTGGTTTAGATACAAATCCACCTCTTTGTTAACTAATTCAGGAGGGAAATGAAGATGAAATTGACAATTGACCCTCTAGGATATTCTCAATAGCAGCATATTCTGGGAAAGCAATTTAGAATTTCCTTCTAATTACACAAACTTTTGTCTGTCATATGTTTACCTCTATGTGTTATACAGAGAAAAAAGCATATGAAGTGGGTTGAATTTATCTTCCTTACCTATCCATCTGTTGATGGTTGTTTAGTTAACCAGAATAAGCACAGAAAAAGAATCTGAAGAAAAGCAGTTAGTAATTTTATTAACTAATTATGCCTGATATTAAAAATTTTATATACCTGGTATATTCTTCATTGTTCATTATTATTAATAATTTAAATAAGTTTTAAATAATTGTGGTCAGAATCTAAATATTTAGAATATTGTTTTCTATTTAGTTTGTGCCAAAGAACATCTTTGTGCCACTTTAGTTTTCCCATATTTAATTTGGAACATGGTATTCCACAGGCCGACGCTCTACCCCCTGAGCCAAAACGGTTAGGGCTGTTCTAGATTTTAAGCGATTTTGTTGTTGTTGATAAAATCAGAGAGAAAGCCACCATTTCAAAGGGTATATTACATTGGTACTCAGTTGTACACATTGGATTAGTATAATTAAACTGGAATTCAAAGTAAAATTCTTATCTGGATTAAACAGAGCAAGGCAAAGCCAGTGTCCCACATGCTCCATGGGCTTGTTTAATGCTGCATGGATTTGTTATGCATTATAAATAGCATAAGTTTTTTATTGGTCTTATTTTCAATATTTTTACTTTCAATAAAAGAAGACAACATATACTATTTATCAGATGTTCCTGTTTTAACTCATTTGCTTCATATCTCAGAATACAACGTAACAAATAGCTAGCATGTCTCAAATTCGATCTCGTTGTTTCTCCCCCTGGGGATATTCAGTATAACTGACAGTTCCTACAGGTTAAAAAAAAAAAAAAAAGCAAACGCATCTTTTTCTTCCCTTTGTCTTAAAATAATTTATTTTTTTTCCAATAAGTTGGGAATATATCAAAGTATCAATACTTTTATTATAGCTATTTTCAAGAAGTAGAATCGTAGAAGCAAGATTACATGGTCAACTTTTGTAAAACATTTCAACCCATTAATCATTATTACCAAATTGTTTTACAGAAAAAAAATGAAGTATGCTTCCAATTTTTAAACTCTAGAATATTCATGATTATGTTTGGAAACATATGTTAGTGTGAAGAAATGGTCCAAATTAACCACATGTTCTTACAAAAATTACTTCTAACAGCACATTGCTCAAGGTAAATGCATACAGTTTAAAACAATGGAACTGATACATACCCAAGTATGTATAAATATTTACTAATCTCCCTTTAAACACAATTATTATGATATTTGAAAGTAATTTTTACTTTTCTTTCTCTTTTAGTTTTAAGTTGACCCTAAAAATTGTCAGCTATTTATTTTATTAATTTGAAGCATTTATTTATTTATTTATTTTGGCAGAAGGAGAACAATAAAAACAGAACCGCAAAGCTGGTCTTGAGAGAGGCCAGAGTATGTGATAAACATATTTTCAACCTATCTCGAGACACATCACCATGTCACTAATAAAAATCTAGTTTAAAAGTCCTTGAACTTTTTGAAGACATTACAAAAATGTAGACATAACAAAAATATATAAGTGAATAGGTTACTTTTATACTCCGTGGTAATTCATTATTTGTAAGACAATAAACAGATGCTGAATATAGATATTGCTATCAAAAGGAATGTCTCCCTGAGTCATTTTTATTACAGTTAAATGGCTAAAGTGGATTTGTACAGCCTTCCATAAATCTGAGACTTTTTTCCTGATGACTTTGTAACTCTTAAAGAAAATATTCTTTGATGTTTGAGTGATTATATAGAAGCTATTAAAATACTCATTTCTGAGTCCATCTTAGGATTCTACTTATTGTCAGAACTTCTCTTTATTACAGATGACACACAAATTACAAATTTTGCCATTTCCATAAGTTTTAGGAACAAAAATGGTCTGAATTTTGATGAAATATAATGGAATTTATGTACTCACTGCTGGAGGTAATGTACAGAGTTATTTGAAAAATATAATCCGAAGAGGCTACAATTTATAAGCTTTTTGGTTGTCCTTGCAAAAATGGATGTGCAAGTTAAATTTTTCACCTTAGATATTGCTCACGGTCAAAAAGCGTATCTCTGTGTGCTTGCTGAAGATGATCCATATGCATATTTTAGTGAATCAACTTTCAGAAGACCAACTTTCTTATATTTTCTTTTGGAATCTAGCTGCTGGAATAGTCATACAGGGTTCTTAAATAGATCGGTGCTTTAAGGCCACTGTACCACTAATCCACTAATCACACTATTAGCCATTTTATTGTCCATCTCAGAATCCCAATTGGTTTCATCGAAACCATTCTCTAACAGGGGTGAGAACCTTTTCTCTGCCAAGGGCCATTTGCATATTTATAACATAACTAGAGGCCCGATGCACACAATTCATACAAGGGGCTTGGCCCTCGCAGCCCCAGCTGCCTCGGCCTTTGCAATCTGGTTGCCCCATGGCCCTGCCCACTGGTCATTCCAGAAGATCGTTCCAGAATGTCGTTCTGCCATCAGGTCTAATTAGCATATTAGCTCTTTATTATATAGGATTTGTGGGTCATACACACAAAATTATCAACTTAAAAATCAGTCCACTATATTTTGTCAAACACTTCATTAACTCACCCCTAATGCCTTGGCAGGGCCAGACCAAATGATTTTGTGGGACTTATATAGCCAGCAGGCTGGATGTTCCCCACCCTGCTGCTCAAGCCAAGTATAAAAACAAATCTGATCACTTTACTCATAGAATCTTAATTTTGTAAACTGTTTCATTCTTTTCCATGGTGTTTCCATTCTCTTAAAATAAGTATGGCCTTGTAGAGCCTGTCACATTCTGGTCTATACCCAACTCTCCAGCCTGGCCTCAGGCACTGCCTGCTTTGCTGTCAATAGTCAATAAATTAAACTCCTTTTATTTCTCCTAAACATATTTCTTCTCTCTCCTTTCCTGAACTATTTTCTATCTCCCTCTACATTCTTATTTTTTTCTTAATAATTCTTACTCTTTTCAGTCATATTTATCCACCAGGGTGTTTTTTTTCACCCTAGAAAAAACACCCTATATTTCTCCTGTAAAAATTTAATTATGTATGTTTTCCAGACTGGGAGGCACCCTCCATAGAGGACAAATTCAAAACTATTTTCCTCTCTCAGATCTTCTCTGGCTTATAGCAATAGGCAAAAAATACTTTTCATGAATGAACAATCAAATAAGCAAAGGTTTATAAGTTAGTTTGCTTCAAAAAGAAATATTAGGTGAATAAAAAGTGACTTTAAAGGTATTCCAGAATATCAAAATTTGAACATTGCTATCTTTGAGACCATAATAATGCTGAGTTTGTGGCTAGAAATCAACTTTGTACTTGTTATTAAAAGGAAATTTGCAAGCAGGCTTATCGTGTAGATAAAACTAGTGGGGAGCTAGTTAACATAATTTAAAAAAAATTCCCAAATACATACTAGCACATTCACGCTATCTACACACAGTCTTCAAATCAAAAATTAATTTGTTAATTTTGTGGTCTTGTTCAATACCACTGTTATCTGAAATAGTAGCTTTTTCCATGCTCATATTATACCTTTTTGCAAAACAGATAAATCCCCCTCACTCTCCATCCCCACACTATATCGCCTTACCTAATAATAGGCAAACATGTAAATTGACCGTCCCTCCGTTTATGCTCACCAGCCAATCATGGGAGTATGCAATTAACAAAGATGGCGGTTAATTTGCATACATATGCACCCAGTGGCCTGGGTCCCAGGAACATCATCAGGCACCCAAGTCACTTTGACATAGGCCCCGTGTGTGCCCCGAGCAGCCTAGGAAGGGCCTGAGCCAGGGGGCTCCTGGGCAGGGCCTCAGCCTGCTATCAGAGTGAGGGGGCCCCTGCCCAGGCCTAACACCTTGGCCAGAGGTGTTAAGCCTAGGCAGGGGTGGAGCCCACAATCGGAGTGAGCAGGGGCTGAGACGGTGATTGGAGGGAGCAGGGGCAGAGCCTGTGATTGGAGGGACCTGGTCAGGGGAGGAGCCTGCAATCAGAGGGAGCTGGTGGTCCCCTGCCCAGGCCTAAACCCTCGGCCAGAGGCGTGAAGCCTGAGCAGAGGTTGAGCCAGAGATGGGAGGGAGCTGGGGTTCCCCTGCCCAGGCCTAAAGCCCTGGCCAGAGGCCTTAGGCCTGGGCAGGGGCTGAGCCAGAGATTGGAGGGAGCTGGGGTTCCCCTACCCAGGCCCTGAGGCTTTAGGCCTGGGCAGGGGCCGAGCCGGGGATCGGTGTAAACTACAGAGGAAACACCTTTTCTGACAGCTCAGTGGCTAAACTTCCTGTATGCCACTGGTAATATTCTTGGTAACTTGGGTAATAAGAATCCAAGAAGGTGACCTAGGTTTTATCCACCTCACTCCTAGAGAAAGAAAATAAAGGTCCACTGCTGGAAGGCTAAGAAATGTCATAACCTGCCCTAGCCAGTTTGGTTCAGTGGATAGAGCCTCAGCCTGCAGATAGCAGGGTCTGGGTTCAATTCTAACCAAGGGCATGTACCTAGGTTGCAGGCTCCTGCCTGGCCGGGGCCCAGGTTGGGCTCATGCAGGAGGCAACCAATCAAAGTGTTCCTCTCACCTTGATGTTTCTCTCTGTCTTTCCCTTTCTCTTCCATATTCTCCAAAAATCAATAGAAACATATCCTCATGTGAGGATAAAAAAAGAAAGAAAGAAAGAAAGAAATGTCATATCCTATGAAAGACACATCTTGAAAATGACTAAAGAAAGTTGTCATTTTTTCATGGTGACGGGACTGGAGTCTGTGTTGATGAAAACACCTTGGTGGCTGTGGTGACTGGCAGTGGCTGCAGCAGCGGGGTGATGGGGCTGGTGCCTTCCCCTGATCAGCCTGGTCACCTCCCACAAAGGGAGGCCAGACTGCAGCTTAACCCCTCTCTGCAAGGAGAGCAGGGATCGGGCCTAAGCTGTCAGTAGGACATCCCTTGAGGGCTGCCAGTATGTGAGAGGGGGCACGCTGAGCTGAGGGGACCCCCCACCCCTGTGCGTGAATTCTGTGCACTGGGCCCCTAGTCAAATATATAATCATATATTATAGATAAATGCATCCTTTTATTATTATCTAATCTAATAAAAGAGAAACATGAAAATTGACTGCACCTCCACTACGTCCCAAGCCATGCCCACCAGCCAATCAATGACTATATGCAAATTAACCCAACCAAGATGGCAGCCCCATGGAGCTGGAGCAAGCAGGTGGCTTGGTTGCCCCGGCGATGGAGGAAGCCAAGCTTTCTGCCTTCCCTGGCTGGCTGTGGCCTCCGCTCAAGTAAACAAAGTTTCAATTATAGAAGATAAATTAAGCCCAGATACCTGCTTCCAGCCAGCCTCCACTGGGTGCTTGGGTGGCTGGGGGCTGTGGCCAGCCTGCAAATAGCCATCAGCCACTCATCTAGGCTGGCCAAGCACCCCATCAGGGCCCCCACCCTGAAGGGGGTGTGGCCAGTCTGAAACAGCCCTCAGCCCCTCACCCAGGCTGGCCACATCCTCAGAGAGTGAGGGTCCTCACTGGGGGATTTGGCCAGCCTGAAAACAGCCATCAGCCCCTCACCCAGGCTGGCCAGGCACCCCAGAGGGGCCCCTACCCCTCTGCTCAGCCACAAGCCAGGCTTATGGCTGCCAGTACAGCGGTGGTGGTGGGAGCCTCTCCTGCCTCCTCAGCAGCGCTAAGGATGTCCGACTGCAGCTTAGGCCTGCTCCTGGTTGGCAAGTGGACATCTCCCGAGGGCTGCCAGGCTGGCAGAGGGATGTCTGACTGCCAGCTTAGGCCAAATCCCCCGGGGAGTGGGCTTAACCCAGCAGGTGGTCATCCTCCGAGGGGTCCCAGACTGCAAGAGAGCACAAGCTGGGCTGAGGGACCCCGCTGAGTGCAGAAAATTTTTGTGCACCAGGCCTCTAGTATTATATGATGGATGTTTCATATTTTATCTGCTACATCATGTATAATTGTTTCTCTTATAAGTTTTGGAGAGCTAGGCTTTTTGCTTTTCTCCTATGGGAACTGGATCCTTCAGATAATCTGTAGGGACTTTATAAAGGGTCAGGGTTGCTGGTATTGATTATTCTGATATTCTCTTCTATGTCTCTGAATATCTCACTTTAGGAATCCCAAAGCTATGAAGCTATATTTCTTTGGGTGAGGGATCATCTCATTAATACAACATATTATAAAACACAGGGATTTGTTCTCAGGGGAATTGGGGCTTCATGCATATGGATTTAAATAATGTATTTAACGCTTATTAGACAAGAACAAATTACATCTGCTAAAGCCACCGGTTTTACTCTTCAAAGACGTTTATAATAATACTTATCTTACAATAGACTATGAGAATAGGAAATTATATAAAGTACCAGCAATATAGTATACATCCGGTAAACAGTAGTTATTTTTGAAATGTTATTACTAAATGTTTCCTTAATTTTCATTCATTTATCTTGTGATGGAGACATTTTGGTTTCAATAGAAGAAATTAACAAGAATGTCAAAGATGTAGTATCGGAGGCCTTTTCAATTTGGCAGATATATATTAAATAAATAGAAGAATAAATATAGACCCATTTGACACAGTAATCCCACTCCTAGGAATATATCCCAAGAAGTCAGAAACACCAATCAGAAAGAATGTATTTACCCCTATGTTCATAGCAGCACAATTTACAATAGCTAAGATTTGCAAACAGCCTAAGTGCCTATCAACAGGTGAGTGGATTAACTATGGTGTATCTACACAATGGAATACTATGCTGCTATATAAAAACTCTTACCATTTGCATCTGCATGGATGGACCTGGAGAGCATTAGACTAAGCTCTCATTTGTAGAATAAAATGAACAACATAAACTGATGAACAAAAATAGATCCACAGACATAGAAGCATTGAGCAGAACATCAAACCTCAGAGAGAAGGCTGGGGAGGGTGGAGGGTAGATAAGAGATCAACCAAAAGACTTGTCTGCATGCATATAACTATACCACATGGACACAGACAATAAGGGGTGAGGACCTGTGCTGGGAAGTGGGAGCAGGCTGGGAGAGGTCAACAAGGGAAAAAAAAGACATATGTAATGCTTTCAACAATAAGTACTTTTTTTAAAAAGTATGGAGACATTGAAGTAAACAGTGCTATGCAACTGAAAATGAAGATAATTATACTAGGTAACTAGGATTACAGGTGTATGCTTAGTGGGAGAGATATATATGTATTAATTCTCTTGACACTAAAAAATCACCCCAAATTTAGTTTCTCAAAACAATGCTGATTTATTATCTTATAGCGTTCTGTAGGTGAGAAATCTGACGCAGTCTCACTCGGCTAAGATCCTGGTGGGCAGGGCTGCATTCCAATCTGGAAGCTTTAGCAGCCTGGAAACTTTTCTTGTTTCTGGTGGCCAGTTCTTCCATCTTCAAAACCACAACAACAGGCTAGTGCTTTTCACTGCTATCTCTAGGCTCTCTCCTTTGTCATCACATCCCCCACTCTGACCTCAGCTTGGAAAGTTTATCTGCTTTTATGGATTTATGCAGTGAGATTATGTTCACCTGGTTAACTCAGGAAAATTCATCCCAAAGTCCTTAACCTTAATGACATCTGCAAAGTCCCTTTTTTTCCATATAATGTAGCATAATAACAGGTTCCATGGGTTAGGACCCAGACATCTTTGGGAACATTCTTATTCTTCCTACCACTAGGGGCTTTGTAAAGTATTTGGGAAAGATCAGAACAAGGAGATAGCGTTATAATTTTGCCAGAATTCAAATAAAACATTAATAGTAGGTAATGTTTATGATTTAAGTCAATTTGTTTTGTCAAGAAACTCATTAAGCAATTATTCCACTACTCTTTCTACAACTAAACAAAGGAAAATATTATTTTATAATTGAGAACTATTTTAAATTGATTCTGAATTAATGAGATTTTAAGTTTTTAATTTCATTTTAAAATATTTTTTCTAAAGTTTATTATTAAAATCTAGTAATTTTGTCAACAGGTTGAGTTTTAAACAAGGAACACATGAACCTTGTTTCATAACTTCATAACTACAAGGACAATGCTACATTGGAGATACAAATGTTAACATATCTACACTAATAAAAGAGAAAAATGGTAATTGGCGTACGACGCTACCTTTTCATTGGCCAATCAGGGCTATATGCAAATTAACTGCCAACTAAGATTGGCAGTTAACTGCCAACAAGATGGCAGTTAATTTGCATATGTAGGCACAATGCAGGGAGGCGAAAGG
>NW_006298312.1:830783-831684 GCF_000327345.1 Myotis davidii
CGGACGCCTCTGGCGGGGGCGTCAGGCCTGGGCAAGGCGCCGATCAGGCGATCGGAGGGTGATGGGGTCTACGCCTCTGGCCGAGGCATCAGGCCTGGGCAAGGGGCAGAGCCAGCAATGGGAAGGGTCTGGGGGTCCCCTGCCCAGGCCTGATGCCTGGGCCAGAGGCATCAGGCCTGGGCTGGGGGCAGAACCAGTGTGGGGGGAAATGAGGGTCCCCTGCCCAGGCCTGGCGCCTCTATCAGAGGCGTCAGGCCTGGGCAAGGGGTCGGTCCTGCGATTGGAGGGGGGTGGGGGGCAACGCCTGAGGGCTCCCAGTATGTGAGAGGGGGCAGGCTGGGCTGAGGGACACTCCCCCCCACACACACACCCAGTGCATGAATTTCACGCACCAGGCCCCTAGTTATATTTTAATAAACTAGAGGCTCTGTGCACAAATTTGTGCACTGGTGGGATCCCTCGGGCCTGGCCTGTGACCTCTCGCACTCTGGGACCCCACTGGTGCACGATCAGGGCTGGGGAGGGACCATGAGAGGGCTCCAGAGTGTGTCCGGCCAGCATCGTCCAGTCCCAATTGTCTGGACCCCAGCAGCAGGCTAACCTACCGGTCAGAGTGTCTGCCCTCGGTGGTCAGTGCCCATCATAGCTACCAGTCGAATAGTCAAACTGTCACTTAAGCTTTTTTATATATAGACTAGAGGCCCGGTGCACAAAAATTTGTGCACTGGGTGGGGGAGGTCCTCAGCCAGGCCTATGCCCTCTCGCATTCTGGGACCCCTCAGAGTATGTCCACCTGCTGGCTTAGGCCCGCTCCCTGGGGGATTGGGCTCAATCTTGCAGTCAGACATCCCTCTGGCAGCCTGGCAGCCCTCGGGGGATGTCCACTTGCCAGCGGGGAGCA
>NW_006298312.1:832022-849731 GCF_000327345.1 Myotis davidii
TTTTTTATTCTGGGATTTATTTATCTTCTATAATTGAAACTTTGTAGCCTTGAGAGGAGCTCAGAGCCAGCCAGGGCGGGCGGGAGGGAAGCCTCCTCCTCCTCTCTCCTGCTCCATGGCCATGGACGGCTGAAATCAGGTATCTGGGGTTTATTTACCTTCTATAATTGAAACTTTGTTGCTTTGAGTGGAGCTCAGAGCCCGCTGCGGCAAGTGGGAAGCTTGGCTTCCTCCATCATTGGGGCAACCAAGCCTCCTGCTTGCTCCCGCTCCATGGTTGCCGGCAGCCATCTTGCTTGGGTTAATTTGCCTGTAGTCGCTCTGATTGGCTGGTAGGCATGGCTTAAGGCATAGCAAAGGTACAGTCAATTTGTATGTTTGTCTTTTATTAGTGTAGATTGGAGTTAGAATTGTAGGATAAAGTGCTAAGATATTTTCCAGGAATAACTATTGAACTCATTGTATTCTCTCCTGTTTCATATATTTCATATATTTCTCCTTTTTAATTTATTAGTAACTATTATTGCAGTTGACTCTCTTTTTTCTTTCTCTCATTTTCCTCATAGGGAAAAAGGAATGGTGATTAATGTTTATTGTGATCCTACTTGGACCATATATCTCATTTAATTCTTATAGCAAACTCTTAAAGCACATTTAATTTTAATTTTTTATTTTTAAATTAGTTGACATACAATGTTATATTAATTTTAAATGTATAACCTTGTGATTGGACATTTGTATAAGTTCTGAAATGATCATCCTGATAAATCCAGTACTATTCTAACACCACATATAGTTATTACAATATTATTGACTATATTCCCTATTCTATATTTTATATTCCCGTGACTATTAAGTGTTTATCAATAGATAAATGGATAAAGAAGATGGTTATATATTGTACAATGGAATATTACTCCTTCATAAAAAAATAAAATATCATCATTGGTGACAGCATGGATGGACCAAGAGGGTATTACGCTGAACAAAATAAGTCAGACAAAAAAAAATACCATATGATTTCACTTACATGTGGAATATAAGGGAAAAAACAAATGAACAAAACAGAAACAGACTCATAGATACAGAGAACACTTTGAAGAATGCTTGATGGGAAGGGGAAGATGGGTAAAAAGGGTGGAGGGATTAAGAAGTACAATTTGGTAGTTACAGAATAGTCAGTTTGCTTTCATATCTTGGCTATTGTAAATAATGCTGCATTAAACATATGGGTGTATATGTCTCTTTGATTTAGTAGTGTTTTGGGTTTCTTTTGATAAATACCCAGAAGTGGATTCTTCTTTGTCTCTTGTTATAGCCTTTGTTTTAAATTCTATTGTGTCTAGTGTAAATATTGCTACCCTAGCATTTTTATCTGTTTCAATGTTCATAAAGTATCCTTTCCATCCATTTACTTTTAGTCTGTGTGTGTCTTTTGATCTGAAGTGAGTCTCTTGTAGACAGCATGTGTAAGGGTCTTGTTTTCTGCTTCTTTATCTTTCCAAACTACGGAATTGATCCTGTTTCATCTCTTCTACTGTTGAGGCCCTTTAATGTATTCTTCATATCTGACTGGTTCATTTTTATGGTTTCCATATCCGTTTTTTATGCTGTTAAAGTTTCCACTAAGTTCCTTAAGCATCCTTATAATCATAGTTTTGAACTTTGTATCTGGCAGTTTGCTTGCCTCCATTTAATTTAGCTCTTTGTCTGGAGACTTTTCATGTTTTTTTCATTTGGGACCTGTTTCTTTGTTTCCTCAGTTTGGCTGCCTCCCAGTGTTTGCTCACCACAAACACGTTATCCCCAGGGTGTTTTTCAGACAATCAGAGGCGTTTGTTTAACATCACTCCTGCATGAAGCAGTAATAGAAGTTGGGACAAGTTCAAAGTTGAATAACATATTTAAAAATAAAATCTAGGTATTGAAGTTCCTTAAGAAGCTTTGAAAACTCCAACATATACTTGTGAATTTAGAGGGCTATGCTTATTTTCAGAATTGCACCTATGCCCTAGAAATACTGAGATGCCTTCACTTCTGCCTGGCCTTGAACTGAGCACAATCAAGAAGTTACAGTAAAGTCAGATCTGTAAACTGTCTGTTGGAGCATTGGACTAAAGATAAATATCAACACAAAGAGATATACACCTAAACATATAACCAAACTATTAAAAGACAAAGTGATAATCATACAATAAAGGACCATTCATAACTTACAAGGATCTTCATTAATGCTAAATAAAGCAATCAAGATAATGTGGTACTCCCAGAGGATACACATATAAATCAATGGAATAGACTTGAGAGTTCATAAATAAATACACATCTATGGTTCATAGATTTTCCACATAGATAATGTGGGAGGGTCTTTAAACTAATGGCACTTGGATAACATGCAAAAGAATTAAGTTGAACCCTGACTCACAGCATAGATAGAAATTAACTGATAATGTATAAAAAATCTAAATGGAATAGCTAAAACTATAAAAATTTAAAAAGAAAATGTAAGCATACATTTTTATGACTTTGAATTAGACAAACATTTCTTAGATATGACAAGAAAATCACAAGCAACAATAGACAAAATAGATACATGGGACTTCATCTAAATGTAAAAAACAATATGCCTCAAAGGACACCACAAAGAAACTGAAAAGACAGTCTTGGCTGGGTGGCTCCTTCGTTGAATCACTGTTCTGTGCACCAAAATGTTGTAGGTTTGACCCCTATTCATGGCACATTCGGGAGGCAATGGATTACATCATTATTTCTCTCTCTCTTCCTCCCTAGGTTGTGGGGTTTGACCCTTGGTCAGAGCATGTTCAGGAGGCAATGAATAGATGTTTCTCTCTCCCACATTGATCTTCCTCTCTCTCCCCTTTCCTTCTTCTCTCCATCACTTCCTCTTTCCCCGAAAATCACTATAATATATCTTTGGTTGAGGATTATATAAAAAAAGGTAATACATGAAATGTGAGAAAAAATTCCAAACTCCATACCTGATAATGGATTTGTACTTAGAACTTTTAATAAAACTATGACTCAAATTAAAAATAAAAACAACCCACTTAAAAATGGGCAAAGTATTTCTTCCAAAAAGATATACCAGTGCTCAATAAACACATAAAAAGAAGTTCAACATCAGTAGTTATTAGGGAAATGCAAATCTAACCCATAATGAGATGCCATTTCACATGTACAAGGTTGGCTATAATAAAAAAGCTAGACAATAACTAACATTGGTGCATATGTAGAGTAACTAGAACCCTTATACATGGCTGGTGAGGATGTAAAATGTGTAACCACTTTTGAAAATAATTTGATATTTCCTCAATATTCTAAACATAGAGTTATATGATCCAGCAGAATTGAAAGTGTATACTCCTAGGTAGAATTGAAAGTGTATGTCCACACAAAAAATTGTACATGAATATACAAAACATCATTATTCACAATGGACAAAAATTGGAAATAAATTAAAAGTGCATCATCTTATGAATGGATAAACAAAACATAGTATATCCTTAAAGTGAAATATTATTTAGTCTCAAAAAAAGTGAAATATTGTTATATGCTACAACATGGATGAACCTTGAAACCTTGCTAAGTAGAAGAAGACCAACACATAAGGTTACATATTGCATGATTCTATTTTAATGAAATGCCCAGAATAGACACATCCATAGAAACTGTTATGGTATGGGATTTATTTTGTGATGTTAAAAATGTTTTGGAATTAGATCATCGTTATCAGCCTGATTTTACATATACTTGATCTCATTTTTGCATATTCTATTTACTGCTAAATTTTATTAACCAGATTTGTTTCATTTTTATGAAATAAGGATTTCCAAATAAATGTTAAATATATATATGTACCAATTTTGCAGTAATTTTATCTTATGAGATGGGGAAAGGAAAGGGGTGAGAGCCAGGGACAATGAAAGCTCACTAAATTCTCTCAACACTTACATGGATAAGAACACAATTTAGATTGAATTTGGAGAAATCAAAGTATTACGCTTTATTCATTTGAAAGTCAAAGGTTTGTAGATTTACCAAGAAAAAAAGAATGAAACATTAAATAATACTTTTAGTTAAATCAGTAGATAAATAAATGAGGCAAGATTAATGGCAGTGCTTTAAACTATGGCTTTCATGGTAAAAATTAGTTTTAAAATTCTTTATATTTGATATATTTATTGCACATTTACATTTTTTCAATAAGATCATAATTTTTGTTCTTAATTTCATGTCTCACTTTCTTTAAGACAATTCCATTGCAACAATTTGAAGTCATTCTGAACTTACAATTATGTGACTTAGCTTTTTTTCCAGGGATTTCATTGGCTAACATAATAAACATTTTAAATATAATTTTTCTAGTTTTATTGAGAAATAAGTGTATTTCTGTATATTTTTAAAGTATAAAATATGGTAATTTGATTGCATATATTGTGAAATGATTACTACAAAAGGTTTAATTAACATCCAGCTTTTCATATAGATACAATAAAAAGAAAACATAAAAAGAAAAAGGAAAAATATTTTCTTCTTTTTATAAGAACTCTTAAGATTTAGTCTCTAAACAATTATTCTGCATATTGTACATATCATACATATCATACAAGAGCCATTATATCCCTAGTATTTATTTATCTTATAACAGAAAATTTGTACATTTTAACTACCTTCCTCCAAATAACCCTCCCCCCATCCTCTGCCTCTGGTAACTACAAGTCACAAGTCTGATTTCTTTTCCTAGCAGTGTGGCTTTTTGTTTGTTTGTGTTAGATCCCACATATAAATGAGATCATACAGCTTTTGTATTTTTCTGACTGATTTATTTCACTTAGCATAACGCCTTCAATGTCCATCCATGTTATCTCCAATAATAGGAATTCCTTATATGTTTTTTTATGGCTAAATAATATTTCATTGTTCCATTGTTCCATTGTATATATACCACAATTTATTTATTCATGTAGCTATTGGTGGACACTTGATTGTTTCCAAGTCTTGACTGTTGAAAATGATGCTGCTGTGAATATGGGGGTGCAGATCATAATCATTTTATTATCATTATTATTATTATTATTTTTACTATTATTAGAGGCCTAGTGCACAAAATTTGTGCACTGGGGGGGTTGTCCCTCAGCCCAGCCTGCACCCTCTCCAGTCGGGGACCCCTTGGGTGATGTCCGACTGCCTGTTTAGGCCCTATCCTACAGGGATCGGGATCCTACAGGGATCAGGCCTAAACAGGCAGTCAGACATTCTTCTCACAATCTGGGACTACTGGCTCCCAACCGCTCGCCTGCCTGCCTGCCTGATTCCCCCTAACTGCTTCTGCCTGCCTGCCTACCCCCTAACCACTCCAGTCTGATCACCCTCTAACCACTCCAGTCTGATCACCCCCTAACCACTCCTCTGTTAGCCTGATCAACTCCTAACTGCCCCCCTGCCAGCCCGATCACCCCCAACTACCCTCCCCTGCTGGCCTGGTCCCCCCCCCACTACCATTCCCTGCCAGCCTGGTCCCCCCCAACTGCCCTCCCTTGATGGCCATCTTGTGGCTGTGGGCACCACCATCTTTGAGGGCATGGCAGTCAATTATCATATTCTCTCCTTATTGGCTGTGGGTGCCACCATCATTGAGGATGGGGCAGTCAATTAGTATATCCCTCCTTATTGGCTGTGGGGACCTCCATCTTTGTGATGGCATGAGGGTCAATTAGCATATTTCCTCTTTATTAGATAGGATTATTATTATTATTATTGTTTGTTAACCTTCACTGGAGGATATTTTTGATTTTTAAATGGTTTGGAAGGGAGGCAGGCAGAGAGAGAGAGATAGAGAGATAGAGAGAGAAACATTGATGTGAGAGAGACACATAAATTGGTTGTCTCCCAAGGGCCTAGAGATAAAGCCTGAAACCTAGGTATGTGCACTTGGCCAGAAATCAAACCCAAGACCCTTCAGTGCATGGGCTGACACTATAACCATGCCAGCTAGGGCTTAAAGTATCTCTTGATTTTTAAAAAACAAAAAGGAAATTCATGAGATGCAGTTATGGTCATGTAAGGGTAATATGTAATAAACTTGTTTTATGTTTCTTCTTTATTATGTGTAGTGTGTTGTGTGTGTGTAGATGAAAAAGTAGACCATGTTTGGGAGAAGTACTTTTCTTAAATCATCAAGTAACATTTGAAGACATAATAATAGTACTTTCCATACAAATGATGAAGAATAATACTATTTATTTCCATATTGACTATGGCTAGAGATGGACCTGATGATTCCTGGAACCTGTGAATCAGAGTTATGTCCATAACCTGTCTCCATTGATGCTCACCTGTGAACTATTTCTTGGTGACTCACCCAGCCAGGTTAAAATCAGTAAGAGCAGAAATTGGAGAAAGCTTATGCTTTTATTAGAAATCATATGCTGTTATTCATGTTTCATTTTATGCAGTCACATTTTCAAAGGCTATGCTTTTTAGCTATTTTTAATACCAGAAACTATCTGAGTTATGCCAATTTTTAAGCTAAAATTTTTAATAATTAATGTATGAGAATTAGTAGTATTCTTGATAAAGTAAAGGTCTGTTTTCATGATTTTGAATGATATCCTTTTTCTCTTCCATGGTCTGTGAAAAATACTATTTCCCCAAAGTTTTCTCATATGTATTTTTAAAAGTCCAGAGGAAGCCCAGTGCCCATGAAAAAAGTCTACTGAATTTCCATTCTTCTGTGTTTCCTTTGAACAGGGTTTAGGTTCTAAACATACACTTTTCCTCTCTCCAGTCCTCACACTACTGTCAAAAGGCCAGCAGGACTCATCTGATTATATCCTTTATCTTCTTGATGCCAATTAACATCTAGATTCCAGTCCTTCCCTATTTTTCCACTCTAAGTATGATATGACTTCACATTTTCCTCTTCTACTCCTATCTCCCACAAATTTCCAACTTCTGGAATATATTACAGTGGCCTTTGGCATTGATTTCCCATTGCCAACAATAGTCTCTGTATAATCAACTACTTCTCAAAAAAATCATTATATTTTCTAGCTGTATTTGAAATGTGGACATTCCTTGGGGTCACTACAATGGGTACATTTTTGTTTGTTTGTTTTGTTTGTTTTCGATCCTACATCTCTCATATCAATGAGCTTGAAAGTGGTATGGAGTCCTTTTGGCTGTTCTTTGGAACTTTTAAAGCCATTTATATCATATTCATACCACTCCCCTTTCCGTTATCTATCAATCCTCTTTGAAGATTTTAGCAACTTTTGTACTATCAGTCTTTCTTGTACTGCCCCATTTCTATCCTTAGTGATTTTGATGTCCAAATAAGTAAGAGACTCTTTTAATTTAATGTCCTTTCAGTTTCTTGAACTCATATCCTCCAAAGTTCAAGCCTGTATGATACCCAACCATTAACACCCTGTCGTTACCAATAACTAATTCAGTAACTTCAACTTTAAGCATCTTATTCACTGGCTACCATTTCTGCCATTTCCATCTCACTTTCTCTGTTACCTCAACACTATAAATTATTTGACCACCCCTCAGGTACCTCATAATCTTTCTTTTTAAAATTTTACCCTCCTCATATCCATGCACTCCTTCCCTCTTTACCTAAGTCATTGCCTGTGGTCTATCATTAAAATGTATACACTCCCAACTCCTTTGTTTCTTTATCCTTTACAAACTTCCTTGGAAAAACTGGAATGCTTGTTATGTACAACTCTCGCCTCTTTGCATTAGCTGACTGTGACTAGGAAAAATACAGTTTAGTTAATTTTGTCCCATTAATAGCTATTCATATCAGGTAGGCACTTTATACTGACCAGAAATCAGAATTATTTCTTTAGATCATTTACCCCATTTTTTAGTTCTATCCCATGTCTTTTCTTCTCTTTTCCAATGTGTTGTACCTCTTCTTTAACCTCAGAGGGTAATCTGTTTCTCATGAAGCAATCCAGAGAAAATTTCCACTAGCACTCACCACCACATCTGCACATGCACCAGCATGTTTCCTTGTTCTTTGACATTCTTCCTGTTAAATAAGTGACCTGCCCATGTGAGGTGTCTTTAATACTATTTTCCAAGGCTTCTGATTCTCCCTCCCAGTGGTTCTCAACCTTCCTCACGCCACGACCCTTTAATACAGCTCCTCATGTTGTGGTGACCCCCAATTTCATTGTTACAAATTTAACATAATTAAAGCATAGTGATTAATCACAAAACAATATGTAATTATATATGTGTTTTCCGATGGTCTTAAGCGACCCCTGTGAAAGGGTCTTTCGACCCCCAAAGGGGTCGCGACCCACAGGTTGAGAACCACTGGTCTAGGTAATGGCTGTACTGTGAGTATAGTCATCATGAAGACATAACCTCTAGCCAACTAGTTTTGAATGAATTGCATAGCCACTTAAATTTTGGGAGTGTTTGAAGTATAGTTTATGCTGAACTGATTCATCATGGTGTTTCTAATGGGAAGCATGACTTTTTTCTTTATCTATTTCCATTACAATCAAGAACACTGGCATTGTACCCCTTGTTACCTTGCATTTATTTACCTTTCCTTACTAATAGATTATGCCCATAAAGCAGTTCATGTTCAAAACATATCTTTTTTGTTCCTCATTCTTTTTTTTAAAATATATTTTATTGCTTTTTTACATAGAGGAAGGGAGAGGGACAGAGAGTAAGAAACACCAATGAGAGAGAAACATTGACCAGCTGCCTCCTGCACACCCCCCGCTGGGTATGTGCCCACAACCAAGGCACATGCCCCTGACCGGAATCAAACCCGGGACCTTTCAGTCCGCAGGCCGACGCTCTATCCACTGAGCCAAACCGGTTTCGGCCTCATTCTTGATATATATGCCCAATTAGGATAGAATTCTAGGTTAATAGTTTTATTTTAGCATATTGAAAATATGATTTTACTTTCATCTAGTTTCCCTTCCTGCTGCTGTGTTATCAACAGCCAGATTATCATTCTTTGAAGGTAATCTGTTTTTTCTCTCTGGTACCTGTTAAGAATTGTTTGACTTTAGTGTACTGAGGTATCACCATAATATGGCTAAGTTTAGATTACTTTTTATTATTAATTGGAATATTTTTAATATTTTTGGCATTTTCATCATTCTGAAAGTTTTTAAGCTATTCCACTTTGAAACAATACCTCAGTCCAAATTTCTATTTTTTCTTATTTTGGAACTCAAAAATCACCTCTTCCAAAAATATTCGTTAAGTGTCAATTTGGTCACACTTTCCTACATGTCCTGTTAAACACTGTGGAACAAAGTCTAAGGGTTGTATTAGATATGTTCACCAAAGCTGTCAATTGCCTGGTATTCAACAGCAGCTGTGAGAGTCCTCATATAGAACTAAGCAGTGCCCCCTCTCTGAAACTGTAATTACTTGTAACCTGAGCCTGCCACATTGTGTAGGTATTTCTATCAAGTTTTACCCTATGCACTGGAAATCAAACGTACTTTGTAACATTACCTAGTACTTCAGAGAAATCAAAGACGCTACTACTGAGATATTAAAAATTTAAGTTTTACTTATTTGTAAATTTCTAAAACATTCTTATCTGAAACAGGAATTGGAGATTTTTACTTACCTATTGGTCACTTTTAAAAAATAAGCAATACGAGTATTCCTTAAAATATCTTTAATTTATTTCCGAGAACAATCTTCTCTAATACCTGACCTATTATAAAAGGTAAGTTAATAAAGCAAAAGATAGGGCACACAGCAGGGGGCCTGCCCAAGCTCTGGTGCTCTGAGTATCTCTGAGTGGCTGTGAGTCCAGGGCTTGGTTCCTTCTCAAACCCTGCCCACTGTACTAACTGTTGGGAACTTAGTCCAAGTTCCTCTTTATCCTCTGCTCACTAGTAACAGGTGTTGGGTCTAAGCCCCCCTTCCTGGGACTGGACCTCCTAGGATGCCAGGTCTTAGATGGAGAAGCCATGCTCCAGCAGACTTCTTCTCACTCCTGCCTCAGCCAACTCCAGCCAACTAGCTGATCAGTAACCTACTTTTATACCATTTAGACAAAGAAGGTTTTGTGACAATAGTTATATCAATCATATTGACTACTGAAGGGCACAGTGTACTGTGTGTCCTTGCACCCATGGTATCTTGGCCTGATTAGATTCCTTGAACATCCTGTTTAGGCACATGCCCAGAGCGGCCTTTGGCCATTCTGGTGTATTGATAGCACGGCCTTTGTGCTCCCACCGGCCTTGACTATCCAGGGACCTGGCGTGGTTCCCACAACCAGCTAGAAGAAATATTTATTTACATAATAGTAATAGTAATACTTCCAACATATATTGGGACTTTGTATGCATATGGGATTGTTCTAGTGATTTACATTATTAATTCACTAGATCTTTATGGTCAACTCTGTGTGGTACATAGTGTATCCATTATACAGATGGAAAGCCAAGGGACAGAGAGTTAAGTGACCTGTTCTTTGGCAAGTGGCCAATAAATTGTAGACTCTTAACTCAGAGTCTAGCTCTAGAGCAGGGGTGGGCAAACTTTTTGACTCGAGGGCCACTATGGGTTCTTAAACTGGACCAGAGGACCGGAACAAAAGCATGGATGGAGTGTTTGTGTGAACTAATATAAATTCAAAGTAAACATCACTACATAAAAGGGTACAGTCTCTTTTTTCAATAGTTTTATTCATTTCAAACGGGCCGGATCTGGCCCGTGGGCCGTAGTTTGCCCACGGCTGCTCTAGAATGTTCTCTCTGAACCTTGACATCATATTGCTTCTGTGGGAAAAAAATATCATGAGAATTTATTAAATTCTCACTATGAGAAGTCACTTTGCAAAGAATTTTCAAGTATAGTATTTATTGCCATGTAGCAATTTACCATAAACCTAGTGGTTTAAAACAATACATATATATTCAGTCAGTGTTTCTGTGACTCAGGAATCCAGTCATGGCTTAGCTGTGTCCTCTGTTTGGGGTCACACAAGTCAACAGTCAAGGGGTTCACCTGGCTATGCTCTAATCTAGATGCTGGATTGGGGATTAGTCTACTCTCAATTGCACAGGATGATGGTTGTCAGGGTCAGTTTTTTTTCTGGTTGTAGCACAACTGGTCTTGCTACTGCTGTTTCTTCGCTGTTGGCCACTCTCAGCTCCTCCAGTCCAGCCACAGTTACTGGAGAGAACCTGCACTAACAGGGGAGACTATGTAGGTTTCCTAACATGCTGCTTACTTCATCAAACCAGCAAAGAGAGTCTCAAGAACAAGTTGGCTAGTAGGAGAGAATCTTACATAATTTAATGTAATCATGGGAGTGGCCGTCCTTCACCTTACCATAACGTATTGGTTAGAATAAAGTCCCAGATTCTGGTCACACTAAGAGAAAAGGATTACAAAACCTTAACTTTCAGGAGGTGGGAATCATAAAAGGGTCAACTTAGCATCTGCCCAACACTGTCTTCTGGACCAAAATGACATGACTCTCACATCCAAAATAAAGTCATCCATCCTAACTTCCCCATAAGTATTGTCCCATTACAGTATTTGATTAAAGTTCAAAAACCTCAACATAAAAGTCAGGTCAAGGTATGGATGAGGTCGTTTATGTGGTGGTCAAAAGCTAAGTTAATCCCCCATCATCTCTGCCTTTGATGTCCATGTCCTTGTATAATAACCGCCTCTTGAGTATGAGCAGGACCTGTAATTAGCTTCTAAACAGTAAAATCTGGCAAAGTGGCAAAGTTAATGAGATGTTAGTACCAAGGCTGAATTGGAAGACATAAGACTATATGGCTGTCAGACTCGCTCTAGCAATGTCCTCCCTTTCGGTGTGTTCCAAGAAGGCAGAGGCCATACTGAGAGCCCTAGGGGGCAAGGCACTGAAGGCAGCCGATCACAGCCAGCCTGGGGCTGCCTTTAAACTACAGGCAAACGGAGCCAGGGCCATGGAACCAGGGCCTCAAGGAAAGGAAATTTGTCAACAATCTCAGTGAATTTAGATGCAGAGTCTTCCTTAGTTCAGCTTCCAGATTAGAATAGTGTCTGTCAGACAACCTGATTGCAGACTTAGGACCGAAGCAGGGGACCCACCTACGCCATGCCTGGACTCCTGATGCACGGGAAGTCTGAGACAGGAAAATGTTTGTTTTAAGCTGCTAAAATTCAATATGTATCAGTTTCATTTTTCTCACAACAACCTATGAGTTATGAACTATTTTACAGTTGCAACACCAAAGGTACAGAAAACATGAAGCTGCTTTCCCAAACTCACCTTGGCAGTTGAAACAAAATGAGGATTTAAACCTACTTAGTGTATCATCAGAGTTTGCCTTCTTCCACAAAGCACTACACAGGCTTTTTTATTTTATTTTTTTAGCTTCATGAATATAAAAAAAAGATTCGGTCAGCATTTTCTCCTGATTGTTATCAGTCACCTGTGACTACAGTTCCATAAGATTAAGTGTATTTTCATCCCTATTTGCTCAGCAGTCAAGAGAAATGATTTTAAAATATTAATTACAAGTTGTCTCTATATTTTCTCCATCAGATCGCTCTCTGTTAGGCAGTGCTAATGTTCATATATAGATTGCTCAGATCACCTTGCTATTTCTCTTTACCCTCCAGCTACCTGCCATCTTGTCATTTGTCTTCTCCCCTGGAAGCTGTCCAAGTTCACGGAGAGGAGGGCAAACTCAAATGGCTCTTAATAGCAGCTCTTATCAATGCAGCTGTGAGGGAAGAGTGAGCAACTATTGTCTGACATCTTTATCATCTGTGAATTTTAATTATTCAGATGATTCCCACCCCCATTACACTGAATAACTGAGAGTTGGATTTACTGTATCTCAGAGATACTTTGCATTCCTTAATATTTATCACTAAGCTAATATAATCATAGGTATGAAAACTTATAAAACAAAAGCAAACTTATAAAACAAAGAAAATACTCATTTTTTCCTGTTTCATCCCAATTCCTGTGGGATGTACAAGCTCTTATACACAAAGTGTAGTTTTATAATAACCAAATGCAATTTTAATGTGTTTTTTTCCATAGCTACTTGAAATTTTGGCTCAAATTTGAGATCATTAAATAGCTGTAATGATGTCACCAGAAGTGCCATGCTCAACCAAATGCAAACATAATTAGAATTGAAATGCCATTTTAATTTCTGTTACATATTTTTAGCAGGAATTAATTTAATAATACTTGCATATCAAAATTATATATAGGTACCATGACAATTACTAATTTTTTCAACCATATGCATTGCTTTGATTAACATTTATTGTTTCAATAAGTGCATATAAATGCACACAGAGATATAGTAGAAATAGGTAGGTAGATGATAGAGAATGGATAGATAACGTGTAAAGTGTATTTTTGGTACAATTTCAGAGTGCAATGCAGTGTATTAGCTTGTACAAAAAATATAGGATATTCTTTAAATCACTGTCTGGGAGATGAACAAATTACATAGAATGAATTCAAAATTTTTTGCTCTGTACAAAAATTATGTTTTGCAATTATAAGTGATCATATTCAGAATGATCCTTTCTGAAGTGGGTCAGGAAAGAGGAGCAAAAGACTGTGCAAGATGTGGTAAATATGTTTTCATCCCAGTGTAATATTTTATATTTTACTTTTCTCCACTTAAAAAAATCAGCAAGCATATATTAATTTCTACACCAAAAATATTATTTAAAAGAACAATATTCTGGCTTAATAATAGTAACTGCTTACCTGTATTGAGAACAGTGAAGTGATACATTAATGTTACGTACTTTACAAACATTGCACCACTTTCATCCTTTCAGCCACCCTATTATGTCATTTCCACTTTCAGATGAGGAAACTGACGCTAAAGAATAGTTTATCTTGTCCAAGTCCCAGAGCTATCTCAACTTTGTTTTCTTATTACTCTGATACTTAGTAGATACGTTAGCCACTTGTTCATTTTTTCATAAATTGTCAATATCAGGGAAAATGGATTATTGTCATTGGATTTTGGGTTATTAGTTACTGAAATAAATTTCTGGGGCCTTGGATTGATAAATACTAATTCCTGGAAGCTGTCCAAGAGAATTTGAATTTTGTTGGTAATAACAAAGGCTCCCCTTATAGAACACTTGACAATAAGGAGACGGTTTTGTGTCTTTATTTACAACTGCATTTATGACCATTCAGTTACTATTGTGTAGCCCATAGAATGCAGGAGAATTGGTGTCTTCAACCCTGAAGGGGACTTTACTTACTGAGGAAACTATAAATATCTTCAAATACAGGGAATCTCTTGGTAATTGCTGTTACTAAGAGATGTTGGCTCAGAAATAGTTGAAATAAAAAGTAAAGAAAAATGCCTCAAACCAAGAAAACCTTAAATTGTGTTGCACTTCACAAATAAAGAACCACATTTTCTACCTAATATAATCTTCACAAACAAAGCCATTCATTTTTCCTCTCAACATTCAACTCATTTGCCTCCCAAACAGGAACTCCAGGCTCATAGAAAATTTGGCTGGATTTGGCTGGCTCTGTAGCCGAAACCATTTAAACTTTCATTGATGCTAGCTTAGTTCAACTTGAATTGAGCCTATATCTGTACTTTATCCATGATACCTGACCTATGAAAGCCAGTTCTAGAACATCAAATCTTTTATTTCTCAGTGTATTAATTACAATCTGAAAAATTTACATCTACTTCTACCCTTACATGGACATACACCTACACTATAAAATCTTGATATTTTATCCCCAAAAGAGTTCTTGATGAACATAGATAAATTATTACTGCATAATTAAACCATTATCACTAATTGTTAAATATGTAATTTAGAAAAAATATTAAATGAGAAATTTAAAGAAGTTGCTAGGTGACACAACAAATAAGAATGTTTTTATTTTTTAAAATAATCCTAATAATCTTATCATTTCCCCCTTTATGGAAAGTCGCTAGCACTGAGGCAGATTAGGAAGAGGGACAGAGGAGGAAATGTTCTTTGGCGTTATGAATGCCCAGGAGCATCAGCAGTTGTGAAGAATGGTAATGAAGCATTTGGCCCTCGTTTGGCATTGCTCACTATTGGGAGGATTTTCCTACAAAAGATCAGCTGTTCGAAGTGTTCCGCAGGCTATCACTTTGACTTTGGCTTATTGGCATCTACATGCTGTTGAAATTGATGTTCCACCTTCAGCATGGCACAGTGCCCTTTTCACAGATGGGCCCAGGTGTTGGCATGACACAGAGAAAACATTGTCATTACATTCAAGTGTTAGATACTAGATTTCTTTCCTTAAGTGTCACATTGTGATTTTGGAAACAATTTTATCCTACTGAGGAATAATAGTAGGCATTATTCAAGAATTTATACTGGCTGAAGGATACAAGAGGCAACAACTATAGAATTATTAATAAGATATTATTATATTTCTAAATTTTAAAGTATGATAGCAGGATGATTTATCCTAAGGTCAATTCTCCACTAAAAATATAAAAAGGATTTATATCTAACTTGAAATTTATCTTATGTGCTTTAATTTCAAAATTCATTAGAATGCAGAACTTTCTTGCGTTAAATGAAATCTAAAAAATGGACTTATTAGATGTTATTAAGCATTGGCTAAATCAATGTTAAAATTTTGTCTAAAAGCAGAGGGAGACACTTAAACTAGTTTTCCAAATGAAGACTAGATCTTTAACTGAAATAGTCCTCAAAGAGTGACAGGGAGGACATTATCCAAAGTCATTTTGCATTTTGAGCGCAGAGTGCCCAGCTGCGACATCGGTGAGGTTAAGAGGTGTTAGCGTGTGTGCCTTTTAAATGAGCAGAGTCAGTGACAGCGAACAGTTCGGCTTACTGGCTGTGCACGCTGTGCTTTATTGTGGTGTTGCCAGCTTCTCTGAATGAAAACACGAGCACAAATTAAATGGCTTTATGAACTCTTAGGGGGAACAGTTGTTCTAGTGGCTTTCCTACAAATGCCTAATTAATTCTTGAAGTAACCAAAATTGTTCTTTTGTGATCTGTGATTGAGAATCTAAGAGAAAACCTGCGCAGAAGAAACTAAGTGAAAGGGGAGTGGGGATTTCATGATTAGCTTTCAATTCACTGCTTTGGGGACCAGCACAATTTAGTTATTCTCCTCATTAATCTTACATTAGCAAGCTAATGAAACATTTGGGTGAATAAATTATGAGTAATAAAAGCATTAATTTTATTTTTCTGAACACTCAATTATGCTAATTGGCATCTGTTATTGTTTATTGTATATATTTATCTATGGAAATTAAGGACAAATATGGAATACATGAATGATTTTAAATGCTGCCAATACAATACATTTCTGTACTTTGTACACTTTTTGTAATTTTGAGATTACCACCAATTTATAAAACTTAACCATATTTAAATTATATTTCCATTTAAGTATACCTTCTTTTTTATTTAAAACACAATTGGGTTCTTTTAACATTGAACATAAGTTTCTGTTAAAATAAATACCATTGTCTTACGAACCAACTCAATACAACATGATTAGTACACATGTAAACTATTTCTAAGCATGAGCACTGTACATTGAGCTCTGAATGAGTTTAGGAGTTTATAAATTTTTCTATTTCTGGATGCTCAATAGGATAATTTATTAAAAAAAAAGACTCCCTTATATTTTATCAGATATTCGTATATTTAGGTGTTCGTTTGTTTTTCAGGAAGTCTCTATTTTTTTACTCTTTCACAGCCAAAGTACCTCTCTTCAATGTAGATTTCCATTTAAAGGAGACTTTATTTCTGCAACATTTTTCATGGTTCCCTATTTTAATGTCCCATCTCATTAATAACAAATAAGAGACATTGTATTTAAACATTGTTTTCTAAAATAATTTATGCAATTAATTACATTTAACAAGGTGAGCGTTACTTACAGGTGTTAAGTCTTAAACACTGTATATCAGAATCTAATTTCTATATCTGTCCAAGTGTTGACTTATAATTCCATATACCTGTCATTGTTAATTAGAAGTCAGCTGCCCCCCCTCCTCCTCACAACATATAAAATGAAGACTAGAAAGCTAATTAAGCAATCTGGGTGAGTAAGTTGGTTGTCCAAACCAAAACAATTAATTGAAGAAGTTATATTAGTTTCTCTTGTATCTTCCTCTTGAGAATTATTCAAGCAATATAGTAGTGAAAAAATAAATCAATAAATTTCTGTGCAATTCTACTCCTGGAACTTGACTCATAAAAAAAGTTCTACCTTTTTCTATAGACTGTTTGTCTATTGTTATATTTATTTGACTATATTAAATGGCTGCATGTAGTTTTTTTTGTCCTAATTTTATCCAAATCACTTGTTTGAATGATGAGGTTTATATGTGTTCTGTGTTTCTAAAGTCTTAATAAAAAATGTTAGTGTTCACCTAAAAGGTTAACTAATTAATTCAATATGCGCATGCATGTTTTTTGCTATTGTCATAAAATGGAGACCAACAAATCACAGTAGTAGTTTAGATACTTCTGACAAGCTTTAACAATCTACACTAATAAAAGACAAAAATGGTAATTGGCATATGACGCTACCCTTCATTGGCTAATCAGGGCTATATGCAAATTAACTGCCAACTCAGATGGCAGTTAACTGACAACAAAGATGGCGGTTAATTTGCATATGTAGGCACA
>NW_006298312.1:850735-867297 GCF_000327345.1 Myotis davidii
GGCCATTCTGACCCCCCCCACACACACACACACCCAGTGCATGAATTTTGTGCACCGGGCCCCTAGTCTATACTCATAAAAGGGTAATATGCTAAATAGACCTGGAGACTGGACATTTTCCTACCGTCTGACTTCCTTCCGGACAAAGCCATGGTGGTGGGGGCTAAGGCAGAGGTGGTTAGGAGCAATCATGTCAGCAGGGGAGGGCAGTTGGGGGCCATGAGGCCAGCAGGAGAGGGCAGTTGGGAGCCATGAGGCCAGCCGGGGAAGTCAATTGGGGACCATGTTATAAAGTTCTATTTGCAGGCTGGCCAAGCTGCCCACCAGGGACCCTCACCCCATGAAGGTGTGGCCACCCCACATCCTCCCAACACCTGTCATTTATTGATTTAGTGATCATATCCATTCTGTCAGATGTGAGGTGATATCTAATGTAGTTTTAATTTGCATTTCTCTGATTATTAGTGACATTGAGCATCTTTTTGAATGTCTATTGCCCATCTGCATGTCCTCTTTAAGGAAGTGTCTATTTAGGTATTTTGCCCATTCAGTGGGTTGTCCTTTTATTTATTTTGTTGACCGTTTGTTTTCTGTGCAAAACCTTTTCAGTTTGCCTTAACCGGTTTGGCTTAATGGATAGAGCATCAGCCTGCGGACTCAAGGGTTGTTGTTGTTGCAATGGTAAATGGAATTGGTTTTTTAATTTCTGTTTCTGAGAATTCATTATCAGTGTATAAAAATGCCATCAATTTGATTTCTGGGTGTTAATTTTGCCAATTTGCCAAATTCATTTATTAAATTCAGTAGTTTTTGATGGACTCTTTAGGGTTTTCTATGTATAATATCATGCCATACGTGTATAATGACAGTTTTTACTTCCTCCTTTCTAATTTGGATGCCTTTTATGTTTTCTTCCCTGATCGCTGTGGTTAGGACTTCCAGTATGCTGTGGAAAAGAGTGGTGGAAGCGGAAAAGCCTGTCTTGTTCCTGTGCTTTGGGGTAATGGTTTTAGGTTTGGCCCATGGAGAATGATATTGGCTGTAGGTTTGGCATATATGGACTTTATTATGCTGAGCTATGATCCCTCTATTCCCACTTTGCTGAGAATTTTTACCAAAAATATGTATTGGATTTAGTTGAATGCTTTTTCTGAATCTATGGAGAGGATCATGTGATTTTTATCCTAAAATATGTTAATGTGATGTATCCTATTGATTTGCAAATACTGGTAGTGTACCAGCCTTGCATCCCTGGAATAAATCCCACTTAATCGTGGTGTATGATATTTTTAATAAATTGCTGGGTCTGATTTGCTAATATTTTGTTGAGGATTTTAGCATCTATGTTTATCAGGGCTATTGGCCTGTAGTTCTCTTTCTCTTTAGTGTCTTTATTTGGTTTTGCAATTAGGATAATGTGGCCTCATAAAAAGGGGTTGGAAATGTCCCTTCCTCTTGGATTTTTTTGAGTAGTTTGAGGAGGATAGATGTTAGTTTTTCTTTGAATGTTTGATAAAATGGGGAATGAGGCCATCCAGACCAGGGCCTTTACTGCTGAGAGGTGTTTTCGTTTTGTTTTGTTTTGTTTTTAATTACTTCTTCAATGTCATCAGTTGTTAGTAGCCTATTCAGGTTTTCTGATTCTTCCTGATTCAGTTTTGGAAGATTAGATTTTTCTAGGAATTTATCCATTTCATCTACATTGTCCCACTTGTTGGCATATAGTTATTGTTCATAGTATTTTCTTACTATCCTTTGTATTTCTGTGGTGTCAGTTGTTACTTCACCATTTTTGTTTCTGATTTTATTTATTTGAGTCCCCTCTCTTTGTGTCTTAATGAGTCTGACTAAAGAAGCATTAATCTTATTTATCTTTTCAAAGAACCAGCTCTAGTTTCACTGATCTTTTGCATTGTTTTTGTGTTTAAGACCCTTTCCTGCAATTTCAAAGCCATCACAATTTCCTCAGTCGTAATCCATAGTATTATTTTTTCTGCTGTTTTTTATCACTGTTTTATAAAAGGGCCTTGTATGCCAAGCAGCCCCCAAGTCCTGAAGAAGCTGAGAATCCAAAATCAATGAAGACAAGTCCAGCTTGTTGATTTACTGGGAATTTACTTACAAAAGAAGTGTGTGCAGCAGTAGGACAGAAAAATGGATCCCTGTATGGCTCAGCCCCCAGACCATCAATTTTATACACGCCTAAAACAGGGACTTATGTACTCCAAAAGGAATGTAAGGGTGCTCTCAGGAGTAAAGGGAACAGCTCCTGGGGCTCTGGCATCAGGGCAGATTAAAAGATAGATAACACTGAGGGCACATTGCCCTAGAGAAAGGACTAAATGGTGAAGAAAGTTGATTAATGTTAGTTCTGATTATTTCAAAGCCTCAATACACATTCCAGAGTTCAGGGGGTAGGGAAGATCACAAGGGTTCAGGTCAATTAGCATTAACATTAGGTCAGTTTTTTAAGATAAAGTTAGCTTTTTCCACATAATCACTTTATTTTATTTTTTCTTAATTTTAGAAACACTTATTTTGTAGGTATCTCTTTTTTCTTCCTTAAACTCTATTATTAAGTCAATTTTTAAAAATCTTTTAGTCTGTGGCCTCATAAAGGTAGAGGAAACCGACCCATCATATTTATAACCTCAAAGGTTGTTCTTGACTATCACTTTTAAATTGTAAGAACTTAAAACTATTGTAAACACAATTTAATATTGTTATATTAAATACTAGAGGCCTGATGCATGAAATTTATGCAAGAGTAGGCCTCCCTTCCCTCAGCTCCTGGCACTGGCTTCTCTCTGGCACCCGGGACTCAGGCTTCCCTCGTAGCCCTGGCTTTGTCCAGAAGGTCATCTGGAAGGACGTCCAGTCTAATTAGCATATTATGCTTTTATTATTATAGATTATCTAAAGAAGAGACACTAACAAAGGATATTTTAACTGCCAGTATATTTCTTCCAGTATATCTGAATGATTATTGTTCATAGAGATACATAAGAAAATATTTTTATGAAATATGTACAATAATAAAATGGGACAATACAAATGGAAGAAGGAAACCAATATTGAGGGGGATACTTTAAATAAAGTACAATAGCACAACCAAGTATGAAATGGAGTCTATAAAAATATATGAAATTACATTTACATTACATAAAATCCTAGGTTTTATTAAGACACATATAACTTCTGAACATATGCAGTATTTCAAAACTCTATAAAATACTTGTAAGCATACTTTAATCATAACCAGAATATTTTCTACAAATATGTTAAAAGTGTATCTATAGTGAAAGAAAAGCTAACTGAAAATTGAAATATTTAAATCCATTTCTCATTATGTAGCTTCATTTAATAAGTTAATTAGAAAATCAAAGTAATTTTAAAATATAAGCAAAAATAATGATGATATTTATTAAATGTGCTGTGCTTTTCTTATTTATTATATGACATAACATAGAAAGTATCTAATTTTCACCCTAGCCATTTTGGCTAAGTGAATAGAGTTTAGGATAGAGTGTATGGACTAAAAGGTCCTGGGTTCAATTCATGTCAAGGGCACATGCCCAGATTGCAGGCTCTATTTCTAGTAGGGGGCATGCAGGAGGCACTCGATCAGTGATTCTCTTTCATCATCGATGTTTCTATCTCTTTCTCCCTCTCCCTTCCTCTCTAAAATCAATAAAAATACATTTTTTCAAAGAAAGCATCTAACTTTCTCCATTTATGGATAGATATACATTATATTGAGCAAGCATGCTTATTATTATGGCACCTTTAATTTTTCAGAAAAAAATTTTAAATACTGGAAGGAATCAATTGTTTATTGTTAGATTTTGCTTCTATGGAAAATTTACAGTGAACAGTTAAAGATGTCAGGGCAAAGACAACATAATAGATCATCATAGCACAAAGTGAGTGCTTAACACCTACACAACAAGAATGAATGAGAAAATACCTTCTCTAGTACAGTTTTAGACAGGTGGTGTAATAACAAGGAGTGTGCTCTGAGGGAACTAGAAGGGTATAACTTCAAGTGGTGAAGAAGAAATGGTGCCTGGGTAGGGGAAAAAATAAAATTGAACTTAATTCTAGAGAATATGTTAGCTGGAATCACATATTAAAGCATGTGCCTGTCATTAAGTGAGGAGGGAAAGATGTGAAGTAAGGTGAGTTCCCTACAGAAACCAAGAAAGGAGAAACTGGGCTCCTCAAAAGACATAGGTAGAAGCAGACAATCAGACCATCTTCTTCAGAGGGCTGGAAAAAGGAGGAGCTATCATAAATGCTCTAAGAAAGAAAATACTATAAAGGTCAACTTTCTTTCAAATATTTCAGATCTCAGCATAAGACACTGTCTGAACCACCACCTAAATTTCATATCTCTGAAAATAGAGATTCTATCATTAATCTTAAATATCTAGAAATGTGACTGGCACACTTAAGGCATGGCATTATTCAGTGGTACTCAACCTTCCTCATGCCGCAACCCTTTATTACAGTTCCTCATGTTGTGGTGACCCCCAACCATAAAATTATTTTCATTGCTACTTCATAACTGTAATTTTGCTACTGTTATGAATCATAATGTAAATATCTGATATGCAGGATGTATTTTCATTGTTCGCGACCCACAGGTTGAGAACCGCTGAATGCATGAAAGAATAGAAAAGATAAGAACTCTTGCAAGAGAAACTCATTTTATACATTTAGAGACCTGGGGCATCTGTAGCATATATAGAGTATGCATTATATAGAGCTAAAATAGTAATAATAACAGAAAAATTGTTAATGTATATGTAGGTGATGCAATTCAATGAGTGCTAATTGTCTACCAATTGCAAGACATTATGCTTATTGATATAGATTTAAACAAACAAATTCTCTGTTCTCCATTGCTTACAATCTATACTAATAAAAGGGTAATATGCTAATTAGACTGGATGTCTTCAGGACAACCTTCCGGACATCCTTCCAGACAAAGCCATGGTGGTAGGGTGAGGCAGAGGTGGTTTGGGGCAATCAGGCTGGCAGGGGAGAGCAGTTAGGGGAAATCAGGCCTGCAGGCAGGTTAGCAGTTAGGAGACAGTGGTTCCGGATTGAAGAGGGTGTAGGCCAGAGTGAGGTACCACCCCATGCATGAATTTCATGCACCAGGCCTCTAGTACTATATAATAAAAGCCTAATATTCAAATTGTCCCTTCGACCAGGAGTTCTGCTCAACCAGTTACTATGATGCACACTGACCACCAGGGAAAAGATGTTCCAATCAATAAAGGGGCAGAGGGTGACACCTGTTCAGGGACCTAGAAAAGCTGCTGGGAGGGGGCAGCCGAGGAGAGGAGTTGGTGCCTCTCCCATGGGACAAGCTCCATGTCCTTCTCTCTTCCTCCCTGTGGCCTGTCACCCTAGCTCTCCTCTGAGGCCTCCCTGGTCTACCTCCACCCCCTTGCACAGCCCCGCCCACACTGCCTCGCCCTCATGTCTCGCCCACCCAGAAAAGCTACGCCACACCCCATACAGTCCCACCCTGCACAGCCCCACCCAACCCTGCACAGCCTTTGAGGAGCTCCACCCCTGGAGGAGAAAGAGGGAGGCTGCAGACAGGAGGTCACAGGAGGACCGGGCAGAGTAGGGCCCACCAAGTTAGATGGAGGGGAGGGAAGGAGAAACCCCACAGGACTGGGGAAAGAGATGGGCAGGGAAGGAGAGCCATGTGGAAGCATTGCCCTTGGCTGAAGTAGAAACCCTGACCCCATTTTATAGACCCCAGCAGAGTGTGTGTGTAGGGGGAGGCAAGGGGTGAAGACAAAAGAGGGTGTGAGGGGACTGGATGGATGGAGAGCAGCGACATTTGATTCATGGCCTATTTATTTTCATTTTTGTTAATATATGTTTATCGATTTCAGAGAGGAAGATAGAGGTAGAGAGAGATAGAAGAAAATACATCCTGCATATCAGATATTTACATTATGATTCATAACAGTAGCAAAATTACAGTTATGAAGTAGCAACAAAAATAATTTTATGGTTGGGGGTCACCACAACAAGAGGAACTGTATTAAAGGATCATGGCATTAGGAAGGTTGAGAACCACTGATCTAGGGTGACCCATGGCCTGTTTAAAATTGCTGCAGTAGGCTGAGTCGGGGTTTTACCACGATGGTGTTACCTGATAATGAGGGTGTCTCTCCTTATGTTGAGATAACAGAACTGCAGTGAAGTAAAGACACACCCATGGAGCCTGCAAAAGGTTTCCATGCACATGATGCAATTTACTTCGTGTGGTAGCTGAAAAGAGTGAGCAGAGCCTTGGAAGAACATGAGGTCTCCAAGACCAAGGGCTGGAGGGGAAGTGTGTGCCGAGCATTCCACACCTGAGTTACAACCTTCTATGTATGTAAAAGCCTAATATGCTAAGTGTCCAACTGAGCAGTTGACTGACCAGTCACTAGGACATGCACTGACCACCAGGGGGCAGATGCTCCGACCAGTGGGTTAGCTTGCTGCTGGTTCTGGCTGATCAAGACTGGGCAAGATGGGGCCGGACATGCCCTGGAACCCTGCCATGGTCCCTCCTGAAGTCCCTCCCTAGCCACTGGCCCTGATCAGTCCTGATTGCCAGCCAGGCAGAAGGACCCCTCCCATGCATGATTTTCATGCTCCTGGCCTCTAATCTAATATAGAAGATTCAGGTCATTGAAATTAAAAACAAAACAAACAGAAACTACTAAGATGCTATCATTGACCCCTAGGGATTTCCAGACTAGTAGAGGAAAGAGGCATAATAATACGATAATTATAATCTAGAAGAGGCCTGATGCACTAAATTTGTGCATGGGGGGTTCCCTCAGCCCAGCCTGTGCCCTCTCCAATCTGGGACCCCTTGGGGGATGTCTGACTGCCAGTTTAGGCCCAATCCCAGGGATCGGCCTGTTCATAGGCGGCCATCTTGCAAGGGTGTGAGGGATAATTTGCATATTACCTTTTTATTCTATAAGATTATGATACTAGCAAACCTATAGCATAGAACATGTTCAAAAATTTTGGGTGATTGAATGAGTAAAGACTTTCAACTTTCTATAGAAACACACAAAATAATTCAAATTTAAGTATACTAGTAAAAGGTTTAGCTTGAGCTCTTGGTGGCTAGTAGAATAAAGAAAAAGACCATGTTTGTAGCGAAGTCACTGATGTGGGATTCATATTAGGGTATTTGAAGTTTTTAGTATAAGACAATTTTAATATAGATTAAGAGTTGGATACAGGAACAGGATTCTGGCAAACAAAAACATTTATGGGGCCAACAAGAATGAAGTAAAAAGAGAACCAAAGAACAGATGGTTTTTGGGACTAAATAGTTAACAATGCCATCATCTATAAAATGACATAACTAGGCAGATTATACCAAGTGCTCTAGAAATACAGACAAGTGTTATGGAGGAATTAAAGATAAAATGTTTTGGATTAAGAATACTCAGCAAGCTTATAGTAAAATTGATAATGGGCAAATTACAAATTCATATAAAAGCAAGACTGAGTAGGAAGAAAATGAGAGGAATTACCAGTTACAAAAATTTAAAACAATTTTATAGACAAGAAATCTAAGACACTGTGGTATATGTTCGTATCAATAAAGATATACACTGCCCTCTGATAAGAGTACATAACTTATTTTTTTTTTCAATATATCACTGTGTTTTTATGGAACCTTTCTATAATTATCTTATTAATAATATAGTTCATGGATTTTTTTAGATAAGTATTGTGACAATTATCAGGAGTAAATAAAATTATAGAAACCGGGAATTCAGTAAGTGATGGCTTACAGTATTATGTCCACATCAGTGGAAATTATTTTTATAAAAAAATATGTATTGATGCATTCCAACTTGTCAGAATTACAACCTCTGAGTTCTAACATAAAATTTATATTTGTGTTTTTTGTTTGTTTTGTTGTTTTGCTTTGTTTTTTTGCTATTGAGAACCACCTTTTTTGCCAGGATAATTTTATATTTTTTGGTTCATCTTGCAGTTCTGATAAAACATCATGTTATTTTCTTGGAGTCAAGGCTTCCTTTTAGATTCTCCCACAGGTCTCTTAGTGACAGTTTTGTAAAGGCACTCGTTCCCTCCACAGCTGCATGGCAGCTCTGAGGCACATTTTGCCCCTCTATTCCTCCTCTTGCCATTGTTTTTAGCAACCTTACTAGCTGAGCAAATGATGAAGGTTGTGGGGCCCTCTGGGAACCCAAGAGGCTGAGGGGAAAGGCCAGACTGGAAGAAGTATAAACTGATGATGTTTACGAAGTCTCTCTCAAATGGCAGGTTTTTGATCTTGTGATTCTTATTATACCTGGATGAAGCCTCTGGAGTATCGGCAGAAGCCGGCTTCCTTTACAGGTAGAAACTCCACTGAGGAGAAACTCTGGCACATACTAATTAAAATATGACGGAGCCTTCCCTTTCCCTCTCTCTGTTTAGATTTGATGGCATTTTGTTTGTTTGTTTTTCCAAAAGCAGATTCTAATAGTCAAAGAACTATGGTTTAATAATCTGAAAAAAACTTCATTAAAATGTATTGATTAACACAGTCATATTATCTATAATGTAGACAATTTGTAAGAGAAAGAAGCATTTTGGAGGTTGCAGTTTGGCATGAAAAGCATCAGAGATCTCAACCTTGAAGAGTAATCTCAAGTTCATTTTTTCCACTTGCTTTGATCAGTTTTCAATGTGAAGGTAAATCTTTCGAAGCTGCTAATTCTCATTCAAAGTGCAGAGGGAATTTAAATCACATGCGTAAGTGTGTGTAATAGCATCCACGGTTATTTCACAGTAATTTAGAAGGCCACTTTCAGGATGAGTGGCTCATTGTAACTATTACCACAGAAAACCTGTAAAAAAGGAGGACTGCTCTTTGCATTTTAAACTTCAGAGGTGCTGCTCAGATTTTAACAGTTTTTAGGGGAAGAGTATTATCGCAGCTAGGCATTGAAAGAGACAAAATGAAAAAATATAAATAAGGGGTAATGAAAAATTCAGTAAAAAGTATTCCATATTGCCTCTTTATTGTATTTGCTACATTCCCTGCTGTTAACCAGATGACATCATCTAAGTTATTTTCAAAGACATGAAATTTTAGTATGTAAATTGTAATATAGAAAATATATTGCTTCAGAACAAGGAATTTTCTTGCAGGCAAAAAAGGTGTCTAGGCAATTTGTGGTAGAATATTTTATGGCACTATATAATCTGTACATGTTCACTTGTCTCTGTAAAAATATAAAAAGAAAAAAGAAAGGGGCAGAAAGAAAGGGCAGAATAAAGATAGAAGGAAAACTGGCTGTTAAGAAACAAAAATACTAAGGATGGGAAGGAAAGAAACATGGGAAAAGGAGAGAAATGGAAAGAAAGAGATAAGGATAACAAAGGAGTGCCTGTTGAGTTGAATGGCAGAACTCTTGGATCACAAGCATAAGAAAACACTTTAATAAGACTAAAAGAATGTGTAAAACGGTCATCACGCAGTACCGCAACTTGCTTTCCCTGGGAGCAGACTCTGAGTCGGAACACAGTGTGCAGGACGCTTACTAGGGTGGCCTGTCATATAAACACTTGTGGAAGCTAGGAGGAAAGAGGAGCCAGCAGCCATAACCTCTGCAGCCATCAGTCATTTCATTTGTGTCACCCCAGCACAGGGCATGACCTTAGGTGAAGAGGGCCTCATGAAATTAAGTAATTCCTGAAAGGTTGATAGCTGGAAGCTGTCTTCTGACAGCATTCCCGGGAGGGAAGATAAAAAGTCCTTCAAAGAAGGAGCATACAGATAGGGAGCACATCATAATGTCAACCAAAGTCTGGCCCTTATTCTGCTCTCTCTACTTTTTTTAGCATAAATTCCTAAAACAAATATTTCACAGTACCTCAGGGGCTGTCTTCCTGGAGAACACTAAGAGGGAAGGGGAGAGTGATGAACTATATCCCTTCCTCTTGGGTCCACAACTGACAGTTATGCTCTTCCTACTTCTCTACTCATTCTAGATTCCCTTCATGCTTTGCCAGTCTTCAGATGGTCTTGATGGTTGTCTGATGGCATGACAAAGGCCCTCATGCTGGAGGGTCTGAATACAGATCTTTGTGGTTTTCTCAGGGTGAGGTTGCTGCACTTGTCTATTTGGGATCGGAGCATCAAAGAGGCACTCTGGTAGATCACCTAGGTGCTAAACATAAATCCCTCCGTCACCACATGTTATAGCAGACTTTTGGGATTTTAATGATTATGGTAGATTACCCTCCCCGCCCCCTATATGGGAGGATTATTTTCTTGCTAACTAGTCCCTTAGCAAAAGAAATCTAGAGTTCCAAGGTGACACTCGTAGCTTATAACAGATTTAGATGCTGGCTGTATCCCTGGGTGAAATTGTTCTCCTTTTAGGGATGAAAACATCTACACTCTCAGGGCCCATATTTGACAGAAGAGAAAGAACACCTTCACAAGGGGGTCATGGGGATAATTGCAGTGTTTCCACTTTTTGGTTGTATTTTTTGATTCCATGGTTCATGTTTTGGAGACATAGCGTCATGTAAATTTCTCTGATTCCAAATATATACTACTTCTGGGAATATGGTGTTTCATCCTCTTAATTATGGTCTTCTTTGACCTGGAAGTTTAATTGTGCCTTTTTCAGGCTGTTCAAAAGCTCTCTCAGGCCTGCAGTTTCTGGATGGTCTGGTATGGGATCCCGTGGTTCGTGTCTTATTCTCACACCTCTTTTCTATAATATAGGCCCTTGTTCTGAAGCTATTTGCTGTGGGAGTCAATGCTGGTGGATAAAACATTTGAAAGGCCTGGGAATAGTAAAGCTAGATGAGGACCATTGGGGAAAAAAAAGAAAACACACATCTGATATCTTCTCCTGCCAGAAGGTATTCTCATCCAATGTAATCAACCTCCCACTAGTGTCCTGTGGTTTCTCTGGTGCCATATTGGGAACTGGACACCGGCCTCTTTCTGGAAGGTTGGGCCTTGGTCAGCAGCATGGCTAGATCAGCTATAATAAATGCTTCATGTTGCTGATCTCATGCATATCGTCTAACCCTCCTACTGTGGTCCTTTGACTTATATATGATGTGTCCAGCACTGGGGTGGTCATTGGTAAAGTAGATATCAATTGGCCATGCCATTCTATTTGGTGGTTTAGTGCCTCTTTTATGGTAGATGCTTTCTGCAGATACTTTTATGATATACAGTGTATCAACATTAGAAACAGAGGTGACCACACTTCATGCCCATTCCGTATGTCAATCCACAGGCTATAATGTTAATATTAATTTACCTACCATATAAACACAAAACATAAGCTACTATTTCTCTGATTACATTATCCAACAGTAGTGCCCAATAGTTTTCTGTAAGGTCATGATACTAAAAAATATTGTTTCTTTCTGAACTCAAAGTCCATTTTACTCTGTAGCTGTTTGATAAATGCTCTGTGACGCAGTTCAGGTTTAACTGTTTATAAAAGTGGGCCTAGCCCAGCCAATGTGGCTCAGTGGTTGAACATTGACCTATAAATCAGGAGGTCATGGTTTGATTCCAAGTCAGGGCACATGCCTGGATTATGGGCTCCTTTCACAGTGTGGGGCATGCAGGAAGAAGCCAATCAATGATTCTCTGCCATCATTGATGTTTCCATCTCTCTCTCTCTCCCTCTCCCTTCCTCTTTTGCCCATATATATTTAGGGCCGATGAAAGAGGCCAATGAAACCTTCCAGAAAGAGGCCAATGTTCATTTCCCAACATGGCAGCAGAGAAACCACATTAGGCCCATATATATTTTAAATGGGCCTAATGGGCCTTATCCAATACAAGAGAATGTGCTTGCCTACTAAAAATCGTCAGATGGTTATTTTGTGTGAGTGATTCCAAAATAAGCCAATTCCTACCCAAGTTAACTCTAACCTGTGTTTATGCTTAATTTGAATTTTAAGTCATTTAATGTAAATCCTAAGAACTCCTTGTAGCATTATGTTTTAATTATCAAAACTCTTCATTTAATTGACAGTTATATAGCTAAATCAGTGCATCTCAAAGTTTCAAAGGTGTCTATATTATAAAATGTTGATAGTCTTGAAATCTCAAATACAATTTTAAAGCATGTTTTACATTATATCTTAATCTTTTATAGTATAATGCAGGTATACTTTGAGGAAACTGGATGGTTAATATAAACAAATTCTATAAAATACCAGTTTTAAAATTTCTGATTATATTACAATATGCAGATGTAAATATGAACAATATTATTAATACCAATAAAGAGTAAATGATATCATGGTTGCTGTATTGGAAAGCAAACATATGAAGGTAGAAGTTAGTAATACTTTCTTGTCATAGAAATTAAAAATATTTGAAGGTCATTGCAACTTAGAAAAGTAATTACATGCTTATACCAACATCATCATTTGAAATATTCCCACAATTATGATCAAGGAATAATTAACTCTTTCTTCTGTAACATCAGGGACATTGTATTCTAGATAATTATTCTCTCAAAGTATGGTCATTCCATCATTGGCAAATTTATACTCCATCAAGCCATCTAGAATTATTATATGAAGTGCTCATTATTGAAGTTGTCAAATTTGATCTAAATGTTATCTTTAAGATGAAAGATTTTCTCTTTTCAATCAAATAGAGTAAATTGTGATGATTCAATGTGAATGTTTTTATTTTGGCTACCATTTTAAATAATTATTTTTCTTACCTGCCATTGTCTGCCTACACTGTCGTTATCATATATCTTTTTCCTGTATTCAGCCACCTGACATTATAGACATTTTTTTTTTCCTTCATTGCCTGCCATCAATGAGAGAAAGATACTTTTTGTGGGTTCCTCAGGTCATAGAGGATAGATTGATTTACTAATTCCATCAATGGGGCATAGCTGCCTGGAGCACTGTTTCAATATATAAGCTTCCAAACAGATTCCACGCAGCAAAATGTCAATTTATTTTGCCAGCATTTGAATTCACTCACAGGCTAGGTATGATCTCCTTTATCTTTGAGAATATAAATTAGATATAAAATAGCCAAAAGGAGTAGTGTCCCTAAATTACATTTTAAATTAATTTTAAACTCAGCAATTTTTTTCATATAGATATCTATCAAGAAATCTTAAACATTCATAGATGGTACTATTCTGTCCTTGTTGTGTTCACATTTATTCTATTATCAGTTATTCAATATCAACTGGTTTATTTTTTCAGAAATAACAAATTATAAGAAAGTATGTTGTTATTGTGGGGATTTGTTTTCTATTTTTTCTTGGTATTCACAGAGGAGATTAGACAGAATAGTTAACTCACCTAAACATTCTTTTTAATCTGCACCCAACTATATGTTTTTTTGTGGGTTTTTTATTGATTTGAGGGAGAGGAAGGGAAGACAGAGAGACACCTTAATGTGAGAGAGAAACATTGATTGGTTGCCCCCTGAACAACCCCAGCTGGGGATCAAACCTTTTGGTGTACAGGACGATGCTCCAACCAACTGAGCCACCTGCCCAGGGTTCTCCTAAACATTTCTAAAGCATTCCTTAATACCCTAAAACTGCAACAGCTTCTTTCCAATTCTGTATGCCTTATCAGACAGGAATTTCAGCATTATTATTTAAAAATAAAACAATACAACCTTTTTAAAAAAAATGTTTTTATTGATTTCAGGGAGAAGAATGGAGAGGGAAAAAGAAATAGAAATATTTGTGACAGAGAATCATTTACAGACTGACTCCTGCATGCCCCCTACTGGGGATCAAGCCCACAACCAAGCATGTGCTCTGAACAGGAATTGAACTTTGACCTCCTGGTTCATGGGTCTGTGCTAAACAAGTGAGCCACACCGGCAGGGCAAAAAAGCAATCTTTTACTAGACTTAATGTTGGCTTATATTATTTATTAAAATAAAAAATGAAAACCAAGATAGCATCACTCCCCTCTGTAACATTTAACCACATGTGATAGCAATATTTAAAATCATTGTAAAAATAATGGAAAATAATACTCTGTCCATATATTATTAAGCAGTCATCCTTATAGGAGTTGTTCCCATGCTCACTTTACAAATAAAAAATACTTTAAAAATGTTAACTGACTTATTAGTGGATATACAAATCATTGATTCAGCTGAGATCTTTCTTCCTTTTCCTCCACAAAAATTTCCAATTCTCATTTTATGAGAATTTATTATTGTGTTAAATTACCCTAACAACTTAAAAGGACAGCTGTTGGAATGGCTGGATAAGGTATTGCAAACACTCTAGGAAACACAGCACTGCAAAACAAAGCCCCATAAGTACCTTCTTGTTTGGGACACATCTACTAAATCACTTTCCTGCTTTGTAAAATATAGGTCTTTACCAAAAAAACAACAACACACACACACACACACACATGAAAAAAAACACAACAACAACAAAACAATTAGATTCCCAACCAGAATTGTAATTCTCTAATTTTTTTAATTATTAGAAATGAAGGCCCTATTTTCAAATACGGAATACATAGAACATTTCTTTTGCAGCGAGTCATATGTTTCCTGGTGATTCTGTTTATCCTCCTAGTATAACCTGTTACTATGAAATGCAAGTACTGAGAAATCTATTGAAGATGCTCTTAATTTCAACTAAATGACACTTTGAAAGAAGAGTATATGGGGCTGGAAAGGCAGATTCAGGAAGAAAAGTTACAAAACTCTTGACTGCTTAACAAAGGTGAATTTCTACTCATGAGCCAAATTATTTTGCCTCTCTTCTCTCTTCCCAACTGCAAGAAACATAAAAAAATTAAATTGCATTCATTGGAATGATTTGATAAGCTAATAGCCTATCTAATAATAGACAAACGTGGTAATTAACTGTAGCTCCGACACGCTTCCCATTGGCTAATCAGCGAGATATGCAAATTAACTGCCAGCCAACATGGCGGCCGGCAGCCAGGCAGCTGAAGCGAACAGGAGGCTTGCTTGCTCCAGTGATAGAGGAAGCCAAGGTTCCCCGCCTGCCGCTGCCGGCCTCTGAGCTTGCAGTCTAAGCAACTATGTTGCAATTATAGAAGTTAAACAATCCCCAGAAACCTGCTTTCAGCCATCAGAGTTGGAGCGAGCAGGACCGCAACAGTGTTACAATTATAGAACCCAAACAAACCCAGATACCTGCTTTCAGCAGCCAAGGTCTCAGACCTGGAGCCGAGCCTCAGAACTAAAGCTGGCTCTCAGCTCCAGTGACAGCCATAGAAGGTGAATAAATCCCAGAATGAAAAAAAGGAGAGGTTGGGAGCTTCAGTCACCCGCCAGCCTGAAAACGGCCCTCAGCCCCTCACCCAGACTGGCCAGGCACCCCAGTGGGGACCCCCACCCTGAAGGCAGCGTGACCATCTTGAAACAGCCATCATCCCCTCATCCAGGCTGGCCAGGCACCCCAGTGGGGACCCCCACCCTGAAGGGGGTGTGACTAGCTGCAAACAGCCATCATCCCCTCACCCAGGCTGGCCAGGAACACAAGCGGGACCCCCACCCTGATCTGCGACACGGGGACAGACGTTCAATGCAGGAGCTGCCCTCTGGTGGTCAGTGCGCTCCCACATGGGGAGTTCTGTTCAGCCGCAAGCCAGGCTGATGGCTGCCAGTACAGCGGTGGTGGTGGGAGTCTCTCCTGCCTCCTCAGCAGCGCTAAGGATGTCCGACTGCAGTTTAGGTCTGCTCCCCGCTGGAAAGCGGACATCCCCTGAGGGCTGCCGGGCTGCCAGAGGGATGTCTGATTGCCATCTTAGGCCCAATACCCTAGGGGAGTGGGCCTAAGCCAGCAGGTGGTCATCCACTGAGGGGTCCCAGACTGCAAGAGGGCACAGGCTGGGCTGAGGGATCCCCTCCCCCGTGAGTGTACAAATTTTTGTGCACCGGGCCTCTAGTATATATAGAGGAGTGTATTTTCATTGCTTCCATATTGCACAAAATACAAATCTCCTAATGATGGAACCCCTCTTATTGATATTTTTGTCAAAATATATAATAAATTCTAGATTTCAAAATATTATTTCCCAATTACAATTAACATACAACATTATATTAGTTTCAGGTGTACAACCTAGTGATTAGACATTCATATTACTTATGATGTGATTATGCCAATAAATCTAGTACCCATCTGACACCATATGTAGTTATTACAATATTACTACCTTCCCTATGCTGTACTTCACATCCCCATGACTATTCTATAACTACCAATTTGTACTTCTTAATTCCTTCATCTTTTTCACCCACTTACCCCTAACCCCCTCCCATCTGGCAACTATCAAAATATTCTCTGTATCTATTGAGTCTGTGTCTGATCTGTTTGATTTTATTTTGCTTTTTAGATCCCACATATAAGTAAATCATGTGGCATTTGTATTTTTCTGCCTGACATTTCACTCAGCACAATGCCCTCCAGGTCCATCCATGTTGTTGGATATGGAGAGTTTTCATTCTTTTAATATGTATCTGTATATGT
>NW_006298312.1:867314-889561 GCF_000327345.1 Myotis davidii
AGGGAAATCACTCATAATTTTGAAAAAGTTTTCAGGATAAAAGAGCAAGTCTAAAGGCCCAGAGATATGAAAAGGGTTGATGTGTTCTAGAAACTACAAAGGATCCAGAGTGAAAGACTATGAGGTCATTGAAGTAACTGGCATTTGGGAAATATAAGGAACTTAGTGACCTTAGCTTTTACTTTAAATAAGGTAGGAAGAATTTAAGGGCTTTCAGCAGAGAATGTAATGATCTCATTTATGTGTTAAAAAGAACACTTACTTGCCTGATGCTATATTAAACATGAACCATGGTGGGGGCAGGACAAGAAAAGAACCAGAAGAGCAGTTAGAAAGCTATTGCAATAAACCAGGTAAGATGTGATGGTGCTTTGGACAATAGTGGCAAAGTGGAGGTGTTGATAAGTGCCTGGATTGTGCAGATATGTTGAAGGTGAATTTTACTGAATTTTCTTATAGATTTAATGTAGGGTTTGGAATAAAGAGAAAAGTCATGGATTACCCAAGATCATAACAAATCCATAACATAGCACTGAATCTTTTTTTTTTTTTTACTACTAAATTTTTGTCAAGTGGATCTGGATACTTTTGTTGAAAATAAATGTCAACTCAGGATCTTATTGATAGCTGAATAAAAGCTAAGGATATGTTATCCTAACAGGATTCTGTGTTTTGGAGAAAAGGTCAAACCAACTATTAGCCTGGAGAAAATCTAGAAACAACCACTGGGAACAATTATCTATAATAATAAAAGTATAATATGCTAATTAGACTGGACAGCCAAATGACCTTTCAGAAATCATTTCGGATGTCCTTCCTGATGAAGCCGTGGCAGCAGGGGCCAAGGCAGAGGCGGTTAGGGGCAATCAGGCAGGCAGGTGAGTGGTTATGGGCAATGAAGCAGGTATGCAGAGTGGTTAGAGGTGATCAGGCAGGCAGAGTATTAGGTGCGATCAGGCAGGCAGGCAGAGTGGTTAGGGGCAATCAGGCAGGCAGGCAGGTGAGCAGTTAGGAGCCAGAAGTTAGGACCCCATCCCTCAATGCATGAATTTCATGCACCGGGCCTCTAGAATTATATAAAAGAACAAAAGAACAAATGTTGATTTTTTAAAAATTTAAGAATTAGTAATGAGGTAGGGTGCTCTCTTTCTCAGCTCAAGCTGCTCTAACAAAATACCAATGACTAGGGCCCTAAAACAACAAACATTTATTTCCCACAGCTTTGCTGGCTGGGAGGTACAAGGTCAAGGTATCTGTTGAGAAACTTCTTCCCAGTTTGCAAACAGCCAGCTTCTCATTATTTCCTCACATGGCCTTTATTTGGTGCATGAATGGCCCCACCTGCAAATACTAAGTCATCAAGGATTAGGGCTTCAGCATTTGAATTTGGGGGGTTTACAATTGCATCTATTGCTGGTTTCTATAACTCAATACCATAGACTGGGTGCCTTAAACAAAGGACATTTCTTTTTCACAGTTCTGGAGGCTAGAAAGTTTAAGATTAAGGAGTCACGTATTTGGTTCTGGATTAGAACCTTCTTTTTGGTTTGCAGATAGCAATCTTCTCACTGTGTCTTCACATGGAGAAGAAAAAGAGAGCTGTGGTCTTTTTGTTTGTTTGTTTCTTTCTTATAAGAATACTAATCCCCTCATGGGGTCTCACCTTCATGACATAGCCTAATCAGACCCTAACTGCAAATACCATCACATTAGGGGTTAGTGCTTCAATATCTGAATTTTAGAATCTGGGGACTCTGAGAATCTCTGAGACAGCTTGGTCAGAGTGGCTCAGTTGGTTGAGTGTCTCCCTGTGCACCAAAGGCTGTCAGTTCAATTCTCGGTCAGGGCATATACCTGAGTTGCAGGTTTCATCCCTGGTCAGGGCATGTAAGGAAAGCAACATTTCTCTCTCACATCAATGTCGCACTCTCTCTTTCTCCTTTCCTCTCTAAGCATGTCCTCGGAAGAAGATTAAAAAAATCATCTCTGAGATGTAATATTTAAAGACAGTGAATAGTATTAGATCACCTTGAGACAGAGAAAAAAAGGAATATATTTTAAATTTTATAAAGCAGCCCAGGGTGATTCAGACCTTTATTTCCTCATCACTCAACTCTCATCCCACTTTGCCCACCTCTTCAAATTATAATTCTACATGAATTGTTTTTGATGTATGTTTTTAGATTAGCTGGCACAATAGCTTTCTCACCCTGATAAGTCTGGGCAAAGGTAAAAAAATAAACAACCTATGCAAAAGTGAGGACCATTTTATGATACACTTACAAAATTGTAAGTTAAATGTGGCTTGTAGAGCAAAGAACATCCTGTAAATGAGGAGAGTGGCAGGGAATGAGTTAATAAAGTTGCATAGAATTAGAACTTCTGCATGAAAAGGCAAATACTTTAGTATAAGAAATTTGTAACTTTTATCCTAATCTCTCAGGATTTACTTTATTTTATATATGTATATACGTATATATCTATTGGTTGTTTTTTCTTACATTATAGAGGTTAAGTAGATGTTATGGATTAGGTATATAAATTACATGAACCTATCCTTAACCATTATAGAAGGTAAGTATTGATTTTGGAGTCAGACTCTAAATTTGACTCTTAACTGCACAATTTGTTGTTTTTATATTTATAGAAAAATTATTTAATTCCAGTGATTTATTTCTAGCACTATATCTATCTCAAATAATTCTTGTCAAGTTTAAATTTGATATATTTCTAAAGTTGTGGTACATGTTAAATACTCAAGTATTATCTATTTCCTTTTTCATTCTTAACTGTGTTCTAGATATTTGATGTTACCACATAAGTTATCTCAAGATAAATGGAGTATTAAGATATGTGTCTGCCTTTAATGTTGTCCAGATCTCAATTGAACATTTTGTTAGCATTTGAAAACTGATTGATTTATTTTTATACTTTAATCTGCATTTCATAGGCCAAAAACTTTGCTAGTGTTCCATGTCAGAGCTGTAAATGTTTTATAACTGCCTCTTTGAAGATGAATTACTGTTTTCTATATTCCCTTGTGTCAGAAAAATGTTCAGTTAGAACAGTGTTTTGCTTAACAGTGACTACCATTTATACTAGCAAAATTTCTGTTGTTACTATTAGAGAAGATGAGGGTTGGGTTGAGCATTTTAATATATAGCATTTGAATATGGGATGGTATGATAAAACCTGATAAACTTATGATTTTGATCTTGAATATACAGTAATATCCTGGGGTTCCTTTACATCGAATGGTAAATCTCTAAGCATACTTATTCATATTTTATAATAATTTATCTGTTATTGAAGGAGAAGGATGTCCTAATTATGCAGAAGGACAATTAACCTCAAATTGTTCTGTTACAATTGACAGTTTAGAAAGTAGTGTGCTATTAATGAGATTTCTATGGGTTTTCTAACTAATAAAATACCAATCTCACTTCTCACATTATACTTTAGGATTGAACCATAAGGGGGGTGGGGGAAATGCAGGCACTGCATACCTCATTACACAGACCTAAGAGGAGGTGATGTAGCAAGGATTACAAAATTACTGTGAATCATCAGAGCCAAACAGAAGCTGATGAAATAGAAATAGTTTATCAGAATCAGTCAATCCAAGAAAGCAATGGATTTAAATCAAAATGATTATATAGAGACTAAAAGAAAATGTGCCCTGTATGAGCAATGGAACAAAAAACTATTATAAAAGGAAGCACTGGACAGAATGGAATTCATATTTTAATTTTTCTATGAAATTCGATAGGTAGTTTGCAAGTATGTGAATGTTAGAACTATTATTTTTATAAGCATCTGTTAAAGTTAAATAAATAGAAAAATTAAGGTTCTTTTTAATACAAATTTTAACATATATCCCCAAACATAGGGAATGCAATTTTTACTTTTCATTTTGGTTGTGTTAGGGTAAAACAAAAAAAAAAGATTTTATATTGAAAGAGAAAGTCACTCTTTTTCTCTGACATCCTATTTTTTCTTATGTAAAACAACAACATTGGAATAGATGTTTATCATTTATGCCTCTGGTTTCAAATTTGCATGATTCCATAAACATGGTTTTCCACTGTAGTGAAATACCTTTCCATTCTTCACAGGAATAGTCATTTTAAGTGCTTTATTTTGTAATTTGCCAAAACTTTTGGTAACATTTGATTGTGGCATTATTTGATTTCTCATTCTTCTCTGGTGGTTAATTATATGTAAAGTATTATTAAACCTCAAGCTATCTCCCTAAACTGAAGATATCCTCTAATAAATATGTGGACTAATATATTTATGCTTATAAAATATTTTATAAAAGTCATTATTTATATGTAGGCCAATCTCTGTGCTTAATCAAAAAAAACCTACAATGTAAAATTAAATCCTTGATAGGACAGGCTGTTTTTAAACTCACAAAATAAGTTTCAATTTTCAACACACGGGCTTTGTGTTTTTTACAAAGCAAAATATACTTCACCTAACTTTGTGGAAATCCACCCCACCCCCAGTTAAAACTTTCAAACTTAAATTATCATATTGATATAGCTATCAGCTGTCCCTTTTGATAACACTATATAGATGAATAGGAACAGAAAGTTCATTTCATTTGTGTCAACATTAACAGAAAATAATATGACAGAGTTCGAGACTCAAGGGATTCATCTGACATTATTGAACAACCTCTCACCCTAGGAACTGCCTTTCACTGGGCCTTCTCCAGACACATTACACAAAGGAAGATCTTCTGGTGGCCTTTGAACAATCTGAGACACTGATCTATGCATTTTTGAAAGGCTGCCCTAATGGGAATGCAAATAATTTCATCTGGAAAGCATAGTCAAAAGCCTGAAGACTATTACTTTGTATGGTTATTTGAAGGATCTTTTACAATGACCATTCACTTCTATACCAAATCCTTTGTGGGGAGGAGAAAAAAAAACTTGACATAAAATTATAAAATACAATTAGCATTTTATTATTCAATTTAAAAGGGGATGAAATATGAGAGTGGTTTTAACTTACTGAGAAATGAACTTGAAAAAGAGAAGCAAAATGTGTCCAACTAATAGATGTAGATTTTTAACTTCTAAAGAGATCGGTTTCATTGTCAAAAGGTACATTTGGCAGGATAATTTTCTGTACAAAATTATTGTTTATTATTAAATAAAATTATTTATCATTTATTTTTCATGAAAAAGTACTGAAATAGTAATTAAATATGGATATATATAAGATGTAGGCATGCATAATAATTTTATATGTAATAATCCATTAGTAAGTTATTATATGGTATAGAATTGATTTTTTTTCAATATTTGAACTTCAATAATAATTAAAATTCCTAATTACTCAGGATTACTTTTAGTGGTTTCTTTGGTTCAGTAATGGTCAAACATACTTAGTAATCATTGGGGTGATATGCAAATCCAGCACAAATAAAATTCTGTGGTGATAGTGCTAAGCTTTATCATTTTATTTCCATAGTATTCCATGGTTTAAATGTACCACAGTTTTTTTGTGTTTTGTTTTGTTCTGTTTTGTTTTGTTTTGTTTTGTTTTTATCCATTCACCTACTGCTGGACATTTGGACTGTTTCCAGATCTTAGCTATTGTAAATTGTGCTTCTATGAACAGGGGTGCATACATTCTTTCTGATTGATGTTTCGGGCTTCTTAAGATATATTTCTAGAAGTAGAATCACTGGGTCAAATAGCAGTTCTAGATTTAACTTTTAGAGGAAATGTTTTCCAGAATGGCTGCACCAATCTGCATTCCCACCAACAGTGTACTAGGATTCACTTTTTGCCACATCCTCACTTGTCATTTGTTGATTTGTTGATGGTAGCCATTCTGACAGGTGTGAGCTAATGCCTAATTATCATTTTAATTTTCATCTCTGTGATGATCAGTGACTTTGAGCTTTTTTTCATATGTCTCTTGGCCATCTGTATGTCCACTTTTGAGAAGTGTTTATTTAGGTTCTCTGTCCATTTATAATTGGACTAGAGCAGTGATGGCGAACCTATGACACGCGTGTCAGAGGTGACACACGAACTCATTTTTTTGGTTGATTTTTCTTTGTTAAATGGCATTTAAATATATAAAATAAATATCAAAATATAAGTATTTGTTTTACTATGGTTACAAATATCAAAAAATTTCTATATGTGACAATGCACCAGAGTTAAGTTAGTGTTTTTCAAAATGCTGACACGCCGAGCTCAAAAGGTTCACCATCGCTGGACTAGAGACTCGGTGCATGAAATTCATGCACTGGGGAGGGGTGTCCCTCAGCCCAGCCTACACCCACTCAAATCTGGGACCCCTTGGAAGATGTCAAAATGCCGGTTTAGGCCAGATCCATCGGGCCTAAACCAGCAGTCGGACGTCCCTCTCACAATCCGCGACTGCTGGCTCCCAATCACTTACCTGCCTGCCAGCCTGATTACCCCCTAAACACTCCTCTGCCTGCCTGATTGATGCCTAACTGCTCCCCTGCTGGCCTGATTGCCCCCAACTGCCCTCCCTTACAGACCTGGTCACTCCCAACTGCCCACCCCTGCTGGCCTGCTTACCCACAACTGCCCTCCCCTGCTGACCATCTTGTGGCTGTGGGCGCCACCATTTTGAGGGCATGGCATTCAATTCGTATATGCCTTCCTTATTGGCTGTGGGCACTGCCATCATTGCAACAGAGTGAGGGACAATTAGCATATTTCCTCTTTATTAGATAGGATCATTTGTCTTCCTTTTGTTAAGTTGTATGAGTTCCTTGTATATTTTGGATATTAACCCTTAATCAGATATATCATTACTAAGTATGTTTTCCCATACAGTGGGCTCTTTTTACATGTCTTGATGGTTTCTTTTGCTGTGCAGAAATTATTTATTTGGATATAGTGACATTTGTTTTGTTTTGTTTTTCATTAGTTTCCTTTGCCCTAGGAGATACTAGTATAATTGCAAACATATTGCTAGAAGAGATATCTGAGATTTTGCTGCCTATAGTTTCTTCTAGGATTTTTATGGTTTTATGATTTACATTTAAGTCTTTCATCCATTTTGAGTTTATTCTTGTATATATGTAAATTTACTTTTGTGCATGGTGGTCTAGTTTCATTTTTTTGCATGTATCTGTCCAATTTTCCCAACTCCATTTATTGAAGAGACTCTCTTGACTCCATTATATGCTCTTGCCTCCTTGGTCAAATATTAACTGAGTGTAATGGCTTGGGTCAAAGTCTTAGGTATCAGTTCTGTTCCATTGATCTATGTTTGTTCTTGTGCCAGTACCAGGCTGTTTTGATCACAGTGGCTTTTTAACATTACTTGCTATCTGGTATTGTGATCCCTCCAATATTGCTCTTCTTTCTCAAGATGGCTGTGGCTATTTGGAGACGTTTTTGGTTCCATATACATTTTTGGGGTATTTGTTCTAGATCTGTGAAATATTGTAATAGGTAGAAATTGTAATAGATTTCTTTGTAATAGATTAAATAAAATAAAATGTAATAGATTTCTTTGGATAGTATGGACATTTTAATGATGTTAATGCTGCCAACACATGAACCACGGTTTATTCTTCCATCTATACTAAAAATAATCTAGGTGGCATCACGCCATCACATCATCATAAGATGGCCATCACAAGATGGCTGTCACAAGATGGCCATCATAAGATGGCCGTTACTAGATGGCCGCATGCACAATGGAGGCAGGGCCTGTTGGCCGTTCCATGCAATGAAGCCTCGGGGTCCTGCAGCTCCACGCAGCACAGAGGAGGTGGGTCCTGGCAGAGGAGGTGGGTTGTGGCAGAGGAAGTGGGTTGTGGCAGGGGAGGGCAGTTGGGGGTGATCAGGTCAGCAGGCAGGTAAGAGGTTAGGAGCCAGTGGTCCTGGATTGTGAAAGGGATGTCCCAGATTGGAGAGGTTCAGGCCAGGCTGAAGGACACCCTCCCGTGCATGAATTTCAAACATTGGGCTTCTAGTTTGTTTATATTTTCCTCTATTGTTTTTTCCACATCCTGTATTTTTCTGAGGATAGCCTTTTATGTCCTTGGTTAAGTTTATTCCTAAGTATCTTAATTTTTTTGTTGGAATGGTAATGGGATTGCCTGTTTATTTTCTCTTTCCTAGAATTCATTATTGATATGTAAAAATGCCATCAATTTCTGGGTGTTAATCTTATATCCTGATACATTGCCGAATTCCTTTATTAAATCTAGTAGTTTTTGATGGAGTCTTTAGGGTTTTCCATGTACAATATCACATCATCTGCATATTGTGGCAGATTTACTTCCTCCTTCCCAATTTGGATGCCCTTTATGTTTTCTTCTTCTCTGACTATATCTTCTTGTTGGATTGACCCCTTTAGTATTATGTGGTGACCTTGTTTTGTCTCTTGTGATGGTCTTCATTTGAAGCCTATTTTGTCATATATGAGTATTACTACACCAGTTTTTTTTTTTTGTTTCCATTTGCATGGAAAATTTTTTTCCATCTCTTCACTCTGATCCTGTGTGTCTTTTGTTCATAAGTGGGTCTCTTGTGGACAGAATAATGTTTGAGTCATGTTTTCTTATCCATTTGGCTACTCTACATCATTTGATTGGATCATTGAATCATTTTGCATTTAATGTTATTACTGATAGGTACTTATTTATTCTCTTTGCCTATTTTCTCTCTTTCCTTCTTCTTATTACAGCAGTCCCTTTAACATTTCTTGTAGTGCTAGTTTGGTGGGTTTGGTGGGGATAAACTCTTTTTTTTAAAAAAATATATATTTTATTGATTTTGTACAGTGAGGAAGAGAGAGAGATAGTCAGAAACATCGATGAGAGAGAAACATCGATCAGCTGCCTCCTGCACATCTCCTACTGAATTCACTCTCATTCTGTGTGAGTCTTTTGTTTTGAGGTGGGTCTCTTGTTGACAGCTTATAGTTGAGTCATATTTTTGAATCCATTCTGCAACCCTACACCTTTTCATTGGAGCATTTAGTCCGCTTACTTTAAGGGTTATTATTGATAGGTACTTATTTATTGCCATTTTAATTCTGTATGCCTCAGTTTCTATCTCTATTCTTCTTATTATTACAGCAGTCCCTTTAGCATTTCTCATAATGCTGGCTTGGTGGGGGGGAAACTTTTTGTTTTTTTTTTTTTTTTTTTTTTTGTCTGGGAAGCTCTTTATTTTGAATTATAGCCTTATTGGATATAGTAATCATGTTTTCAGATCCTTGCTTTTCATTACCTTGAATATCTCATGCCATTTTTTTCTGGCCTTTAGAGTTTCTCATGTGGGGAAGTGAGAGGAATAGAGAGATAGAAACATCAATGAGGAGAGAGAATCATTGATTGGCTGCCTCTTGCACGCCACACACTGGATATCAAGTCCTCAACCTGGGCATGTGCCCTGACTAGGAATCAAATTCTGACTTCCTGGTTCATAGATCAATGTTCAACCACTGAGCCATACTGGCCAGGATGGGGTTTGTTTTTTGTCTCCCAATTTTGGCTGCCTATTTATGTTTGTGTCTATTTATTAGGTAGATCTGTTATTACTCCCCATCTCCTGTGTAGGACAATGTCAGACATTGTTTGTGACTGGTCCTGAGTACCCTGTTTAGAGTTATCAGCAATCCACAGCTTGTGGCTCCCTCTGCTGGGACTGGGTACCTTGGGAAGGACCTAAAGTATGTTACTTTTTAACATACAAGTTTTTATTGTGTATTTTATATTCTGAATTAATTTTTGTATATTATAAGAAAAAATTCCTTCAATAAACCTCAACAAAATTAAATATATAAGAAATTATTATTGTTATTTTTAAATAGTTTAATGGTAACAACTTTGGAATAGGTATGAGTATTGAAAAAGGTTTTAGAGAAGGAGGATAAGACATGAAAGAATGCACCCAACAATTGATGTAAGCCCATGAGAACCATCTCCTCAAAAAGGATTTAAATATTTGTGCTAAGAATACTCCCTGATGATTCCCATGAACTTAAATGAGACGGCAAGGATAATTGTCAAGAAATTTGACAATGTGTGATACATTAAAACATCACAGGAAAAATCATCTTTAGAATCAAATAACACAATATCAAATTATTAATATGCAGAATGTGATACTTGAGGGCTTCATTTTCATTGACATGTGTGACTTTAAATGTGAAATTAATCCATGGAGTGAAAGTTGCACATTTTCCTATCCATAAAATTTTGGTGTTGCAAAGTATAAGTTGAATTGTACTGTGATCCAGATTTCAATCGATGCAGTCAAAACACATAAATAAATAAATAAATGTCAGTGAATTATAATAAAATTTTATTTTGAGCAATATTAGTTTCTTTTCGGTGATCTTATTTGACATTTGATAGACTCTTCAGTCATGCACAAATAGAAGAAGAATGCAAGTGGGATGAAAGTATAATACTTTTTGACACCAAATGAAACATTAAACCATGCCAAAGAGTGCCTCTGGATGGGGCCATTTCACCCATGAGTGCTTCAGGCTCCAGCTCTAATGGGAGGGAAGCGATGCAGTGGCTGGTCTCCTGGGGCGCTCACATTGGGGACTAGGGCTAAGAGGTGGCTGGCTACATGATGCACTGCTGAGTTCTGCAAACAAATCAGTTCACTTCAGTTTTAGAACGAGGGTTTTCCATTTCCACTCTGTGAAGTAAATTTGAACAATCATACATATATATATAGAGAGAGAGATGCTGCTGTTCCATAATGACATTGCTTACACATAATTTTAGTTATAAGTGCATCTTGTAAATATCAGTGCTCTTTGTTATCAATATTGTGAAGAATTGTAAGCCTAGAAAGTGCACAGAAAAATAATAACTATTCATGTACTACCAAAATTAACATTTTTTCCATAGTTTTATTATTTCTAATTTTTTTGGAAGTAAAAAATATGAGAGATTGAAGTCTCATCCCTGCAATTCTCTTCTGCACTGACGTCTGAGGAGATAGTGACTATCTCAAGTTTGGATATGACATGCCATATTTTTATTTTATATAAATGTGTAATTGATAATATATTCATATGTAATATGTGTATATATTGTTTTGCATATTATCTCATATTTTTAAATGATGTAATGCTATTGCATCTGTCTTCATATTACTTCTTTTACCCAATTATTGGTTTGAGATTTTTCCATGTCTATATGTGCAGCTTTATTTTTAGTATTCTATACTGGTCTATTTTTAACATGTATCAGAATTCATTCTTTCTCCTTAAATTTTTTTCTAGTTTTTTCTCTACTAAACACATGCTCTGATAAATATCATTGCATATTTATCCTGGGTGCATATCTAAATTATGTATAAAAATATGTATTCCTATAAGTATAGAATTACCAAGTTGAAGATTTTACACATATGCTACTTTAATTAATATTATTAAAGTCTTTGCTAATGTGTTTGAAAACTTCTATGCTTATCAGCAGTGTATGGACATTTTTATTGTCCAAGATCCTTGTCAAAATTTAGTATTATGACAATAATTAATTTTTGTAAATTTGATGAGTGGGAAACAATATCTGACTATAGCTTCATTACATTTTCCTGATTGCTAATGAAATTAGCCATATTTTTTAATTGTTTTTTTTATTGATTAAGGTATTACATATGTTTTTAATGTTATATTGGCCATTTATATTTCCTCCTCCATGGTCCTATTTATAGGCTTTTCTGACTTTCTCATACTATGCTGGTATTTTGCTTATAGATTTTGTAGATTTCTTTATATAATTTTATCTCCCTTGCAGAGGCTTCTTGTTTTTGCTCTTTTCCTATTGTCTTTGTAATATAGAAACATTTTTTATTTCTATAGTTTTAAATTAATAGCTTAATTTTTTATACCTAAATTTTCCTTTTATATATGGTTTGAAGAAATTATTTTAATATTCCATTATGCAGAACTAATTATCTCAGTACCAATATTCTATACAATTATACATTTTATAAAATGTAACTTTCTCAATCCTGTTACATCCTATTAATAGTTTGTCAGCATTTTTCTTTTTTTTTCAAAGAACCTATTAATTTTATATGCACTCTCTACTGCTTATTTTTTATTTTTGTATGTATGTTTCTTCATATTCCTGTCCTAACCTATTTGCATGTACTTAGTTTCATTTTTAAAAACATCCTAGAATAGAAATTTTATCAAAAATTTTCTATGTTAACTTTTCAAATGAAAGCTCATAAAATTGTAAATTTCTTCTTTAATACCTAAGTGCATCACACATTTTGTAGATAAATAGTATTTTCATTATAATTCTAATTTATATGTTTTAACTTTTTATAATAATTATCTTGATATATGAGTATTTAGATATTTGCTTCTGAAAATTTTAAATATGGATTATCTAAGAATAATAATACAGACAGTCTGAAATGCCATGGTCTAAGGGTGTATGATGACTACAGATTTCCAGGCCCAGAACAAAACACATTAACTTCTTTTGCCTGAATAACACTTACTGTAGTTTTCCTTTCACTTAGAGTTAGCCCTGGAAAAGCCCTGACTTTGTAATGTAAGGTATCTGAGTTAAAGGTAATTTGTGGATTTTAAATCACTATATTGTAGTTAGAAAACATGCTATATAAATGGCATGATTTTATTATTCTTTTATATTTATGTTTGGCATAAATAGTTGATATTGTATATTATATATTTATATTCCCACATGTTTATAAATAAACAACATATAGTTACTACTTTGTTATTATTTAGATACTAGTAGCCCGATGCATGAAGATTTGTGCAAGAATGGGCCTTCCTTCCCCTGGCTGCCAGCAATGCCATCGCTTTGGCCAGAGCCGCCTTTCTGCCTTCCCACACTGCCCAGAGGCCCAGAGTGGCTGGGGCTGTGCAGAATGCCTGCATCCCGCCCCGCCCCCGGCCGCTTGGCACCTGCTGTGCAAATCAACCCACCATCTTTGTTGGGTTAATTTGCATACTCACTCCTGATTGGCTGTTGGGCATCAAGAAGGTAGAGTCAATTTGCATATTTCTCTTTTATTAGTGCATATATTCAACAATTACTTGCTTGCCAATTTCTTGCTTCCTTGTTTTCTCTTTTGGTTTTCATTTTTTTTATGCTACAATACTTGTTAACTATAGTGGTTCTCCACCACGTTGTATATTAGAATCATTTATAGAGTTGTATAAAAACTGTGACTCGGTCTCACTCACAGGGACCTTAATTTAATAGATCTGAACTGTGACTTATCTTTGAGAATTTAGATGCGCTCCAACTGATTTTAATAGGCAGCCAGAGTTCAGAACCAAGCTCTTGTAGTTTTTTTGGCAAAGAGCTTTTGGAAAGTCTGTTTTGTTTTGTTTTTCTTCAAATGTTCTTTGTTAATGTCTTCTGATTCATAGAATATAGAATCCCAGGTTGACAACTACTTTCTTACTGCACTTTGAAGATGATGTGTTGTCTTCCTAGTTCTGTGGTTGGGAAATTTGCATTTGGAATCATTGTTCTTTGCTGGTTATTTGCCATTCCTTTCCAGCTGATTTTAATACTTTCTATCTGCTTTTGGTCCTCAGAAATTTTACTACCACATTTCTTTTTAAAAAACCTTTACTGTTGAAAGTATTACAGATGTCCCAGTTTTCTCCCCATTGATCTCTTCTAGCCTGCACTTGCCTCCCACCCCAAGCCTTCACCATGCTATTGTCTGTGTCCATAGGTTATGTATACATGCATATAAGTTCTTTGGTTGATCTTTTCCCACCCAATCACCTCCATCTTCCCTCTGAGATTCCACAGTCTGTTCCATATTTCTATATCTCTGGATCTTTTTTCATCAGTTTATTTTGTTCTTTAGATAGGTATCGCATGATCTCACCCATATCTGGAATCTAAAGAACTACCATATTTCTTGATATATAATTGTTTGTATTTCTTTTTCAGTCCAGCATAGTATTTAAATCTAAAGGTTAATGTATTTTATCAAAACTGAATAAAATTCTGCCCTAACCAGTTTGGCTCAGTGGATAGAGCATCGGTTTGCAGACTGAAGGGTCCCAGGTTCAATTCTGGTCAAGGGCATGTACTTTGGTTGTGGGCACATCCCCAGTGTGCAAGAGGCAGCTGATCGATGTTTCTCTCTCATCAATGTTTCTAACTCTCTATCCCTCTCCCTTCCTCTCTGTAAAAAATCAATAAAATATATTTTTAAAAAACTGAATAAAATTCTATTACTTACTCTATCACCCAACCCATTTGGGGACAGGCTATGATTTTTTAAATAGTGTCTTTTTTTCTTATTTTCAAATCTTACTTTATTTTCTATGTATATATTAAGGGAAAAAACAATGTTCATAAATTTTCTGTTTTCTAAGCAGTCGGGGATTGAATCATTTTGTTGTGTTACCTGTGAACTCTTTCTCATGGTGTATTTATAGTTTAGATTATGAGTTTACTTTCAGTGGGGCTTTATATATGTCTGGCTGCGTTGAAAATGTTTTTCCACTCATCTTTGTACTTGCTTCTGTTGGATTCCCCAGTGTTTTATCACAATGGTGTAAATTTTATGGCTGGGAGTTATCCCAGATCTTATAACACAGGAAGTCTGAGATGCAGAAGTGCCTGAGGGCATATGATTGCTATGCATTTTCAGGACCAGGACAAAACACATTAACTTCTTTGTGCCTGAGTAGCAGACTATTTGTAGTCCTCCATTTCACTTACAGTTAGTCCTGAAAAGGTCTTTACTTTGTAATGTAAGGTAGAGTTTTAACTCCTCAGATTTCATTAGCCCAAGACTTTCTCTCCCATCTTCAATCAGAAATTAATATTTAAGCCCCTAGAGCTTAATCAACACCTTTGACACATTGGGGTGGATAATTGTTTAGTGGTACTGTGATGGGGCAGATGATTGGGGATACTGTCCTGTGTGTTGTAGGAGGGTTAGTAGCAATGCTGGTCTCTACCCACAAGAGGCCAGTAGTACACACCTCCTCCCAGTTGTGACAACCAAAATGTGTCCATTCATTTTCTAATATCCCCTTGGGGCAAAATTGTACCCACTCAAGAACCACTGCCATAGATTATTGAGAGATCAGTAAGCCCTCCAGAGCAACCTTATGATTAGCTCATGTACTTAATGTTCTCATTTTCAGTTTTCTGTTATTTATAGTTTGCAGAAATTCCCCTTACGGTTTTATGAGCATAGTTACATATTTAATAGGAGGTCCAAAAATATTCTATCTAATATTTGTAGAGAGAAATTTTTATAGCAAGAGAGTTTTCAGGTATTTAATTTTTCTCTATTGCCAAAACTGGAGTTCTAAATTATTTTTTAAATCAGAAATAACTTGACAAGAGGATAAATTTTGAGCATTGTTAATTGATCTTGTAAGTAACTATGATGTAGTATTTAGATAAGCATGAGTAGACAAAACACCTGTGTCCTTATATTTCTAATACAGTGAATGCTATTTACTAGGACTGGGCACAGCTGGAGGGTCAGATAATCTGGTTTATAAATATTGGCTCTGCCTCCAACTAACTCTGCGACTACAATCGCATAAATAGCTTAATTTTTTAGTTCATGGCTGTGATTTCAGATTTTGTTTACCAATTACCACTTGTCACTTATTTTGATTATAGTAAATTTAATTAGTCTCTAGTCTTTATTTTATGAATATTAAATTGATGATTTTGATGGCATACATATTGTTTGTTGATTTATCTACCCTAAATAAAACCCATATTATATTATGAGCCTTCATTCATTAAAATTTTTAATAACCTAAAGTGCATTTTAAATTTTTTCTTAATGGTTTTCCTATGTAAAAACATTACCTAATATTTAACTGTCATAGAAATTAAGGAGAAAATTTTTAAATTTGAGGACACTGTTTCTGGCTATCCCATGAAGAGACCCACCACACCACCCTCACTACTGACTTTCTTCATCCATGTTGCACAGAACCTCATTAAATATTTTATATATGATGCAGGAAGCACATCTACCCTACACCCATTCAACTTGGACAAGATAAAAGGCAGGCTTAGTTTTGATTATTGAGGACAGTATCAGAATCCTCAGTAAAGAAACCTTAAAGAATGGCAAAACTAAGAAGGCAGGATCCAATTGTATATTCTCTGGAAGTTCAGTTGTGGTTATGTACTGGGAAATTGTAGGATCCCAGGTGCTAAGAGTTCTTGACTTTCAACATCCATGCCTTCTAGGAGGTGAGAAAACTCAATAGTATAAGTAATGAGGGATTCCACAGTGGGGTTTATTATGGCAACTTCAACATGATTACAATCCAGTAGAGGATTATTATGTTTACAGAAATATCCACAAAACAAAATAGCATATGGTTAATGACAGAATACAAGTAGCATGGGAGCTTAATAAAGTTAACCACTTAAGGAAAATTTCCTTGAAGTATACAAGTCAGATCTTGAAGGGTGTGTAGTATTTGAAATAACATGATACAAATTAAATCGGGGTATAAGTGAAGTCAAAACAGAAGTCATATGTTAGGAAGGGATATAATAAAAGCCAGAGTATCATTAGATTTGAAAACAGTGGTGAAAGGAAAGAAATCCTTTAAATAATTCTTTCTAAATGCAAAGTAGTTCAAAGTGATATAGAAACTCAATTTTTTAAAACTGGTTATCAATCTATGTTAAATTTCATAATGATTTATTGAATTACTTGGCACAAATGTCTTCATTTAAAAAGTATCTCACTTGAGATAAGTTCCAGAATAAATGATTCAGGATCCTAGGAAATTCAACTCAAAAACATTAACTCACTTGTTTATGATGAGCAATTCTCCTCAACAGAAAAGATTCTAAATGTTCATGTTAGCACTCACTATAATAACTTTTTGTATCAATTATTTTTCAGTTAGAAAGTTTCAAGCACTTTCGTAATCGTCTCTTACAAATCTTAAAAAACTTGACAGAATATATATCATGTGCCTCTTCTGAGTTTTCTTCAGTTCCTAAGCATAGGATAATGAGAATAAAAATAGGAGAATAAATGAAGAAAATTTTGAAATGAAACCATGAAGAACTCGGGAATATTCTAAAGAAGTAATTTCTTTCTTCCTTAGGATATGCTTTCTATCCTAGGCTTTAAGCATTCTTGATTTTATAATTTCATAGCTATACAAATTCTGGTGTGTGCAAGCCTTTAGCAAGCTAACTAGAACTTTACATTTGAACAGTAAGCAAGAAGAGAAGAAAGTTTCTATTGTTAATCTTGCCCTTTTAAAAATACAATTTTACTACTTAAACTTTATATCAGTTGAAGATGTAAAGAAGTAAAACCAATCATTTCTGGTAATTCTAGAGAAAACAACTGATATAATGACTAATACCAAATTAAAATGAATACTTAATAATTTTAAGCTAATGTTATGATGATCACATTAAAAATCAAGACACTTTGATTTTTAATGCATATTAAATATCTATTCCCCAAGTTATCAGTTTTTTCTGTCTCTCCCTCCTCTCCTCCCTTCCTCCCTTTGAGTATGGAATAAAGAAGGAACTTTAATATTCACATACTTAAAACATGAAAATTCTTTCTAACTCTTATAACTTACTGATGCATATTTTCACTAAATATTAAGGAATTAAATAATTGAAACCTCTAGAAGCATGGATGATAATCCTATAAAAATGGTATTTCTAATAACTTAGGCAAAATTAGAAGTGTTCAAAATAGGCTTGCTATAACAATGAGAGAAGCACTAGCTAGTAGCCTCATTTTAATACTATGGCTAGTTTTTTTCTCCTAAAAAATTAGCTTTATTTTATTGATAAATATCATAAAGCTATAGTGAAGTCTGCAGAGAAGATTATCAAATTGAGTGGGATCAATTTTTATAGTTAACAAAAAGACATTTTAGGTAAAAATATAGCGTAAATTATTAGGTAGCAATTTGTTATACCGCCTTAAGTAGTAGCATATCTCGGTAAAAAACAGACATTTTCCTGGTAGATAAAATCATTTGTCATTTGCTTATGAATGATTATCACAATCTAAGTTTATTCAATGTGAAATGGATGCTGATTTATGCCTTTCTGGAAACATCCTTTCTTCTCATAGCTTACTGACTTAGTTACCATGAATATTATATTCACTTCATAGTAGATCTATACTACAAAGTCCTTCTGAAAAGAAAGTTGGTTTTACCACTTTAAGGAAAAAAGTCAGAAATGAATGCATTAAAATACAATTAGAAAATGCATTTCTCAACTGGAAAAGCAAGGACACTGTCTGCATCAAACCTTTTAGTTTATCTGTGCTAAACTCTAACATACTTCCAGTATCATTTGACTGTGTATTCAATGCTATTAAGATAATCTATAAATATTACCTATAAAATTATTAGTGCTATCTGAAACTGAGGTCATAATTTTTTAGATAAAATTAAAATTTAGATAGAAACTCTCTCCTGGACTTGATGACAGTAAACATAATTTATGTATTTTTTCTGTTCATACATCTTTTCCATTTGATATTGCCGCTTTTAACATTTAAATTTAATAAACATACATTTACACATGTGTTACAATGGTGGTTCTTGCTATTCTGAGAGCACAGAATTTTTCTCCTAAAATTCAAGAGTTTAGGCACACGATTCTTTCCATGGTGCCAATATTGGGCTATGTGGTACCAGATTGGGAGGAAGATTGGAAAAGAAAGAGGAAGCATCTTCTTTTGTATTTAGGGAGTGAGCTTTCCAGCCTGCTGAGGAAGGTGAGCATGTCATTAGCATCAGTCAAGCTTTAAGATCAGAAGGCTTTTCTTTCTCTGAAAGAATTCTTGATTCTCTTCTATCACTCTTACTTGGGAAATAATAAGACTTATCTCATAAAGAAATTAGTCTGCTTGGCAGGTTTTTCAAAAATCAGAACATGATAAAATTAAGAAAATACATTTGATTGTATTTTGGCAAGTTAGAAACTGGGATTCACGCAAAATAAATTAGAATTACTTTAGGGAAAATTCAGACTGTTTTTTCCTGCCTTTGTAAATATAATATGGCAGATGTGGCTTGTTGGCTACTGGATATTTGGTAGTACTGGAAATGGCTGTTTTTCTTTCAAAGTGTGTTAAATATCACTAATACTGTGTTATATGGTCTGTGCTGATTTCAGTGGCTGCCCTGTTTCAGTCTTTTATTTTCCTAATAGGGTAGCCTGAGTCTATTGAGCTATTTGAAGCTTTAAGTAAAAAAAATAAAATAGTACTTTATCTGTCTGCATTTGATTCTGTGTAAGTGATGATTATTTCTCTCCTTTTTATTTTTGTTGTTACCATAATGTAATTCAGAAAAAGCTCAACATCTGTTCTCATCCTAGCCATACATACCAAGAAAAAAATGATTAAAATATACTCAAGCCAATGATCTTTTTAAAAAGGAAGCCTAGAGGACTGCTATACTATTTGTGGAATAAACAGAATGCTTGATAGTGTTTTTTATTGCCTCATTTAGAATTCCTAGTATAACTCAAAGATAGCCCTATCCTCTTTGAGAAATGGAGTCATTCTACACTCATGCTATAGCAATAAAGCATTGTAATATGTATTAAGCCATCCACGTGACTGCAGTCCAGTACCCTTTATAAAGATTTCATGCCACGTAAAACAGAAAGCGTAACTAAAGGTACCTGCAAATGTGATTATACACTAGCTCTAAAATTGCAAATGAAAATAAGGCTAAATCACCATGCACTATTGCTTATGCTGTTTTCAAGATATTCTATTTCTTAACCCTTTATAACAGAGCATGTTAAAGATGAAAGGGACCCCAGAGATTGCTTTCATTTTTTTCTTCTTTCTTTTTTTTAGGATAAAATGCAATCAAAAAAAAGTTTCTCCTCTAAAGTGCTTGGGGGTTGGCAGTTTGTGAAGCTTCAAGCTTTGTTTTTTCTATTTCTAAAATGAAGGTATAATATCTTTGGAAGTAGTGGGATATACAATTTAAAAGTTTGGAATATAAATATTTCAAAATTTCTGTGATTCTTCCTCCAAAGCTTACTAACATTTTTATCAGTAAGCAATATTTTAAAATGTATTCTTCACTCTATAAATCTGTTACTGAATATCACTGACTCTCCCTGTGAACTTTTCTATCTGATCATAAGTAACTGCATATATTTACATGGTGGCTGCACAAAATTAGAAAATTTCCATTTCATATTAATTGTCGGCCTATAAGTTTGTCAGATAGAAAATTCCATGATGATGAAAATATTTACAGGGTTGTCTAATATCTGTAACTGCATGTGGTTGTTGAGCTCTAAACTTACCATAATTGAGTTTTAATTTTTATTTCATTTTAATTTCAATAGCAATAAACTCATGTCCCCTAATGGGTTATCCATTTTTGTGTTAATAAAGCTGGCTTTTGTCTTTTGAGCTCTGGAAAATTTTCATATTTTTTCAGAAAAATAATATTTAAGATCTGTAAATAAGTAATTTAGGTGAATAATTAAAATAAAATATTCTGTCTTCACAGTCTGGATTTTTATTATCTAGTTAAAATGTTTCAGTCATCCTAGCCATGCAAAAGTTATTTCAGTAATATCTTTGCTATCACCTCAAATCCTCCTCTGAAGCCAGCGCTAGTGCCTGCCTGCAATACTTGTGTCAGAAGCAAAACATCTGTTGTTGCCTGTGTTATCCAGTGAGCTTTCCATTCTTCTCAAAGTGGGCTTGTGTAGTGTAGGGATAAAAGTGTTCTGTCAGTGTCTGAACCAGGGACTTCTCACCCATGATGCAGCAGAAAAATGTAAGGGGCTGTCAGAGGATCTTCAGAAGAAAGCTGTTCAGACAGGATATGTGATGGGCACGGACTGCCCTGGTGATTGTACCAGAAAGAGAGCAGAGAAGAAAACCTGTAGCTAGTGACTTTATTGAGGAATTTGGAGAAGAATACCTAAGAAGTGTCTTGTTAAAATTCATAAAAACAGATGGTTTTTCCATATTCAACGTAAATTCAAGAGATTTTGCTCCCTTTTTAGGTTGTTGTTCTCCAGGACATATGCACTTATGAATAAATTCATGGATGGAACTTGTTTGTATTTTATGAAAGAATGAACTAGGCAGCCCTAGAAACACTTTCAATGTTAAAAATTTATCAATATCACTGGGTTCAAAAGGAAGCCAAGGTGCAATGTGAGGAAGTTATTCTGTACTGAAATTCTGCTTCAGTTTTTTTCAAAGCCTGTCTTAGAGTACTCATTTTATAAAGCATGTAATCTTCTCTAAAGGATCTCCATATTAAATTAGTTAATATTTCAACCACCATAAATAATTAAATGAAGAAGGGAAGGATTACTAGCATAACAGACATAATACAAGTTGCAAAAGTAAGTAAGAAAAGGCTACGAAACAAAATAAAATCTGTGCATATATTTCAACTGGCATTTATTTACTGCTAATTTCCCATAATTACTGGGAAGTACAGTTAGAAGAGACAAGTCTAAGTAACAGAATGGGTGCAGTAATGAAGAGTCCAAAATATCCCAATTCCATATCTACTTCCTATATTCCTTTACACACTTTCATTCCTTTTCTCTGCACTTCTCTGCTTTATGCTTTGACATCCTGTTTGTGTCACACTTATAATTAGCAACTTTATTCACAATGAAAGTTATAACCCTGCAAAAAGTTAGAAGAAAAATAATTCCCACAGAATTGAAACAAAAATCAAAAACAAAGGATATACTCCAATTTTCAGAATGAATATCTGCTTTAAGTACTTAGGGAAGATGTTGACTAATCCTTACTCCATGCATGATTTGAAATACCTACTATCCTATCTAATAATAGACAAACATGGTAATTGACCATACCTTCCCTACGCCTCCCATTGACTAATCAGTGTGATATGCAAATTAACCGCCATTAAGATGGCAGGTAATTAGCATACTGCAGGCAGGGCGGGACAGCGTGAGCGCCAGCACACTGCCATCCAGGGCAGGCCAGCCCCAGAAGCCCCAGAAGCCGCCTGATATGGTAGTAACTCTATCAGTAAGCACTCTGAAAGTCAGTGGCCTAAATGCACCAATTAAAAGACAGATTATGAGGGTGAATCAAAAACAAAACCCACTTTAAATATATAGACACATATAGATTAAAAGTAAATGAATTAAGCCGCAGCCTGTTTTGCTCAGAATAGAACATTAGCCTGTGGACTGAAGGGTCCCAGGTTCGATTCCAGTCAAGGGA
>NW_006298312.1:890971-930938 GCF_000327345.1 Myotis davidii
ATCTCCCGAGGGGTCCCAGACTGCAAGAGGGCACAGGCCGGGCTGAGGGCCCCCCTCCCCCCAAGTGCACAAATATTTGTGCACCAGGCCTCTAGTAATAATAATAAAAGGCTAATATGCACATTGACTGAATGGCAGAATGACCGGTTTGGTATGATGCACACTGGCCCCCAGGGGGCAGACACTTAATGCAGCAGCTGCCCCCTGGTGGTCAGTGCACCTTCATATGGGGAGTACCACTCAGGCAGAAGCTGGCTCATGGCTGGCCAGCGCAGTGGTGGTGGCAGGAGCCTCTCCCTCCTCCGTGGCAGCACTAAGAATGTCCAACTAACAGTTTAGACCTGATACCTTGGGGGCCTAAGTCTTTAGTCAGATCCCTTCGAGGGCTCCCTGGCTGCCAGAGGGATGTCTGACTGCAAGCTTAGGCCTGATCCCCCAGGGAGTGGGCCTAAGTTGACAGGTGGACATCCCCCAAGGGGTCCTGGACTGTGAATGGGCACAGGCTGGGCTGAGGGACCTCCGCTCCGAGAGCACAAATATTTATGCACCGGGCCTCTAGTCTATATATATAAAAGCCTAAGTGATCATCACAACTGAATGGACAACTGAACAGGCTGCGTGGGGCGACTAGGCCGGCAGTGGGGTTACTGAGGTGCGACCAAATGACTGAGAAGCTGGCTGGGCAGGGCAACCAGGCCTGCTGTGGTGGGAGGCAGTGAGGAGGACCGGGCCAGCGGAAGGGGGCAGTGAGGGGTGACCAGGCCAGCAGGGCCAGGGGGAGTGAGGGTTGACCAAGCAAGCAGGGGAGGTAGTTGCGGAGCAACCAGGCTGGCATGGGGGGCAGTAAGGGGTGACAAGGCCAGCGGGGTGGGGGGGGAGTTAAGGGTAATCAGGCAAGCAGGCAGGTAAGCAGTTAGGAGCCAGTGGTCCTGAATTGTGAGAGGGATATCTGACTGCTGGTGTAGGCCCAATCCCCAGGTCCCAGATTGGACAGGGTGCAGGCTGGGCTGAATTTCATGCACTGGGCCTCTTGTCTAAAAATAATGTTGTGATTCACCTACTTTCTGATAGGGAAGTGGAGATGCCAACCACCATATTTACTAGCATTAATGAGACCTTTCTGGGCTCTAGAGATCAGGGAAATTACAGTTCCATGCATACTATTATATACAGTCTATAAGAAATCAAATTTTTGTAATTGACATAATATTTGAACTCATTGTTTAGGCTGCCGTGTAAGGTTTATACATGTAGATGCAGAGTGCAAGCAAAAAGCCGACCCACAAGTTACTAATAAAAGGGGGCTGTAAAAGATAAGTCAGTTAAATGTAGCAATCTGAAAATGTGCCATGTATTTAAGTCCACACTCACATATCTGCAGCTAGAGAGTTGAAACAGACTATCCAGGAAGTCTGGCACTTTGGTTTATTCTCAAAGAGCCCATTTGTTTTATACTAGTGTCATGAGGATTAAACTCATGCATATATGTGACCCATTTAGAGAGAGTGCCTGATACATATTAAGTGCCATATAGCATTAACTGCTATCTTTTTCTCTTGAAACTTTGCTGGAAGGCTACATACAAATGATTTATGTTTTGATGTTACCATTCTACTATCAGATGGCAAAACATGATTAAATTATAGCTGCATTACAAATAAACATGGCACAAAAAGAACACATTTTTTTCCAGTCCAACAGCTATTGTAATTGCACAGGAAATTAAGTGACCTCTGTCCTTTCTTCAACATGTTTATAATTTTATTTTATTTTTTTAATGTTTTTTAAATTTTTATAATTTTAAAATAATTTATGATGGTGAATATATATATCAATATATAATATTGATCAATATTATATAATCAATCAATAATACATATATTATTGATTTCAGAGAGGAAGGGAGAGGAAAAGAGAGAGACACATCAATGATGAGAGATAATCATCGATTGGCTGCCTCCTGCATGCTCCCCACCGGGGATCAAGCCAGCAACCTGGGCATGTGCCTTTGACCGGAATCGAACCAGGGACTCTTCAGGTCCCAGGCTGACACTCTATCCACTGAGCCAAACCGACCAGGGCTGATTGTGAATTTTAATGGGTTAGATATAAATCACCCCATGCTTTTTGTTTTAAATATTAGGCCAAATTGAAAATATACACAAGCAAACATATTTTGTAAAAATTAAGTACAGATATCCTATATAATAAACAGCTCATATGCAAATTGTCCCCTTGACCAGGAGTTTAACCAGGAGTTTGACCAGGGGCCAGGGCTGGCCAGCCAACCACCCGTGGCCCCTCCCCCAAGCCGGCCCCACACCGGATCTCACTCATGCACGAATTTGTGCACCGGGCCTCTAGTAAATAATAATAAGACTGTCAAAAGAAGTTATTCATTCTCTTCCAACACTTTCTTCTACAGATTATTAAAAAAAATTATTTGGTTCTCAAAGAAGAGGGATATTTTGGGGGTGAATGAAGAGCATTAAGTGTTGGTAGAATTAAGAACTAGAACTTATATTTGTTTCTCTGTCACTGCCATTTGATATAGGACTTCTTCCCCATGAAGAGTCCCAGAAATATTTGGAGTCCAGGGGGTGTCTCATCTACTCAACAAATTCAGGCACCTGCCTGGCCCTTGTGCTATTTGTCCTATTCTGGGCTTTGCTCCCTGTTGCTGCTGTACAGAACCTTGACCATGGGAACCAAACTCCCTTACTGGACACCATTGCCACTTTTCATGTCATTCTTGTGTGCATGCCCTAAACCTTTGTATGTCAGGGCTACCTGGGTTTCATGCCAAAGAGGGACAGAAATTTGAAGAAAGCAATCAGCTGGAATAATCATAGAGTGTTTATAATCATTAGCAGCAGACTTTTGCTCTAAGATCCTTGGGTCTGAGACAGAGCTCAGTAATATCCCAGACCTCTATTCAGACTCACTACTTTCTGTTAGTGACTAGACACATTGAAAAATGTTAGAAGAAAAATAATTCCCACAGAGAATATCCCACACAGTTGGCTCTCTTTATCCCACACAGTTGGCTCTCTTTATGTATGAGTTCACATAAGGAAGCTTCTGAGTCCACTGGACTTTGTCCTTCAGGATTTTCCACCATGTCCTATATGTCTGAATCACACAATGAACACTGTGGCTGAAAATGGAGCTTTTACCAAAAAGAAAATATTTGGTTTCAATTAGAAATCTCTACTAACAAAAGGGTAATATGCTAATTAGACCGGGTCTGCCAGACATCTTCTGGATGTCCGACTTCCTTCAGGACAAATCCTCGGTGGCAGGAGCTGAAGCAGAGGCAGTTAGGGGCAATCAGGCCTGCAGGGGAACAAGCAGTTAGGTGTGATCAGGCCAGCAGGGGAGCAAACAGTTATGGAGAGATCAGGATGGCGTGGAGGAACAAGCCTTTAGGGGGCGATCAGGCCAGCAGGGAGGGAAGTTGGGGGCGATCAGGCCGGCAGGGGAGGGCAGTTGGGGGCGATTAGGCTGGCAGGCAGAGGTGGTTAGGGGCAATCAGGCAGGCAGGCAGGCGAGCGGTTAGGAGCCAGCAGTCCCTGATTGAGAGGAATGTCTGACTGCTGGTTTAGGTCCAATCCTACAGGGGTCCCAGATTGAAGAAGGTGCAGGTGGGCTGAGGGACCACCCCCCATGAATGAATTTCATGCACCTGGCCTCTAGTATTTTAATAATGACTGACAATTGACTACTGGATATCAGATTATTTTTCCTTTCCCTTTTTAAAAGTACTATTTAAATATGAGCATAAAAGGTTTATTCCAGAGTAACAAAATTCTGAGCCCTTAACTCCATTAAGGATAGGTTTCTGGATCAGAATTATGGCTGAAGAGTGTTTGCACTAGATGTCACTCCATGAACTTAACTCCATTAAGTTAGGCTTCTATTTCAGTAATTGTGAAATTAGAATAAACATGTATGCATAGAAAAAAGACTATTTTTTATGACGCATATATGCATTTTGTGCTGCTAAATTTCAAATTCTAGTGTATGTAGTAGTGTATCCTTGCATTAATCTATATTTGTCTTGTAACTCATAGTGTTGAAATATTCTTTTTTTAAAAAATCACCTTTTTTGCCATCTGGATATCTTTTTCAGTATGGGTTCATGCAAAATGTTTTCATTCTTTTAATTGGGATTTTGTTTTTTGTGTTTTTGTTTGTTTGTTTTTTAGTTTAGTTTTCTTTTATTTTTTACTGAGAAATTTATACCTGGAATGTCCCCTTTTTATTTGTATTACTTTTTAACTATTTATTTATTCATTTATTTTAATCTTTATTGTTGAGATTATTACAGATGTCCCCCTTTTTCCCCCCATTTCCCCTCTCCACCTGGTTCCTGCCTGGCACAGGCCTTTTGCCACCCTATTATTAGTATCCATAGGTAATGCATATCCATCTATACCAGTATATATAGAAGTCAAGCGACTGGAATGATGGATTAACCAGAATGACCGGTCCCTATGATGTGCACTGTGGTGGCCAACCAGACGATTGGGGCCCTGGTTGCCACCCCCCAACCTCCCATGGCCCCTCCCCCTGGCCAGCTCGGCCCCCAATCACCCTCCCTGCAATCTGGGGCAGGACTGGCTGGCCCTGCCTGCAGCACCTCCCCCTAGCTGGCCAGACCCCTCTCCTCCCCCTACCCCAATCTGGGGCAGGGCCAGTGGCCAATCTCCCACAGCCCCTACCCTGCCCCCACCACCCTGCCGGCTCGGTCCTGATCATCCCCCATTGGGGCAGGTGGTCAGACCCCACCAGTGCACGAATTCATGCACTGGGCCTATAGTATGCATATAAGGTCTTTGTTTAATCTCTTCCCACCCCCTCACTCCCCTCCCTTTGATAATCGTCAATCTGTTCCATTTCCATGCCTGTGGTTCTATTTCATTCACCAATTTATTCTGTTCATTAGATTTTTTTATTCATTTATTTTGATTTTTAGATTCAATTGTTGATAGGTATGTATTTGTTGCCATTTCTTTGTTCATATTTGTGATCTTTTTCTTTTACTTATTCTTCCTCTTCTTAAAGAACACCCTTCGATATTTCATATAATACTGATTTGGTGGCGGTGAACTCCTTTAGCTGTTTCTTGTCTGTGAAGCTCTTTATCTGACCTTCAATTCTAAATTATAGCTTTGCTGGGTAGAGTAATCTTGATTGTAGGTCCTTGCTACTCATCACTTTGAATATTTCTTGTCACTCCCTGCTGGCCTGCATAGTTTCTGTTGAGAAATCAGCTGACAGTCATATGGGCATCCCCTTGTAAGTAATGAACTGATTTTCTCTTGCTGCTTTTAAGATTCTCTCTTTGTCATTAGTCCTTGGCATTTTAATTATGATGTGTCTTGGTGTGGTCCTGTTTGGGATGCTCTGTGCTTCCTGGACTTGCAAGTTTATTTCTTTCACCAGGTAGGGGAAGTTTTCTGTCATTATTTCTTCAAATAGATTTTCAATACCTTGTTCTCTTTCTTCTTCTGGCAACCCCATAATATAAATATTGGTATGCTTGAAGTTGTCCCAGAGGCTCCTTACACTATCTTCATTTTTTTTTTGGATTCTTTTTTCTTTTTGCTCTTCTGGTTGGTTATTTTTTATTTCCTCATATTTTAAATTGTTGGTTTGATTCTCAGAATTCTTTACTCTGCTGTTGAATCCCTGTATATTATTCTTTATTTCAGACAGTGTATGCTTAATTTCTGACTGGTACTTTTCTATTGTTTTTGGAGGTTTCTAGAAGATTCTTGAATAACTTTATAACCATGGTTTTGAACTTTATTTCCAGTAATTTTCTTTTTTCCTTTTCCTTCATTTTTGACATATTTCTTTGTCTCTGCATTTTGGCTGCTACCCTTTGTTTGTTTCTATGTATTGTGTAGAGCTGCTATGTCTCCTTGAGTTTGTAGAGTGGCCTTGTATAATAGGTCTCCTATAGGGCCCAGTGGCTTAGTCTCCCCAGTCACCTGAGCTGGTGCACCCCTTTGTGGGCTGTGAACACGGTCTTGTTATAGTTGAGACTTGATTGCTGTTGGTGGCACTGGGAGGAATTGACCTGCTAACCAATTGGCTGTGAAGACCAACTGTGACTACAGTGGGAAAGCTGCTGTGCAGGAGACACCCCTATGGAGCAGGACTTGCTTCTGTCGTGCTTTCGTCCTCACTGAGTCTGCCTCTTGAGTGTGTCATTTATGGAGGTGTAGAGTTGTAATCTGGTATTGTCTGACACTGAACACTGGGCACACTGGCTCTTGGGTCTCCAGGTAGGTGCAAAGTCAGCCACCGCCTGGGGCCACCCAGATGGAACTAAAGAGAGTTCTCCAGATTCCTCCTTTTTGTATTGGGTTTGGAAGTGCCCAGATGAGGCCCAGCTATGAAGCAAGGCAGGCTGGTGCTAGTGTTGTGTCTGGGCCTTTGTTTGATAGGTTTGGGGTTCTCTGACCCAGCTGCAGCTTTTTTGAGAGTTTAGCCTGAGCAAGGACAGTCCATTCATATGCAAAAGCCATTGCACACAGCTTGGGTGGGGTTGTAAATTGGATGAGTTAGGGTCTTAGGGAATCACCAGCGGGGAGCAAACAGAAATGGCTGCCAGTTAGCCTTGCCAGCAAGGAGGTCTCAGCATAGGAACAATGACCCCTGCAAGAACCTCCATCAGGGAGAAAGCCACCCCTGAGTTCCTACCCTGATGCCAGACAATCCAGTTCCTCCGCATATGTGTCTGTATTCCCCAGAGCCTTGCCCTGGTGCTGTAGCTCAAAGGAAGCAGGACCTTATAAGTTCAGTACATAGTGCCAGCATTTTAAGAGGAACTGCTGGTACTCCAGCAGCCTCTGTGTCACTGAGTTACAATCCACACTGGTTTTTACAGCCTATAGTTCTTAGTGCCTGTAAGGACTTCTTTTCCCAGTCTGGGACTCTTTGCTGGGGTCTAGTGTGGGGCTGAGACCCCTTGCTCCTCTGGGTGGCTTCCTCAGACACAATCTCCCTGTGATTAAAAAAAAAAAAAAAAAAGGCCTACATGGGTGCCAACCCAGTCCATTCTGCACCTCTGCATCTCCTTCCAGTCCCAATGTGCTTTCTTCTTTACTTCTCTAATTTTAGGACTTCCATTCAGCCAGCTTTCCCACAGTTCTGCATGATGCTTTTTTTGTATTTTAGTTGTAATTTTGATGTGGTTGTGGGAAGGTTTCACATGATCAAATTTAATTCTAATATAATAAAATTAATGAACTTTACTAAGCAAGAAATAAATGAAAATACTAGAAGAAAATGTATTTGATATTTTACTATACCTGAATACTATAAAATGTTTGTCAAAAGCTATTTATGTGCTTTATAACAAAATGTGTATTGTTAAGTATAGGGAAATATAAGATGACTTAGTCATCTTTAAAACAAATTGTCTTCTAGAAAAGAGAGGTTCTCCTTTCAGTAGCCTAATATTAATCCAAAACAAGTACTGTGCATTATGAATTCAAATTAGACTTTGGTAATGTTAGCAGGCAACACATGTGTTAACATTTTCAAATATAGTTTAAAGCTAAAATTACTCGTTAAATCAGGTAGTGTACTTGCTTTTCTTTCAGTCTATTTCCACTTCTCATTTGTTCTGTCTATATTTTATTCCAGTGTCTCTCAAAATAAGCATATGCTATCCATGTTATGTATTGTATATTTACAGTTGTTCCTTAACAGTGTGAATTTGTCTATTATCTAAAAGTATATGTCAAAAAAATAAAAGTATATGTCCATATTCTGCATAATATGAAAAAGTGTTTACTACCAACTGACTGCCTTGTTTTTAATTTTTGAACCTCTTAGTGACTAACAATTCCACTTTTGTACTTACACAGTAATGTGAAATAAATAGAGGAAGATTTGGTGTAGAAATTATGAATGAAGTGAAGGCCAAGTAAAACTGCAGCACACTGTAGCAGTGAGTTCTGCAGTGTTCATAAAAGATATTACTTATAAGAGAATCACCATCACAATGAATATGGCATTATATCCATGAGAACTGAAAAACATTGCTTTATCATCATCAGAATCAACATTATCAATTTCTAGCATTTGTGTTTCATTTTAATTGTGTTTTATGAGCTGTATGATGGGGTTTTTTTTGTTTTGTACATATTTAAGTGGCAATATAATAAATATATGTTATGTTAACCCTTAAGAACCAGGGAATTTTTCTTTTAAATTATGCCTATATGTTAGTCAATCTTGAAAATAGTTTGTAGCATCCCTGAGATCAGAAATAAAGAAGTAAATATAATTACAATAGATTAAAAAAATAAACTGCCAGAAATAAAAGTAAAAACAGTTTTATCTGCTCAACTCAGTCCCTCTACATCCACCGTCTCTTTCTTTAGAAATTGTGTCCTTGAGTTTTCTATCCATATGGGAAGTATAAGTTCTCACAGTTATCACACTTTGGCAACAATGGGTTAAACAGTAACTTAAAAGCTGTTTACCTGACCAAAGCAAGGCCCAAGAACACTTTCTCTGGGACCTTTGTATCTAGAAACTGTTGACCAACCCCTCATGTGCTGAAGATACTATAATAAGCCAACCACCACTAGTGGCAAAATAATTCTATTTGATGATAATAATGGTGACACTGATCTTTTTTTAAAAAAATGGTAAAGTCTACCACAGTGCAACTAGGGAACAAATGAAATGAAACATATAGAGAAATGGGATCATTAAAAATTGCTTCTTTGTTCAATTTATTTTGACCATGGTTCTTTTTATATGATGTCAAAACATCAGGTAAAGTTATTTTATTTAATTAAGAATCTCATTAATTAAAGAGATAAAAAATCAATTAAGTTTATTTGGGTTAAAGATCATTTTAAGAATTGCTATTCAATATAACCTGAAGACATCAACAGCCTGTGCCAATACACTCTTGCCCAACTGAACTGTTCCTTCCCCATGTCGCTAACTGCTGCAATGTGTCTTCTCTTGTACTCAGAGCAGCACTTCCACACCTCGCTTCAAGCTCTTTATAGGTATATCAGAGATACCGCACAGAACGCAAAATGGTCAGGTCTTGAAAGAGGCTTAACATTAAAGTGGCTTTGGGCCAGAATATTTCAGTGCCATGAACAGTGCAGGAATTTAAATAAACATAATATCAGAAAGGGATAAAGGGCTCATAACTATTACAGCTACCTTTTGAGTTATAGAGAGGCTTTTGTGGACCACATGGTAAAACTAATCATAATGTCAACAAGAAAAATAACCCAAGTTTCCAAATGAAGAATGTCTATACTTGACAACATGTATATTTATTTTAAAATTTTACAAAGAATACAACTCATAGCTATTTGGTAAAATTACACTAATTGATCAATATAGCACTGCATTCATGCAACATAAATGTGATTTAGTTTCAAGATACTGTTTGCTTCTAAATCCGCTGAGACATTTATTACCCAACCATGTCTATAATGACTGTAAATATTCACCATTCAGGATATGACAAACATGTCTTAGGGCTGTGAACTATCATGTTCAATTAGACATTGCCTCTCCTGGGAATACAGTGCATGTGAGTATGCATTTGAAAGGAGAGCCTGAGTGAGGAAGAATTTATTTTGGAAATTAAAACCTGTTAAAATAGTTTCTAGTTTTACAGCTTTTTAAATTGCCATGTTTATCTAAATTCCATTTCACCAATAAACAACTCAAGAAGCATGAGGAGAAAATAATAAATGGATGCAGTTGAACCCCATTGCCCCTCTGAAAATAAACTATCTTTGAAAACAGATGTATCAAATTTCCATGAAGATAATTTTATAAAACAATACATAAAAATCAATATCTTAGATGTTTTTGTTGTTGTTGTTACTCAGCAGACAATCATTTAGAGCCAATATGTCTTAAAATATACTATTATAGCCTTAAATATATTTTATTCTTCCTCTGATATTTTTAACTTAAATTTACCAGTCCATCTTATGAAGAAAATATTGATATTCAATGGGTAACTTAAAAACCTATGAGAACAACATATTTGTCAAATGTGGATTTTTCTGATCACTGTAATACTTAATAATAGTATTATGAATATATATTTTCTATAGTTTACTCATAAATATAGTAAAAATTCTGTTAAGAAATTTAAAATCTGTTAACCTTAAGAATTTTAAAGCAAATATTTGTTTTCATATTGTAAAACATACCAGTTTTCAGTGTTTCTGGAGACAGGGTCACTTTTAGGTTGCTGTTTACTTTGTAATGAAAATTATTGAAAAATAGAAAAGTAATTAAACACTTAATTATGCAATATTCTAAGTTATATGCTAAAAAAATTGCTATCTGGAATCATAGTAGCAATCCTAGGACTTTCAGCACTAATAGTGGAAATAGTGGAGAATTTTATATAAAAATTCTTGATGCATCTTTTATTAATGATCATGCAATAAAGTGCACTAGTAAAGCAATATATTATTTCAAAATTTAATATATATTAGAAACACATTGTATTTTTATGCTTCATCAATAATAATTTCTTAAATGTTTATATGTTAAAATATATAATAATACTGATATGGATAAAGATAGGAGCCCTAAGTGGTCCAAAAGATAGACATCTGGCAGCCACAATATCAAAGGTGACCATTGGTCTAGTGATATGTCCCCAGTGGGTAGGAGGTGAAGGCTGTGCAGGGGGTCATAGGGCTGACATATCAGCTGCAGGATGATAGCATCACAGGTTAAGGAGTCCATTAATGCAGACCAGGTGGATTTCAGAGATTGTGAGAAGACTGACAAGAGAGGGGTATTCATGACCAATCTATGCAAAAAAAAAAAAAAAAAAGACATCCATTACTCAAAAGGGACTATTTCATAAATGAGAATACGTGAGGGAGCCTTGGGAAGGACTGAGGTTTAAGTTAAGGGTAAATGCTATCCAGAGGGGACCCAAATTTTTAAGTTTGTTTAGGATTTTAGAAAATAATCTGATAAGAGTTATCTATCCTTAATAGTCCAGTAAGAATATAAAGAAGAAGTCTCCAGGTTAAAAAATGAACCTCTGAAATAGTTGTTAAGTGTGAGGTAGTGATGTTTCTGAGTGAGTGTTGGTGTCTCACACAAAAATTATAGGTGAAGGGCCATGTCTGTTGCTTTCACAGTTCCACTGAGAGGAAAAGCGGCCACAGGGACAGATTGTCTTTCAGCAGCACATTCTGGTCAGTCCAGTCCAGCTTGGACCGGTACCACAGTGTCCACACTTTCTGTCACACTGCTCAGTGGGCTTGTTGCTTCTTTCTTTGATATGACTTTGTTTCTTCTATTTCTTTACATAAGATTATTTAATATACACTACATGCATGTGATGCAGGTAGGGGAAAAAAGGTTATGAATCCATGTGTTAATGATAAGACAGACTGGTACTATTGCCAAGCATGCACTAAGTCAATTGGGATGTTTCTTTAAGTTCTTTATACTTAACGGTTTCCATAAAAATAATTGCAGAAATAGAAATGTGTACATATCCCAAAGCACCCTTTCATTTGTTTTCTTGAGCTTCCTTGCAGTCTGTTTTCCTTTCACCTTTTCTACTAGTGGTATTACCTGCTGGTATTCTGCTCAAGTTTTTAATAATCCACAATGAAAGACAGTTAATTGTACTTCCTCCTGATGTTTTCAATACTATATATTTTAAATTTATGTACTTATTTTTAATTTATTTTTATTGTTGAACGTATTACAGATGTCCCCCTTTTCCCCTATTGACCCTCTCCTTCCCACTCCTGTCCCCTCCCCAGGTCTTCACCCCACTATTATCTGTGTCCATGGGTTATGCATATATGCATAAAATTTCTTTGGTTTAATCTCTGTACTTCTTCAATAAGCACCTGATTTTGGGCAACCTCTGACTGAATAGCACTTAACATTATTGCTATGATCTGCATCCTTGGTTCTCTGCAAGTTGTCCTTGTAACTGCAATCTTCTGTTCATATATCATTTGTCTGTTAGACACAATGGCCATATGGTCCTTTATCTCAGCCTCTCAGCATAAGATTGAGAACTGACACTAAAAGGTTTTGCTTTCTATCCCCTAAGAAAATGAAGAATGCATGCTGAACCATAGATGATATTTGATGACACTTTCATTACTAGTCAAAACTACAGTGACATATAAGCTCAAAATTAAGATGCTTATCAAAGTATTATGAAATGGCAGACTTGATTGGGAGAGTTTTCAATTTTTAAAAATGTACTTATATGATTTGATCTTATTATATATATGATTTTACTAGTTGATTAATTGTTAAATGGAAAACAGAAAAAGCTGAGCATTTAATTCCAAATTGGACTTTTACCCAAGCTGGGTCAGAGGAAATTTCTCAAAGTAAATGTGGCTTGAGGAAGATACCAATGTGACTTGAGTTAGATGCTTCTCAGGAATATGGCATGAGTGCTAGGATGGAGTCAAAAGATAGAATAATTTGAATAGGTAAAGAAAGGGTACCCGGTTATCCCTGAGAGAAGAAACAGTCAGAGAAAAGAAAGGGGGAATATGGGAAAGGCAGGAAGGGTAAATGGGGTCAAATATATGGTGATGAAAGGAAATTTGACTTTGGGTTATAAACACACAAAGCAACATACAGATGTGTTATAGAATGGAACACTTGAAACCTATATAATTTTATTAACCAACTAGGGGCCCGGTGCACGAAATTCGTGCACTGGGTGGGGGTGGGGGGGATTGTCCCTCAGCCCAGGCTGCCCCCTCTCACATAATCGGAGCCCTCAGGCGTTGACCCTCAACAATCTCCAATCGCAGGATCGGCCCCTTGCCCAGGCCTGACGCCTCTGCCACAGGTGTCAGGCCTGGGCAGGGGACCCTCCTTTCTCCCCATCACTGGTTCTTCCACCAGCCTAGGCCTGATGCCTCTGGCCCAGGCGTCAGGCCTGGGCAGGGGACCCCCAGCCCCCTCTGATTGCTGGCTCCCCCGCCCCGCCCAGGCCTGATGCCTCCGCCAGAGGAGTTGACCCTCATCACCATCCGATCGCTGATCACTGGATAGACCCCTTGCCCAGGCCTGAGGCCTCCGGCAGAGGTGTCAGGCCTGGGAAGGGGACCTCCAGTTCCCCGCTGTTTCAGGATCCGCACCTGCCCAGGCCTAACGCCTCTGGCCGAGGCATCTGGCCCAGGCAGCGGGGACCACCAGCTCCCCGCGATCTCCCGCTCTGCCCCTCCCCAGGCGTAACGCCTCTAGCCCTGGGTAGGGCACCGGCAGCGGCCCGGCGATCATGGGCTCCGCTTTAGGCCCAGGCAAGGGACCCCTAGCTCCCGGGACTTCCAGCTTCGACCATGCCCAGCTCCCATCGCTGGCTCCACCCCTACTTCCTGCTATCACTGGCCAGGGCGACAAAGGCGCCTGATTCTCCGATCATGGCTGGCTCTTAGCTCCCCCCTGGGTTTCCTTCCGATCACTGTCAGTGGCAGGGGGCTTCTTCCTGCTTTCCCTTTCACCTCCCTGCATTGTGCCTACATATGCAAATTAAGCACCATCTTTTTTGTCAGTTACCTGCCATCTGAGTTGGCAGTTAATTTGCACATAGCCCTGATTAGCCAATGAAAAGGGTAGCGTCGTACACCAATTACCATTTTTCTCTTTTATTAGTGTAGATGTCACCTCAATAAATTTAATAAAAATTAAAAAAATGATAAAGATAAAAAGAAGTGACTGAAGAAAAAATAAAAAATCTGGTCTGATGGGCAAAGGGTCCATATGGAAGACTAGTGGCAAATAAACACGGATACATACAACACAGTTCAATTATGGAGACCTCTGACTGGGCCTCTAAGTTCAGAGCTGATGGTGAGCATTCAAAGGCCACTGTAAAAACTTTTGGGAGAGGAATTGGCTTATGGAAATCAAGCTTTAATGGAGATTTTCCTAAATTTACAAGACATATATTTTGATGAAGATGAGGCTGCAAAACAGCTAATCTAAAAGTCCTAAGAATAGCCACATTAATTTTATTCATAGCAATCAATAGCTTGAAAAACAACCAAATCCCTATCAATGAGAAAAGGGATAAAATACATTTTGGTATATTCATTTAGTGGGATATAAAGTAGTAATAAAAATACACCAAACTACCACTACTGAAAACATCCTGAATGAATCCCACAAACATTGTGTGAGACATAAATCCTTTGGCAGTAAATATAATTTAATTTACATGAAGTTTAAGAAAAGGCAAAACTGATTATAAGAAAAGTCAAAAGAGTAGTTGCCTCAGATGGGGGAAGTGAGAATGGAAGAAAACTTCTGAATGCAGGAAATACTTTATATTTTGATTGAGATTATGACTAAACGGACATATACATATGTCAAAGTTTATTGATCTCTATACTTAAGATCACTGTACTTTATACATATTACATTGAATATGTTTTACTAAAAACATTTTAAAAATTCTTGTTTTTGAAAAATAAATGGAAGCTAAGATAGAAATAGAGAAATCATTAGGAGGCAATTGTCATATCCAGAGAAAAGAGGATGATGATTTTTTTTTTCTAACAGTAGGTATATTGAAGATGAAGGGAAATTGGAAAATTTTGATAAATAATTTAAAGATAGAATCATTGGACTTAGTGATTATTTGGATATTAGATAGAAAGGGAGGATGATAAAACTCAAGTTTCTATGAATACCTGGGTTTAGACATAGTGTTGGTTGAGATACAAAGAGTAGGGCAGGGTATGATGGTTTCTAGGAATATAGCGTGAGTACCTGGATGAATGAACTGGGGAAGACTGGAGAAGAAATATACATACATAGGCTAGAGGTGGAGGCAGGAAAGGATTTAATCAAGCATTCCATTTTGAACATGTTAAATTTGAGGTGTCTCTGAGACAGGCAAGTGAATATGTCAAATGATTTTTGGGTACATGGACCTGGATGTCTTGATAGAGTGCTAAGCTGGAGAAAAAACTAATACATAGAAAGTATTTATGAATGGATTTTTCTAAAAGAAGGACCTAGAAAAAGAAAAGGGTCCAGAGCTGTCTCATTCGAGGCTTAATTATTTAAGAGTAAGAAGAGAAAGAAGGAAAAGGATAAAAAAAAGTCCCCTAAAAGCATGGCCCAGAAGACAGGAGAAAAACAAAGACTGTTTGGCAAAACAAATACCAAGGGAGAGTTTCCAAAAGAGCAGGCAGTAAATTGTTGAATATTTCTGACAGCTCTTCTTTAGCATTAGGAGGCCATCGGTTACTTTAATAAGAAAAATTTCAGTGGCGTGATGGGAGCAGAAGTCATATGGAGTGATAAGAAAAGCAAAGGAAAGTTAATACAATACAAGAAGTGAATAGACAACTTTTCTAAAGGAACTTAGAGCCATGACTGGATAAAACCATAACTTTATGAGATACGAAAGGAGTCAAGCAACACATACTTCTAACTATTGTTTTTCTTTTGATTCATGTTTGAAGTTGTGAGATAGTAAATCACATTGAATTCTGGTGAAAATAATTGACTTGAGAAGAAAAAATGAAAAACAGAGATAAAATTGGCTTGAACAAAACAAGAAAAATAGCTGTTTGTATTAGGATGGAATTTTCTAGAAAAAGACCATAAAATAAGTTGGCTAAGTAATGAATTTTTGGGTGTTATTTTACCTTGCAAAAGACAAAGTACATAAAAAGTTATAATTACTATCTAGTACTGGGAAATGGGGGAATCACTCACAGCATAAATTTGAATCTTTGAAATAATTATCAAGAAAGAATCATAAATTCAAAATTTAATTTTGTAAATTCTATTTAAATGTGTATTTTATTTGCAACAAAAATATATTCTTTTTTCCATGAATCATAAATCATTTATTAGACTTCACAGTGACTACAATAAAATAGTAACCAAATAGCAATTATTTTTATGATTTTATAATTGCTAAAATTTACTTTTAATTTTGATTGCCTTATAATATTTCACTACTTTTTAAAAGCTGAATAACCTTCATGTACTTGAATTTAGTGTAGACATGTGACAACATTCAACAATTGTTTAAAATAATCATAATTTCCCAATTCTAACAGAAAAACATATAGTAGATAATTTCCTTCTAATTCTAATAGTTGTTTTTTTATTTACTTTTTTCCTCTACCCTGATCAAGCTTTTTGCTTCTGATCTCAAACTGGCCTCAAATAAGGGTAACTTGAAGACAAAAAATTTGAAATCATGGCAAGTACAGAACGTGCAAAATGTAAAAGCCATGAAAAGAAAAGAAAATTGTTTCTCCCATATAGTCATCTTATCTTTTAAATGCAAATGATTATTTAAAGATCAACTTCTAAATGAGAAAACATATGTAACTTGCTGAAATGAAGTGATCTTTAACTGTTCAGTGGTGAATCTCTTTACTGATTATTATTTTGTAATAAAATGTATTGGTTTTGTGTGCTGATGTGCTCCTTTTTTACTTTATTCTCTACCATTTTACACCAGTTACCCCGAGGGCAGTGATTTTCAACCGGTGTGTCACAAAAATTTTCAAACATTCAGTACTTACTATTCAGACAGGGGAACTGACCTCTTTTCCCTTAGATTATTGACAACACCCAGCACAACAGGAGCTGTCTGGTGTGAAGCACTGTTTTGAACCACAAATATGTAAATTATATAATAGAGTTGCATCTTATTGGTCACATTCATAATAAGATTGCATCTGATTGGTTAATTCTTGGTACCAGAAATCCTTATACACAGGTATAGGCAGTTGATTTTTTGAAAAATCACTGGCTGGCATGGCTCAGTTGGTTGAACATTGTTCCATGAATCAAAAGGTCTCTGGTTTGATTCCTGGCCAAGGAACATGGCAGGGTTTGGGGCTGGATCCCCACTTGGGAACATGCAGGAGGCAGCTGATTGATGTTTCTCTCTATCTAAAATCAAAGCAAACACATCTTTAAAAAAGTCACTTTGAACAAAAAACAATAGGTAATTACTATTGTTTTTTTTAATTTTAAACAAATCAAAATTATAACTATTTTCTGGTATGTTGCAGAATTTTAGAAAGAATTTATGTGTGTCATGAGATGAAAAAGGTTGAAAATCACTGCACTTGAAAATGGGCCAATAGGAAAGTGTTCAATGCATGTCCGTATAATCAATGACTTATGAAAGCGTTTTACTGAGAGCCTCTGATCATTTTATCTGCCTCTTCAGATGGCCACAATGTGGCTGTCACCCTGGATCTATACCATTAAATGGCATATTTATTTAGAGAAAGGGAAGGTCTGTGCTTTAAGCAAATTTGAGTGGCCCTAACATGTTTTAGTCACCTCATATTCCCCATTTATGAGGGAGGGAGGGATCTTACCATTGTGTCATGGTGATGGCTGAACAGAGGATATCCAACACTGGGCAGACACCTACTCACAGCCCCAGGGAAGGGGACACCACATGCAATGCAGGGTCACCTGGAGGTTGCACTCTGAAACAGGGTGGAGGACCAGAGCAAGTGGGAGGTGGGCTTTGTGGGATCAAGAGGGTGAGGGGTCCTGGTTCCCTGGGAGTGTGTGATTCCCTGGTTTGAATAATTCCATAGTCAGGCTAGGGAGTGAAACCTGATACTCAGAGCTAAGCAAGAACTGTACCTGGTCCCTTTGATAAGGAAGGTTATTTGCACAAAGGACTTTATCCACAGGAGAGGAGCGGCAAGGGAAACTTGGTGCCACTTAAGGCTATCCCAATTTCACCCGATGTCAAGATAGTACATAATATCGGGCCTTTATTTTAGGTCAAACAGTACACACATGACAACATGAAATAGGAAATAAAGGCCAGAATCTCAGGGAATTCTCTTCAGAATTAGTTGAGAGTCCAGCAGTATGTAGATACATACATTTAAAAATGAATAATCTTGCATTTATGGCTAATATCTTAATTAAAGGAGTTGAACCAAATTCTAACATCCAAATGATTAAGATTTTCCTTTTCCATCATAATATATAGCATCAGTATAGTTGCACAAAGCTTGCCTAAAGAAAATAAGTTTCCTGAAATTCCAAATGAAACCATTTTTATTTTCAGTAGGTTGTTTTAGATGGGTTGTGGTGAAAAGTTATTTTTGTAGCTATAATTGGTTATATGTTGAAATTTCTGCTCTTTTTAACATGATAAATTATTTCTCTAGGACAGTTGGTAAGATTTAGCCAGATAAATGAATTAATTTATAATCCAGCTGTGTTCGCCTCCTGCTGTGTTACATGGCCAGGTCTTTCTAGGCAGGGCTTCATTTCACATCAGCCCAGTGATGGAGCTCTGAAATCATTTGGTTAGTAATTAGGTGCTTATCAGATTCTTCCTGAAAAGGCATGAGACAGTTATCTGAAACAATTATCTTTGAAAATGGAATCCTCCATTTCTGATCCTGCTGAGGACATTCAAAAGAACACTGAGTGGTTTAAAGCTAAATCCTTTCAAAACCCTTACCTTCTAGAATACACACAACACAATTCCCAATCATAGAATCTACCTCCCATCTTTCATGCATAGCCTTTTGTGTGTGAATTCTTTTTTGTAAGTCTTTGTGTATTTGACATATTAAAAGGGCTTTAGACATGCTTTTCTGTTACTTCATTAATGTCTAACTTACTATAGCATTACTAATAATATGAGATTGAATGCTTTCTCCTTCTGCTCCCTCTCTGTTGTATCTTCATAAACAACTCAAGAAAATTGAAGGTAATTGCTGGGATTGACTAGGCTCTATATGCATTTTGGATAATCATATTTCTAGAGCTATTTGTTCTTAAGTAATATAAAATTTGCTACTCATTTAAGTATTAATTGCAATCTACTTATAGCTTAGAAATTAATATAGAGATTTAATATGACTAATTATAAAAAGAATATGTATTTAGGCACTAAGGATAACCAAACCTGAAGTAACAGATTTTAATTTATATGTCACATTCATTTAAAAATGATGCTGTGACTCATATCCCAAAAGAAATGAACTGATTTTAGGTTTCTATATCCACTCAAAGCAGTGTGTTTGAAATTAATTTGTATAGAAAATAAAAGCAAATAACAATGAGAACTAAGTGCATTTTGCTCTGTTTAATATTGGTAAATATAATGTTTCTATAAGTGTTCTCTGTCTTTAACCACCATGATTTTTTGTCTAATGTAATGCCAATCTTCATAGACATATGGACTTCATGAATATTACATCTCTTTTGTTTATACTTCTGTTTCCTCTGCAAGTACATTGGTCCAAATGCACATCACTATATTCATAATTCTGTGTTTATTCATTAATTCATTAATTCAACAAATATCCAGTATTTACTCCGGGGCAGACAAGGCACTAGAATTATGGACTATTTCAATAGTGGCCTGTGCTGCTTCATGGCATACAGATTGTTCCACAGTATGTCTGTGATTTGCAGAGTTTTTATCCTGGAAACCATGTTTGCTCAATTCATTATTCTGCTTAAGCATCTCTTCTGTACACAGAGCCCTTTACATTCTGGCCTTTCAATTTGGCAGCTTCCTCTCCAGGCACATATATGCCACCCGAAATCTCATCCAAACAAAACCATTTCTTATTCTTCAAACAGGCAGGCTCTTTCCTCCATGCTTGCCTCAGCTGGAACTTCCATTTAGAATGCCATTCCTCTCCAGTCCTAAACGCTTGGCTTGATCAACAACTGCTCTCCCTTTAAGATCCGCCTGAAATGTTCACTTCTGTGGTGAATGTTTTCCAATCTGCCAAAAGTACGGTTGCTTTTTCCTGTCTGTGGTCTCACAGAATATCATTTTATTTAACTGTTATGGAAATTACCACATGCATTTAATTTATCTAGATCTGTTTCCCTCTGCCAAACTGTAAGCTCTTCTAGGAAGAAGATGTATCCTATTAATTTTTGAATCTTAGGATGGTACATGATAGGTTCTCAAATATTATTAAATGAATGAGGGACAGACACATGGGTATGGGCATTTTAACTAATTTTCTGTCCTGATTTACTTTTTGAGAAAATAATCTAATGGTGTCACCATATTTCATAAAATATATTCATTCATTCATTCATTCATTCATTTTACCTCATCAGATATCTGTATGCATTGAAGCTTAAAAGTAGCACCGCTTGGATTTTCACTTTTAACTTGCAGTCCGGCTGGCTTTAATTGAAGTCTTGTTTTCTAAAGTGAAAAGTAACCAGACATTCCCTTTCAATTAGATCGAACAGAGGAGGGCATGATTACAGCAGTAGTCTCTGAAAGCTGAGGGTGTTGAGCAGATAACTAACTTCACTTGCTGTGCAATTGGTTTGTGGTTAATTCTGGGAATTGCCAGCAGAACATGTTTGCTAAATTGTCTGTTCATTTTCTCCTGTTTTCTCTAATTCTTGTGCTAGCTCCCTCTCTCCTCTGTCTACCACTCTACATTTCTCCCTCTGAACAAGTGTCAAGCCAGACCAGCTTCTTCGGTAACTTTTCTTTGACCAAACCAATGCCCAGACAATTTCTGCTAATTGTGTTTCAGTGCTAAGATAAATGTAACTTATCGAGGCAATACTTATTTTCAGAAAAGTGAGGATATTGATGTTTACTTCAATGTTACCTACTCAAAGATGATATTTTCCAGAAATATATGCCTGAAACTGGATTCACTTTTGGCCAGGATGACCAAACAACGTGTGTCCCACTAACTTTCATCAGAAAGATAAGATGAAAAATAAAATTGAAGGTCAAGTGGGAATAGAATTCATCTGGCTGTGCTAGTGTGAGCACTGCATTTGAAAAATTGCTTTTGTTTGAAAATTGCTTTCTTTTTGTCTTTGTGTACATGAGTATACTTTTAAGAAACCATCTTTGTGAATTTGAACATTCATTTTGAAAAGGACGCCTAAGGTAAACAGTTTTTATTTTAGCTAAAATATAAGAAAAAGGAAAAAAAATCTCGTGGATTTTTCTTTATATTAAACCTTTACATTCTATATCTTTACCTGTAGAAGTTTTTTACACTAAATCATATTTTTAAATTTCTTTACTTTTAATACAGTTCCACTAATTTATGAATACAACCTTTCATTTTTAACAAGTCTGAAAACTAGATTTCCTGAGGCAGTCTTATAATTAAAGTGAAAGGAAGATAAAATCTCCATTTTGCTGACTTTTACCTTTGCCTTTATATTAGCAATACTAATGAACTTCACTGTGCTTAGGGTGAGAAATCGATTTGAAACTCTGCATTTACTGTTGTGCCGCCTCCCTTCCCCCCCGGCCCCCAGCCCCAAGGATTTGTGCAGTTTAATCTGCCGTTGATTCCTAATGATTATGTGAGCTGCCATGAAGAAACTGCTGCTCATCCTCATCCGGCCCAGTGGATAGAAATTGTGTTTATTTTTGTACATAACTGCATGTCCATCACTTTAATAACATGATCTAGTCAGTGGTTGACAACCATCTTACTGCCTTTATTGATTTTAAGGTTTAATCTTGAAATGCATATATAGATTCTTGGAAGGCACTATATTAAAATATCTAATCCAAACGCGTGGCAGCATAGCTTTAAACCACTGATGAAGTGCCAATTTCAACATGCTGAAAGGAGACAAAACATTAACTAGGACCTTTAGTGATCATTAATTCCACTCTCCTCAGGGTACCCATAGTACCTTATTTGAAGATGACAAACAGCCGAAACCGGTTTGGCTCCGTGGATAGAGCGTCGGCCTGCGGACTGGGGGGTCTCGAGTTCGATTCCGGTCAAGGGCATGTACCTGGGTTGCGGGCACATACCCAGTAGGAGATGTGCAAGAGGCAGCTGATCGATGTTTCTCTCTCATCGATGTTTCTAGCTCTCTATCTCTCTCCCTTCCTCTCTGTAAAAAATCAATAAAATATATTAAAAAAAAGATGACAACCAGTATTTTGAATACTCCATGTGTACTATTTTAAGACCCATCTAATGCTTCTGATTCTCATTTTATAGCAATAAAATAGTTTGTTGTTTCTTTGTGATGATTTTCTTAAATTTGTAATATAGTCCAATCTTTAGTACAAAGAATGGGATTAGTGAGGCTCATTTTTACTAGTAGTTGATGTTATTTCTTTTAATTTTTTAAAAATAGTAATAATCACTGTATCTTTAAATGCTCTAAATCAGTGAAATGTCAAAGCAATCAGAAGTTCAAAATTTTGCAAGCCTTGGGAGTGTAGCAGATTCATAACATTAACATTGGCTCTATTTGGCTAATGCTTGCTGTCTTCGTCTGTTGGGGCTTCTATAACAGAATTCCATAGACCAGGTGACTTTTAAACAAACAGACGTGCATTTCTCATAGCTCTGGAGGTTGAGAATTTCTAGATCAATAAGCTGACGGACTTGGTGTTGGTGAGAGAGCTCACTTCCTGACTTATAGACAGCTATCCCCTCGTCTGGCTCTGATTCCCTGGAGTCTCTTTCATAAGAGCACTATTCACACTCATGGCCTAATCACCTCTCCAAAGCCCCATGTTCCAATGCCATGACAATGAGTATTTGATTTCAACAAGTGAATTTTGAGTTAACACGAATATTCAGTCTGTGGCAAGAGTAAGAGTTCTAAAAGGATGTATGTCTCACATTATTTTACCTTCAGTCTATTTTTTTAAATGTTTTTATTCGTTCTCAGTGAAATGAAGGGAGAGAGGGAGGGAGAGGGAGAGGGAGGGGGAGAGGGAGAGAGAGAGGGAGAGGGAGAGGGAGTGGGGAGGGGGAGGGGGAGGGAGAGTTCTCATCCTCTCCTCCCACCCCCACATTCTGTTTGCTCTGGGAAATTCAGTAGGTTGGCCACATGCTGTTTCTTTTCTATGAAGATAAATCGAGGCATGTTTCTTATAAGCTGGCAACCTAGGCATGGAGCCCGACCTCCTGGTTCATGGGTTGATGCTCAACCACTGCACTATGCCAGCCAGGCTTCTTTCTGATTCTTAATTGATGGTAATGTTATCAGAAAATTGTATGGGTGAAATCCCTCCATTGCTGGTGGGAATAGGGTACTTACGATATCATGAGAAAATAATTTTCTAAGAAAATGAGTCATTTTATATGCATGAAATGATATCCCTCTGTTTTCAAAGTCCCATTTCCCATAAACCAGTTCTGGAAACGGTGCAGCTGGGGCTACAGCAGAGATAAAAGCAAAACCAATGTCCAGAGTTTCTGATTCATGGTGGAGCTGGGTCCAATGTAGCACTGGGCTAGTCATAGTTCATTAATCCATTATGTATGGGTTCCACATGGCTGTGGGCCATATGGGCAAATGTAGGGGAGTGCTCCCCCTGTGACAATATAGCAAAAGGGCCCAGGGAGAAAACTCTGTTCAGGAGTTTATGTGTCTCAGATTCTGCGCCATTGCAGTGCCACGCTTATTCTGGCCAATGCCGTGTTCCCAGGTATGACTGACAGCCAAGCACCTTCTCTTGTCATCCAGACCTTCCTGGGCATGCATTCATTGTCCATTCCCGTTCCCCATCAACCTTTGGGGAGCAGGTCTGGAGAAAGCAGGCCTGCAGCTTCCTGAAACAAATGACCTGCCGATATCATCCAGGCTCCCCTTGACTCCTTTCCTGTTAAATATTAACCAGGTTACTACAACAACGGTCCAGAACATATCTGTCTATATGGGACTACTAAATGGGATTGTGTTAAGTGAACTAAATAAATGAGGAAATAGTTTCTGGGTCTTTAACATGACTTAATAAGTTATTTCAGTACATTTTGAATAAGAATAAGAGTCTCAAACCATCTCATTCATTAAAGTATGAGGTTTATCACCTTGCCCTGAGCGTCCACAGTATTTTTGCAAATGTTGCATTTCCCGAAAATGTGATGAGAATTAGTCTCTTGTGAAACTAATGAAGGCTAATGTGTCCAAGATTCATTCAAATAAAACTGATGTGTCAATAGTCATGTGGCTGTGCTACATATCCAGGATCTTCAAGGAATTGGTTGAGAAACCACTAAGAATCTTGCTACAGTGTTTTAATCTATTCAGCCCTAAATCTGTGATCTCAATCCTCTGCTTTTATATGTAGTATGCAATTTTCAAATAATATACTCTATACAAGAGATGTGACAGTGCTCAAACTTCACAACAATTTGGTAGTAATTTGTCTATTTTGCCATGTTTATATGTAAACATTAAACCTAAAATTTTAAAAGGTTTTAAACACTTCTAGCTTCTTAATATTTTAAAGTAAATACATCCCCACTACACAGAGCAATGATAAATCCTTAGTGGAGATAACTATAGAGATATGCATATTATTATTCTAGAGAACTTTAGAGTAAGAGTAGACTAGCCAGTCATTTATAAAAATTATACATCAACTATTTAAAAAACAAAACAAAAAACCCTGACTGGTGTGGCTTGATGGGTTGGGTATTGTCCTGTGCACCAAAAGGTTTCACTTTGATTCCTGGCAAGTGCATATGCCCGGGATTCTGACTCAATCCCCAATAGGGGGTGTGTAGGAGGCAGCTGATCTGTGTTTCACACACATCTATGCATCTCTCTCTCCCTATCCCTTCCTCTCTCTCTAAAAATCAATAAACTATTTTTTTTTAAAAAACAGATAAGCTAGGCTGGGGCCCTGGCTCACACACACACACACACACACACACACACTTCTTATTAAGCCTTCTGTTACCTAGGTTGAAATTTTGGGAAAACACTCTTCCCTTCCCTTCCCTTCCCTTCCCTTCCCGGAAGCAATAGCGGTTTATTAACCAAACCACTGCCATCCTCACATCCGTCCTTACCAAAGTCATTCCTTCCTTCCTTCCTTCCTTTTTTCCTTCCTTCTACCTACCTGCCTTCAGTGTCCCATACACCACCAAATTATGTTGCCTTTTCTTTGAAATGTCTTAATATTTATTTCCTCTTTTTATTCCACTTAGCAGACTTTTATATAAGATCCTATTCACCATACCTACTAGAATACACTAAATAATCGTCTACATGGTTTCTCTTATCTTTTTTAAAAATATATTTTATTGATTTTTTACAGAGAGGAAGTGAGAGGGGTAGAGAGTTAGAAACATCGATGAGAGAGAAACATTGATCAGCTGCCTCCCCACCCCCCACCCCACCCCCCAACTGGGGGATGTGCCCGCAACCAAGGTACATGCCCTTGACTGGAATTGAACCTGGGACCCTTCAGTCCGCAGGTTGACGCTCTATCCTCTGAGCCAAAATGGTCAAGGCTCTCTTATCTTTATTTACTCTTTTTCAAGTTTATTATTGTTACCAAGCTTTATATTTCCAATTGGGGCCTTATCAGGCCGGTTTGCTGCTGCAGTGCTTGTTATAGCGACTGGTCATTCCAGTCATTCTATCATTCCGGTCACTTGCCTTTTATATATGTAGATTGAAAGGAGAAAGAGAGAGAGAGAGAGTGAGAGAGAGATTTATTTGTTGTTTTGTTGTTACATTTATTTATGCATTCACTTGTTGATTCTTGTATGTGCCGGGGATCAAACCTAAACCTTGGCATATGAGGACAATGATCTAACTAGCCCATCTAGAGCCTGGATACACATGCTTAATACTTGGATAATAGCACTGTATAGATGTGTGTATGAGGAAAAGTGTCTTTATATTCACTGGGGTTATGTTTGTGGTTGCTGAATTCACTATATTGTAATACACAGATAACATCTAAACTAGTTCTATCTCATTCTTTATTAAAATCAATTGTCCTAGTGCTAATATGTCAAATAGTGTGATTTTAAATGGGAGGTTTGTGTATTTGCTATTAAGTTTATATCCTACTTTAGGGAGGTTTCATTTTCAGAAAGGGCTCAGAGGATAAAAACTTCAAGGTATTATGATATATGTGCATAGCAAATAAGGCAGCTGCCACTTCTGATCTGTGGGACTTATCTTAACATCGTTATATTACTAGCTATTTATGTAAATTCACAGACTTGTCCTTAGATAATAAAAATTTGTGTGATGGACATTCATACTAAAACATTATAGAAGTTTGAAATAAATATCTTCCTTTTGAATAAAACTTGCAGGAGTTCAGCCAACTATAATAAATATTTATCTTTTTAGGTGAATTTTCTAATTATTATATCAACTTTTTTTTACAATTTTAAAAGGAGAATGTACATGATTAATAAGGAACTTTTTAATCTCAACAGCTATCTGTTACTAATTAGCTATATGTAATTGTTAATGAAATTTTTTAAATATAATTAACCATAGGTATAATAGACTCGGGTTAAATAATTATACTTTAAAGTATTATTTAACAAATAATATTAAATTATTTTAAATTTTCAAATAATGAGAAAATCATAAAGTCTCTAAATTCAATGTGCTTTTATTTACATCAAAAGCTGAGACAAAACTACTTATGCACAATTTAAGGAATTAGAGGTCTAAGGTTATTCCAAAACAAGCTCACTGATTCTAGTGCCCACAGTAACCCAATATTAGAGTGAGGAGAAATATGGGAAAATCCCTAGGCAAGCAGAATCCAAGAAGAGCGGGCAACTATTATATCTAAACCCAGTCAAGCAGAAATTACTAGGATGCAGTACATTTATATATTTTCTCAGAAAGAACTAATAATCTGTACATCACTGAGAAATGCAACTGTGAGCCAAAACGGTCAGTGAATAGTCCTTAAAAGGAGCCTCTGAACAAGCTAACAACTGCACAGAATGGAGAGTAGGACTCTTCATCTAGGTTTGCATTTATCTGAAATCTAATCTGCTTTCTACTCTCACTTGACACTTAAAACAGATAACACATGAAAGAAGAAGTCATTTATGACATGTATTAGGATAAGGAAAGTTGAAAAGACATTAGCCCCAGGACAAGGAGGATAAATAACAAATATGAACTTGCAGTAACCAATAATATTTTCTGGAGGCAACCTTATTCTTAAGAGTAAAGGAATAGTCCTCAAATCTTTCTTGAGGTCAGATGACTTTAGCTGTTTGGCAGGAGGATTAGGCAGCTCTGCTAAGGGAAAACTTGGCAATTAACTCTGCGGTGATAAGAAAGTAAGAGCAGCTCTGCTCAAAAAGACAAATTGACACTAGATTTGTGCAGATCAACCTACGGTGTAGAATGGAGTTGGTCATCCTTTTTCAAGATTGCACTTTTTAAGATTCCGAGTATCACAGAAATATGTGGTAAAACTTTGTTGTTGTTTTTTTGAGGGGGGGCAGATTACATTTTATACCATGCTAGCTTTATTTATGTATTTTAGATTAACTGAATAAATGTCTTTCCACTTCCAGTCTTCCAAATCTAATCATTTGCCAAGTCCTACAAAGTACTGACCTGTATAATGCCACCTGTCTGACTCCCTCCTCAGCACCATCATTTGTTCCCTCTCCTTTGCCCATGTCCTTGATGTGTGTTCATTATACCTTTCTGCCCTATGACTATGACCCAGTGCTGTGTGTCCTCACGATTACTTTATACTTCACATTTCCACCAGAGTCATTTTCTAAGTAGCCTGGACAATTATCATGTGTCATTAAACTCCACAGCGACTCCTAGGAACCTGTTTTTATCTTTTTGATTTTTGATCATATTATATCCTAGAAAACTCTATCAATTAGATAAAAAAAACTCCCTATATACAGGGTGTCCCAAAAATGTATATGCTATATGCACTTTGAGGAATTGCTAATTGCAATGGGTTAAATCTGAAAAAAATAGAAACGTCAATTGAACTATCAATAATGTATTTGTATACATTGGGGGGGGGGCACTGTGTGTGTGTTTGTGGAGAGAGAGAAAGAGAGAGAGAATTTTCTTCTCCTCTTATAAAATATTATCTTGTATCTCCAATTCCATTTCTTCAGAAAGTTTGGTCAGTTCTCCCAGGCGACACTGAACAGCCTCCCACCGAGTACCTGCTGTTTGTCATGACTTTGTCCGAGGCCCCCCGACTTAAAGAACTGTTGCCTATAAGACACTGTCATGTGTTGCTTGGGCCAATCATGATTGATACAGAGTGCCTTTTTCAGAATAGAAAATCTACAAGTTTTTTTTTAATTTGTTTATAAATTGATATAAAGGGGCCTCAAATTATTCATGTGCCTGAATGAAGTGAGAATATATATTTTTGTCTTTTGCTGTATCCCCAAAGTTGCATACTGACTGGCTCATGAAAAGCCATCTGTAAATGTTTGTTTAGTGAATGACTAACCATAGTTTTCTAGACCTCACAAGAGTGTTCCAACCAAATTGGTGAAAAATCAAAATACTTGGTATCCCTAAAGGGCAGATAAAATGAAGAAATCGTTTGTTATATCTGAGTGAAAATGCATTTTCAAAATTAATAAATGCTGCATTTATTCAAAATGTATATCTTAGAATGTATTCTGTGTAAATTATATTCAAGTTTAACCATTTATCTTTTTATCATTTAAAAAATGACATTCAAATGCATTTGAACTAGAATTTTTCACCAAAATATAATATTTTCTTTATCTCAACATGGCTAACCATTAAGAAAATAATTTTCTGTTTTGTTTACCTTACAGATAAAACCTATCTGTGCCACTGGCGGGGTGTAATGCAAGGAAGGGACAAAGATGAAATGGAAACATGTTCCTTTTTTGGTCATAACATTACTGCTCAGCTTGTCAAAAGAACAGCTGCTCCTGTCACAGCTCATTCCAGGTAAGTGCCAGGCACTCGCTTCATCAGGCTTTGACCAGTATTTCATCTTTGCTTTAAATTCTTTTTTACCGTGTGTATTGTAAATCAGATCTGTTCTTTTCCGTTGGAAGTTTAAGTCTGTGTGAATGGCTTCTTAAGTATGTGTGCTGATAAAATCCAGGCATCAAATATTTTCCTTGAATACAGAGCACTTTATCCATTCCCTAGAGAAACTGAGAAAATTTAGAAAATGTCACTGTCACTGAAACATGGAGGAAGTGATTGTATTAACTAAGTGGACGGAAGAACAATCAGAGGAGGGAAGCAATGTGTAACATAAAAAGAACAGCGCCACAATGCATATCTGTACCTTAGAAAAGGAATATCAAAAAGTGAAACTGTTAAACCTGAAATTTCTAGAGTAGTGACATGTTAATTAACAGGCGGAACACTGTCAGAATAAAAATGTAACAGCTGCTCTGTTGCTGCCATAGTTACTATTGTTTTCAGGGAAGTTAAAAGCCTGGTTACTTGAAGTTATTATTTTATTAATGGTGCTGAAATAACATTGCTATGAAAAGCTTTACTTCAACTTTTTAAAATAGGAAATAGTCTAAACCCAATGTTATAATAGTGGAAAATAGGACAACATATTGATACACAATCAAAATATTGTTTCACCTTCCCTCAGATAACACTATGGGAACAAAATGAAGGTAATTGGATATATTTAGTGAAATCATATTTTAGCCAAGTTATTGATAAAAGAATGGCATAAAATGTTTTGATTAACCAAACTGTAAGCTTAATTTTTATTTGTCTGTTTTATTGTTTCATTTATTTTAATATTCAGCAACTAAGTGTAACTTATCACATGTATCACACCAATCAGGATTCTCAACTAATCCAGAGGCTTGAATTATTTTTTTCCCATGCTGGGTTAGGATTGACAGTTGGAACTCAAAGATAAGGGGGGTGTGAACAAACAAATTGATTTATTAAAACATTTTATAAGGTGGAACTATACAGAAAATTAAAGTCTGTCATAGTAAACTGCATTTGGTTACACATTAAAAATAGTACAAGTTTTTATTTGTAACCTGTTTCTATATGCCTTTCTCTTGCCACAACTCTGTTGAATAATTAAAATTAGTGAATGAACCAAATATCAAAAAAGTCAGTATGAAAAAATGTCATGCTACACTTAAGAATTATGAAAAATGAAAATTTAAATACAAAATAATCCACTGTCTTTCAAATTGTCAGGATAAAGAGGACATTTATATGAAAGTGCTTTGAAAGTTATGACTATAGAAATAGATACAGATACTTATGTAGATATATAGTTATATTGGTCTATCCATTTATAGGTGTAATTGTTACAGTTAGGTGTAAACTGTAGCATTTTAAGCTAATAACTGTTACAAGTCAACAAATTAAGTTTATGATCTAGTTATTGATCAGGTAATCATATCAAAATAACCAAGTATGGTTTGATCATGTTAATCTAGAAGAAGGAATGCATGCATGAATGTACGTGGGGTGTAAGGTTTATCTGCAGAACATAAATATACCATTTCATCCACAGAAAATTTATCTATGAAATATAAAGTTGACTTTTTTCTCATGAAGAATGAAAGTTAAGGTTTGTAAAGCTTATCTAGAATATAAAGTTACCTTTCTAATTGAAGATATTATATAATTTCAGAGAAGATACATCAACTGGTACAATTAGGTACAAAATTTGACAAAACTCTGCAATATCTTACATGCAAGTATTTCAAAACTAAAAACAACAACAATATATATGAATGTATTGATCAATAGAATATATAGATTGGTTACAAAGGCAATCAATTGGTTACACCTTAAAAAGAGCTAAGAGTATTCAAAAATGAGATGTATAAAATTAAATGGCTTTCTTGATCAGGACCACAAGAGTTCAAGAATTATTTAATGTAATTTGCCTGTCAAAAGAAATACGCTGTTAGCTTTCAAAACGCACACCTGCAGAGTAGGAGCCATTTTCATAACTGCCTCCACCTGGGAGCACTGGTTTCAGGCGAGGGAAACTAGAAAACCTGCTGAAAGGCGTCATCAGCCTCAGCATCTCTTCTCCTTCACATTCATCTCAGGGTGCAGTGAAGTCTGATGCTTTTGTTCTTGTTTTAGCTTTGTTATCTTCAGTAGTGCTCCTGGCCCTGGATTGAGTTTAGTTCAGAGGACAGAGGGAACAAAGATGGGAAGACCCAATTATCAGTGTGTTAAAAAGAAACCATTTCTCATTCAACTTATTTACTTCCACTTTTTCCCTTAAGAAAATATCGTTCTTTATCAGAAATTTATTTCAAAAGTCAGAAAATGAAAAAATAAAGCGCCTTAGGGGATAAAATAAAGATCAATAAAAATAGCCATCATAATGTACATTATTTTATTACCACAATAATAAAGAGGTTTTCAGTCAAGCTATCAATTGGGTACTTGGTGTAATTCAATATTATGACATCATTTGTATATAATGCTGGAGTGGATGGGTTATTCAGCTCATGTTTTCTATATTCTAGTTTGTGTCCTTACATAATAAATTTTTAAAACTGCTTAAGTTCTATTTTATTGTATGTGAAGTGGTTGGTGTGTCAGAGTGGTGACTTGAAATTATTTGTACATTTTAAATCAAGAAAAACTATTTTTGATAAACTGTAAGTCAGTTTTAGGAGAAAAGGAATGAATAAGTAGTAGATTCTAGGAATGATTGGGTCTCTCCAACCATTTGCGTTGTTGCCTTCATTGCTTATAGAGACAAATCAAACGTGCCTGATTATTAAAACCGCTGCCAGACATCCCTCTTGTCAATTTACCTCATCCCCTATTCACATATAAAATTCTCTTAAAACGTGACTGTGATTATCTCTTGAGGCCTCGAGGCATACTGTATCTGGGCTGCGCCACATCTTTATTCAGCCTATGCTACAAAGGAATCTTACATTTTAAACATCCACCTCTGATTGCAACAGATGTCAGGAAGACTAGGGGAGACAAAAGGTAAATAACAGGTTTTAAAAATACGTGTTTGCCAGATAGTGGATTGAATTGAATATTTAAAGAACATATATAGTTAAAATGTTGATTTTGAGGTATATATTTCAAGATTTTAAACAAAAATCTATGGGGCGGAAGAAGCATAGAAGGTTGTATTTCTATTTGAATACATCTGACAACCCACTTTAAAGTTAAACATGATTTATTTTTCCCTCTCTATTCTCTACATGTGCAGCAGCATTGTCCTTCATTAAAGATGCAGGTGCTGACAGGGTTATTTCCTTTGCCCTGCCTCATGTCAACAAGCCCTGTGTGTGAAATTGTCTGAAATGATTTGCTGCTCACCCTCCCCACCTACCCATTCACCACTGCCTCAGTACCTTTCTCTTATTTCGAAAGGAAAGAAATTGCAAGGAGTTAAGTGTTATCTGTGTTTGAATCAACTAATAATAAATGAAAAATTTTAAAGAAATGATTCTGTATGTAAAATTCTAGAAAGAGTAATAAGTATATACTTATAATCAACATATATTTCTATTTCTGTGATTTTATTTAGTTTCCACATGTCCAGCAGGTTTTGAGTATATTTTAGAAATTATTTCAGATTTAAAAAAATATTTGTTATAATGCAAAAATACATAAAAGTAAATTTCTGAAATTGAAATGTAATAGAATCTTTAAGTGTTTCTTTTGGAATATATTATTTAACTAATAATGTTGCATGTCCGCATCCTTCAAAGGTTTTTACCTCAGGAATGTTGTTCCTGTCACTATTTGTGATTAGTTTCTCTAGTCCTGTAGACATGGGCAATGATAGGGAAAATGCGTATTGTTTAAATCTATAGAGATTGCATGTTCATAAACAGTTTGATTTTTTATCTTTTCTCACTATTCAGAGACTAATCAGCTAATTAAGAAAACTTACCATTATGTCTCCTACATTAGAATAGAATATTTAGGTTTAATAGTACATTAACATTTCTTAACTCTTCCAATTATGCACTGTTAGAGGTGTTACTATAAAAAAGGGACTTATTTTTTATGTGCCACTTGACAATTCCATATGATGACAGAATTCTCAGCATGTTTTGCAGAGATTATTTTTTTTTAGGAACATTTTCGATGCTTATTGAAAGTAAAGTTTCCCAGGGCTGTTGGCAGTGTCCCTGAGACAGGGAGCCTGGCTTCAAAACCCAGGAACCCGTACTTCTACAGGTACCCAGTCACCCTCCCAGAGAAAATCTGAGAACCACTGCTCTCAACAAAGTATAAGCTGATGAAACAAATAGTTCATACATTCACAAGATGTTTATTCTCTCAGGAAAGATTTTTATGAGAAAGTATTTATTAAAGTGTTTCATTAAAGTATTTGGAGATATCTGTTTTATATATTGCAAGGATTGGGGGAGGAGATTTGAGGCAACCAATGGTAATTTTGCTTCCTTTTTTGCTTATATTTCTTATTGCTTTTACCTCATAGTAATGTTTATAGATTTAAAAACACAATTGTTCACAAATGATGAGAGGAATTAGCTCAATACAAAAAGCCATTAAACTAATAAATAGATTAATGAAAACATATATAACTAAAAATGACTTGAAATAATTCATAGGTTGGCCTAATGAGTACAATTAACCCTAAGTTTTGTCCAAGTCCTAATAAAGTGTTGACTCAAACAGTAAGCAGCTGGGAATCTATATCCAAATTAGAGTAATATGTCAATTATATAAATTTTCTGGAAAAAGAGACCAAGAACCAGGGTTGCATTATGACTTACAGGAACCCTATGTAGTAAGGCCTTCATCTGCTGTTATCCCCCATGAAAGAATAGTAAACATTTCATTTTAAAACTCTCTTGGCATCAACATGAATATAATCTTTGCGTCTAAAAGTTTTTCTTCTTATTTTGAGGCAAATTAAAATATTTTCATGGTCCCCAAACTATATTGATGTCCCAGGCTGTGCCCCATGTGTAGTAAGTTAGCTCTGTTTGAGCCTTGAAAAGACCAACTATACATTTATGAATTATACCCAAATGTGATACTTAAAAACAATATTTACTAAAAATAAAGTATAATAAAAACTCAGTCTTATAGATTTTTAAATATATTTTTATTGATTTCAGAGAGGAAAGGGGAAGGGAGAAAGAGAGAGAGAGAGAGAGACAGAGAGAGAGAGAGAGAGAGAGACATCAATGATGAGAATAATTGATTGGCTGCCTCCTACATGCCCCCCACTGGGGATCGAGCCTGCAACTAGGGCATGTGCCTTCACAAGAAATCCAACGGTGACCTCCTGGTTCAAAGGTCAATGCTCAACCACTGAGCCACACCTGCTGGGCCGGCCTTACAAATTGTTTAAGCCTTACAAAAGCTAGAAGAACACCATAAAGTAAGAGAAACTAATATTATCTGAATGTTACTGTTCACAATTTAATTTGAACTAAAATGATAAAGGACCCACAGACACTAAGGAAGGAAAAAAGAAACTAAGGGAAAAGGCAAGGGAGGGAGGGTAAGAGAAAGGGAGGTAAGAAGGAAAGAAATACAATTCCGTAAACATCAAGAATATCAAAATGCTATAATGTAGAAAAGATGGCTTTTGCTTCACAAATGGTGTTTGAACAGTATCTCTGCTTGGGTTATTTGTATTTCCTTGGTTCAAACTTCTTTTCTCCCAATGCCAGACATTCTTTTCCTCTGAGAGAATGTCAGAATTAGCTTGTGTCATTTAATAATAAACAAAGGATTTGGGACAGTGAGAAGATTCTCTATATGAGAGTTGTTCTTATTAACATTGATAACAATATTATTATCTGTAAATGGTTTTTGCTGGCCTAGTTTGCAGTGGGGCAGCTACTAACTACAGTACTATTGAGCGAAAATGCACATAAAAGTAAGAATGAGGTTCTGTGATAGATGCTGGTAGGTCTCATTGCCAAATGTGTATTAGAACCCAGAGCAACAACTTGAGGAGATCAAGGAAAACTTCACAGAACAGGTAAACAGGAAGATAAGATGTGTTAGTAAGTTAACATATATTAAACACCTACTCTGAGCGCTTTATTTTAAGTTTTAGTTTTAGGAGTTCTGTCTGGATAAAAAGGTGTGAGTGGGGAGATAACATCAGGCATACACTAAGAGACAGAGCTTGATGACTATAATAATGACTACTACAACTTGTTTAGTGTGGTAGAAAAGTGCGTAGGGGATGTTTTGAGATGAGTCCAGAGACAGGTTTGCAGTTCAAATCTTCAGGAGCTCTTTATACCTTTCGAAGAGACTTTAAATGTAAACTGTGGTCAGAAGGGAGCCCTTGGGAGGGTTTAAACCAGGGAGTAATCCAACAAAATTATTTTTTAGAACTATAATTCAGTGGAAATGTGTTATTTTTATTTTTAATTCTTAACTCAACAAATATTTATTTAACAGGTACTATTACATGATAGTGTTGTAAATTTGGAGGAGATAATGTGAATGAAGATAGTATTGTGCTCTTATTTTTTCTCTCTGTGGAAGAAAAATAATAAAATCCAATCACACATCTAATATTCTAATTGCATTAAATTATCACTATTATAGAAGAGAGAAAAATGGAGGTGTTCAAAAGTATTATCCATATCTAAAAGATTAAGCAGTATGTAGAAATCATTCCCTGAATGTTTACTGATAAATGAATAAACTATTGAGAGGAACAGAAAAATATAGTGAAGGCCTCATCATAGAAGGGGAAATAGAAATGGTAGAAACAGGATTGAAAATATACAAAATCGGCAATACTAGGTAATGGTGGAATGAGAAAAATGAGAGAGAAGACTCAAGAATGATCCTAAGATTCATTGCTGAAGGATGGACCAATGGTGACATCGTTAATGAAAACTAGCAGACATAGCTTGCCACATTATGATTTGATTTAATGTGTACTTATTAATATAAGATTTATAATAATTATTTTAAAAGATCAAGTAGAAAATATATAAGCATAATAGTACACTTCTGTTTGGTTTTAGAACTAGTATTTGTTTTATGGTTTTTTTCCAGGAAAAAGTTTAAAAATGAAATATTATGTTATTTAAATACACTATTCATATGTATCCATTATGCACATATATGCATATATGTGTGTATATGCATATATGAGTTATTTTTATATGTATGCATATATACAGACATTCCTTGCTATTGTCTCTTGTATAGATATTAACACCAATCAAATTTTTCTGGACAATTAACCAAGTTAAAGTTAGTACTCATGAGATTAATAATAAAACCAATTTCTGAAGTAAATAGCTATTAAAATATCTGGTATATATGATTTATTCTCTTAGTGTAATTGAGTTTCTCAGACTTTTCTCTCATATTCCTTTACTGACATAAACACATATTTAAAATTCTTGGATTATTACATGTCACTTGCCATTGTGCTGTGACCTTGGTTTAACTTTTTGACATATTTGTATGTTTGTTGGTGTTAAAAAGGTTGGAAATCCCATTGATAGAAGTGTCAAGTCTTGAAAGAGAACAAACACTTATAGTGAAAATAAACATTCCTTAATTTCCAGAGAATATCACTCAGTTGCAGATGAGGTCTTAATAACTGGAGAAATCGCCAGCTGTTCTTTATTCCATGGCTCTTTCTTAGCCTGGGTCTACTAGTGCAGGAGTTTATCTAATTGTTAAGTAGATGGAAGCAAACTAAGCAGGAACACAATCAGCAACAAGACAATGAAGAAACTCGTTTGTAATCTGGTGGTAGAGCCCAGAACCCTCTGCTTTGATGATATGGCCTTTGTGATGAAAAGGGCTTGAAAACCCCCATGTGCCACACTTTCCACCTAATTGAGCCATCAGAATGCATTGCAACAAACAGAGTGCCTCATATGGAATGGTCTGTCATTTTTGCTCCTCTATTGCTCCGTTAATAGATAGAGGTGCTATTCTAGATTATGACTGATAGACGTTGTATGGTTCAGCTGTTGTAATTGTGCCTGAGGGTCAAGAAAGCCTTTCATAAAAAATTCCCTATTTGCCTGAGAAATTGTCATTACTTCATTCAACTATTTTCCCCCAGATTTCCTAGTGAGCATTCATTTATTCTCTCTTTTTATTCACAGCTTTCCTCTGTCTATGTGCCTGATCTGAGTCCTTTGTTGTATAAACAGATACAGTGCCTCCACCAGGTCTTTGTGGAAGCATTGTTTTGAAAATGATTTCCACCTTTGATTTAATAATTATTTTAAAAATTTGTATTTTGGACTTTAAAAATACAAATAATTTATGAGTAATTTACCATGTAAAGTTCAATGTATGTGGGGTTTGAAAGCCAAAAAACCCCCCAAAAAACACATAACAAAATCTATTGTGCACATTTTAAAATACATGACTATATATATATATAAATGTACATATATGTACATAATGTACATATATACATACATACATATATGCAGACATAATAGTTATATTTACACATACATTTATATATACATTTAAGTATACATTTATGCATAAAATTATTTGTGTTTATTACTTTAAATTATCCTTATAGTTCTGGTTAATACATATATATAGACTGATATAGAGGTTACAATATTTTTTATGTTCTTAAAATAAGGTAAGATTTATCATGACATAGCATTTTTTCCATCAATGTTGATAGTCATTCTCTAAATTACCAGGGTTCTAGGATAATGTATCAACACAGTTTACTGAATTTTTTATTTATGAACATAATTCTGTAGAAATATATAATATAGTTTCTTAGATTTCTATCTAAATGGTCTTTCACCTTTATTTTAATGCATAGATTCATAGCTTGACAGGGAATTCAATTAAAATCATAAAGACATCATAACTATTACTATAAGCTGAGGTAGGGACCCAACATTCTATGTTGTCTTTCGTGTTTGTGATATGTCATTGCTCAATAGGTCATAGAATTTCCTGATAACTTCATGACTCCAATAACTCCTTATCTCTTAAATTGCACATATTTGTATATTTATTTTCTAATATGGTCACAAAATTGTGATTTTTAAATAATGGTAGAATAAGAGTGATTCTTCTCTTTAGCAATTTATAGCTAATTTCATTTTCTTTAAATAGACTGAATTTCACATTATATAAGCTGACAATGATTGCAGTAAGATGCATTACTATGTAGGGCTAAGAAAAATTATAACTACCAATTAAGACATAAACAATTATTTAAGTTTTTTTTTTTTAAATATATTTTATTGATTTTTTACAGAGAGGAAGGGAGAGAGATAGAGAGCTAGAAACATAGATGAGAGAGAAACATCGATCAGCTGCCTCCTGCACATCCCCCACTGGGGAAGTGCCCGCAACCCAGGTACATGCCCTTGACCGGAATCGAACCCAGGACCTTTCAGTCCAGAGGCCGATGCTCTATCCACTGAGCCAAACCGGTTTCGGCCAATTATTTAAGTTTTGTTCTGTGTGATGGACTAATCAGGCTAACTTTTTAATGCTTTAAAAAATTTTATTCCTTTATAAGAAGTAGACACTTCCTCTTGAATCTAGTTTTGTGGGTAACAAACAATAATTTTGAAATTCATCAAGAAGTAGGCATCTTCTTCTACCTAAGTGTGTCTTTTTGAGTACTTTAATTTTTACTCTCTCTCTCTCTCTCTCTATATATATATATATATATATACACACACATATAGTATATATATACTATATATACATATATACATATGTATATGTATATGCATATACATATATACGTATATACATATATACACATATATAAGTATATATAAGTATATATACATATATATACACATATATATACCATATAAATGTAGCCATTCTTTCAACATTAAATATTTCCTTCAATAATGTCAAATCTATGCCTGAAATTATGTTTCTAAAATTCAAATAATAACAACTTGACAATGAAATCATAGTAGACTCATGGAAGACATTTTAAATGACAATTAACTCCACATGTGTGTCCCCATAATGCACATAATTCAACTGAAATTACAACAATATGAACAGTTATGACCAAGTAATCAGATCACAGTCAATGACAATTACATCAAAACTGCTGTCTGCCTCATAGCGATTGTGAGATTCCATTAATGTAAGAACACAGAGTCAGAATATGGGGACACATCAGTCTGAATCAAGGAAATGTGATATATGGAAGGAAATCGAGCCTGACAGATATCTTAGGTTCTTCATAGCTATTTTATGTAAAGGCACACCTATCCACTGACCACCAACTCTCCTTAATAGAGCACAAGTATAATGCAATACATTGTTCATGTAAAGAAAAATATACAGTAATGTGAAGACAAATATAATTACAGTTTATACATTTAAAGGCTCTCTTTTCCCCCCCCTTCTAAATGGAAGAGTCTTTCTCGGGTTTAGAAACCTGTTCATCAGAAAACTAAGCATTTTTACTTGGGATCTCTCACCATCAAGGTAGTAGAAATTCCTAAGCAACATGCACAGTGCTGAAATTAATCTGTATTTTTTATTATGTAGCTATATTTTTTCCACACAGAAGTTCGTAGGTAGAAAAAAAAAGTTTCAGTAGATAGTATGCTCTTTCCACAAGTGTTTCCTAGATTCTAAATACTTTCAAAAGTATACTAAAACTTAATCATGTAAATGGTTGAGAGTAGTAGTTGTTAGGTATTTATTAATTAAATGATGGAAGTAATAAAAATTGGCTATATTGATTAGAAGCAAATTTTACTCTTTAATCAACCTGTAACTAATATATTGATTTATTCACTGAATGAATTCCCCAATGAAGTGAAACAAATAATTGAATCCAATTTTGGCATAGTTCTCTCAGAACTATAAATCTATTGTAATTTTCCACCAAAGAACTTTTATGGTAAAACTAAGATTCACTTTGTAAAAAACTGCCAATTTTTTTCTTAATTTTTAAATTCTTTATGGTTTAAAGTATTACATATAGTATTACATATGTTGCCTTTCCCACCCATTGAGCTCTCCCCACAGCCCCCGTCCCCCAGTACATGCCCTCACCCCCTAATGCCTGTGTCTATTGGTTATGCTTATATGCATGCATACAAGTCCTTTGGTCAATCTCTTACCCTCTCTCTCCCTCCCCTGCCTTCCCTCTGAAGTTTGACAGTCTGTTTGATGCTACCCTGTCTCTGTATCTATCTTTTGTTCATTAGTTTAGGTTGTTCATTATATTCCACAAATGAGT
>NW_006298312.1:931066-968460 GCF_000327345.1 Myotis davidii
TATTATAAATTGTGCTGCTATGAACATAGGGGTGCATATGTTCTTTCTGATTGGTGTTTCTGATTTCTTGGGATATATTCCTAGAAGTGGGATTACTGGGTCAAATGGCAGTTCCATTTATAATTTTTTGAGGAAATTCAATACTGTTTTTCACAGTGGGTGCACCAGTCTGCATTCCCACCAGCATGCACAAGGATTACTTTTTCTCCACATCCTCGCCAACCCTTGTCATTTGTCGATTCATTGATGATACCCATACTGATAGGTGTGGGATGATATCTCATTGTTGTTTTGATTTGCATCTGTCGGATTATTAGTGACTTTGAGCATGTTTTCATATGCCTTCTGTATGTCCACTTTCAATAAGTGTCTATTTAAGTCCTTTGCCCATTTTTCATTGAATTGTTTATCCTTTTTTAAGATGTATGAGTTCCCTATAAATTTTGGAGATTAGGCCCTTATCAGATATAACATTGGCAAATATGTTCTCCCTGCAGTGGTCTTTCTTGTTGTTTTGTTGATGGTTTATTTTGCTGTGAAGAACCTTTTTATTTTCATGTAGTCCCATTTGTTTCTTTTCTCCTTAGTCTCCATTGCCCTAGAAGCTGTATCAGTAAAGATATTACTAGGACATATGTCTGATATTTTTCTGCCTATGGATTCTTCTAAAATTTTTATAGTTTCCTGTCTTATGTTTAAATCCTTTAACATTTTGATTTTATTTTGTGCATAGTGTAAGTTGGTGGTCTAGATTCTTTTCTTTCTTTCTTTTTTTTTTTTTGGCATGTATCTGTCTAATTTTCCCAACACCATTTATTGAAGAGACTATTGACTCCATTGTATGTTCTTGCATCCTTTGTCTAATATTAATTGAGCATAATGGCTTGGGTGGATTTCTACCAATCTATGAACAGGGTATATTCTTCTATTTGTTTATCTTTTCCTCTATCTCTTTTTTTCAATGCCCTATAGTTTTTGGAATACAGGTCTTTTACCTCCTTAGTTAAGTTTACTCCTAGGAATCTTATATTTTTTGGTGCAATGGTAAATGGTATTTTTTTTGGGGGGGGTTGTTTTTGTGAGTTTATTATTGCTGTATAAAAATGCCATGACTTCTGGGTGTTAATTTTGTATCCTGCTACGTTGCCACATTCATTTATTAAATCTAGTAATTTTTTTATGGAGTCTTTAGGGTTTTCTTTGTACAATATCATGTCATCTGCAAATAATGACAATTTTATCTCTACTTTTCCAATTTGGATGCCTTTTATTTCTTCTTCTTGTCTGATCACTATGGCTAGCATTTCCAGTACTATGTCAAACAGGAGTGGTGAGAGTGGGCATTCCTATCTTGTTCCTGTTCTTAGGGGAAATGGTTTTAATTTTTGCCCATTGAGTATGATGTTGGCTGTAGGTTTGTCATATAAATCTCACTAGGTCATAGTTTGTGATCTTTCTAATGTAATGCTGGATCTGGATCTCATTTGCTAGAATTTTGTTGAAGATTTTAGCATCTATTTTCATCAGGGATTTTGGCCTGTAATTTTCTTTCTTTATAGTGTCTTTATGTGGTTTGGGGATTAGGGTAATGCTGGCTTCATAGAAAGAGCTTGGAAGTGTGCCTTTCTCTTGAATTTTTAAAAATAGTCTGAGGAGAATAGGTTTTAGTGCTTCTTTCAATGTTTGGCAAAACTCCCCTTTTAAGAACTCTGGCTCAGGGCTTTTGTTTGATAGATGTTTTTTTGACTCCTTCAATTTCCTCAATAGTTATCAGCCTATTCAGATTCTTTTATCTTCCTGATTGAGTTTTGGAAGGTCATATTTTTCTAGGAATATATTCATTTCTTCTAGATTGGCCAGTTTGTTAGAACAGAGTTGTTCATAGATTTCAATGTGGAAAATGGATGTGAGAATAATTACTTACTTTTTCAGAACAGTGATTTTTGCACAGTGTTTTGAACCCATCTTTGATGTCCCAACAGACTATTCAATGTGTGATATAGATACACTATTCTTTGAGAGGAAAAAATGAATCAGTCTAGAGACATTATAATTTGCTAAGACAACAGATGTGACACAACATCTATACAACCTAAACCAAAAAGGAATTCAAATTCAACAGAGTATCTAAGAATTTGCTTTGTAAATATATAAAATGTGAGTCACAATGGTTAGTTCTATTCAAACAGTGACATAATACTTCAGGGCAAACAATGGATCAATGTGATAATTTTGAATGTTTTTAATAGACACTGTGACATATGCTTAGACTACAATGGCGATTTTGTTATAATTATTACTGGGTTGTGTGGCATGATGAGCATTTTAAAGCCCTCAATTATGTCACCAAAAATTCTAATTTTTGAAAGCATGCCATGAAGCAAACTGAAGGATACCCACATTTAATATTATTTATTTACTTACTTAATTTTGGTATCTTGGTTATAGAAGGGCTTTTATATTTTTGTACTGTTTTAGTGAAATACTTTACACCAATAAAGCTATAGACTCATATCATTTGTTTTTTTTTGCATTTCCTCTTTTTAAAATCACACCAATACACAAATATGTACTGGTTGCAGATAATATTTGAAAATTACTAGTCTAAAGAAACAAGGGAAGCAAATAATGATACATTTAAAGGCTGACTAGAATTCACCATGGCAAAGTTTAATCAATTTCTGTCCAGTAAGTAAAATATTTATCTTTTCTGTTTTTAATGTGTACTAGTTTGTGTGTGTGTGTTTAGTCCATTATGGACTTGGGAGGAGTTCAGTTATTGAAACAATCTTTGATTACTCTTATGCTATGTCATAATACACTTTGACTTCAGTGGATGAAAAAAAAAACTACACTCTATCAAAAATGGTATTTATTCAGTTAAATATATTATGTGGGAGACATTGGCAGGCTAATTTGATGTAAAAGCGACAGATCCACTAATCTGAAATAAATTATTAATCGAAAGGAACATAGCACAGTATTGGAGGAACTTGGATCTATATATGCAATCTGATTAATTAAAGTGGATAATAAAAAGTTAAAGTAAAAATTACTACAATCATTGTTTGATAGATAAAATTGCCACTTAATTAAATTTTCATGACACTATTACTTATAAAAATTAGACAATAAATTAATAGTAACTTTTAATTGAATGTGACTTTAAGAACAGGAAGAAAATTGAATTTAAAGTAAAAGCCTGGTAATGAATTAGAATAGTTGAAATTACTAGAGAAATCAAATTTCAATAAAGGTCAAAAATAATCTAGTTCACAAAACAAAAAAACAGATATCTAGTAATATGTATAAAAGAATGTATCTAAATGAGTGAATTAATTGGAAAAAAGAAAAGTTGAAAGTCTCTATTATACACTTCTTTGAGTACAGAAAATGCATAGACTCAGTGGAAACAGTAGACTATATTAGGTTTCCCTGGATAGTCCCAATTTGTGTTTGGTGTCACTGCATAATATATATATTTGTAATAAATACTAGAGGCCCAAGAATGAATTCATGCATGGGTGTGGTCTAATCAGGCCAGGGGGAGGAGCTGCAGGCAGTTGGCCGGCCAGCTCCACCCCCAGGTTGAACTCCCGGTTGAGGGGACAATTTGCACATTAGCCTTTTATTATATAGGATTAGAGGCCCAGTGCACGAAATTTGCATGGGAGGGTGGGTGGGGGGATAGGAAGCCTGGTCCCTCAGCCCGGCCTGGAACACCAGCTTCCTGTGCCCCAGCCTCTGGCCAGAGACCACTCTCCTCTTCCGCGCTGCTGGGGCCCAGGACACTAGGCTTGTGTCACCTGGGCGATGCCGCCAGCATCCAGCCCTGGCCACTATGGGCGCTGCCATATATGTGACAGAGTGATGGTTAATTTGCATATTATCGCCGAAACCGGTTTGGCTCAGTGGATAGAGCATCGGTCTGCGGACTGAAAGGTCCCAGGTTCGATTCCGGTTAAGGGCGTGTGCCTGGGTTGCAGGCACATCCCCCGTGGGAGCTGTGCAGGAGGCAGCTGGTCGATGTTTCTCTCTCATCGATGTTTCTAACTCTCTATCTCTCTCCCTTCCTCTCTGTAAAAAATCAATAAAATATATTTTAAAAAATTGCATATTATCCTTTTATTAGAGAGGATATGTAATATTTATCAAATCTATTACATTATACAGTGGGGCCTTGATTTACTAGTTTAATTTGTTCTGTGACAGAGCTCATAACTCAAATTACTCGTATGTCAAATCAAAAAGTGAACGAGTGAGACACGTGATGCTGGGCTGATGTTGTGGTGTTCACTGTGACGTTTGTTGCGCCAACTAGCAGTGGGGTATCTGAAGCTGGCTCGTAACCCGAATTTTAGCTCGCTACTCAAAGCAAAAAATCAGCCGAGAGATGGCTCATATCTCAAAAAACTCGTTAGTCGGGACACTCGTAAGCCAAGCCCCACTGTATATACAGAAATATATGGGTATTATATAGTCACGATAGATTAAACAATGAAGCCAGATTCCATAGCATATTTGACAATATGTTGATCTTCATCTGGTATTTATTCAGTAAACTTCACTCTATAATATGTGTTAAATTATTATAGTTTGAGTTTTTGATTGATCAAAACAGATATTTTGGCAATTATTTAATGAAAATTTAAGATAATTTTAATGAGACTACTAACAGATTATTTAGGAGGTTTGAAAAAATAAAAGGAACTATATTAAACATAATCTGAAATCAAGCTAAATCTGATTCAATGTGTTGATAATTTGCCATGTTTTTTAAGCTAGCAATAATTTTACATGCATAGTTTAATTAAAGGATGACTTTGTGGAATTTTTCCATAACAGTATTTGCATGAGTAATCTATCTTCCTTGTTACAGAGTTTAGCCACTGGCAATTGAGGATACATTTTATAAACAAACTTTAACAAATTAATAATAAATATCAATAAAATGCAATATATTTGGCTTACTGTATCTTTAATTCCTGGATAACAAATAATACTTATATAGACAATGGATGACATTCATTGAGCTCCACTATGTGCTCTTCTCTGCACTAATTGCATTCAATCCTTGAAAAGTCTTCTTGAAAAAAGAATTTGTTCAATTTAACAATTACAGAACCATGATTTGAACCAATCTGGGGTTGTCTGACTCCAAAGTCCATGATGATATTGCCGGTGCCTTGCCTGTCTGTCCTTCCACCTCACTGTATGTAACACAGGACGTTCCCAACTTTTTGATATGTCTAATTGCAGGTAGGATAGAACATGGTCTACACAGAGTATGAGAAAAGTTGTAAGTGAAAGTCTCCCTGGAATTAATCCATATCTTATATGTTTCAGGTTTTTAACCAAATTTTCTTGATTTGTGTTTTTCTTGCTTAAGAACCTACTTTTGTATTTCTAAGTTTCACTCTTTTGTTTTACTACTTCTTTCTTAGCTTGACAATGATTATTATGTTAATAATATTCTATATACATGCCATAAATGCTTTATGGTTTTTTTAAGGCTGAATTCTATCATTTCAGATTGCCATGCTTTTACCCCTTTGATGCCATGTAATAACTTTTTGAAAATTCCAATAGTTTTAGCTAAAATTTTATAAATGGATAATAATTTTTATTAAATAAATTTTTATTACCTAATCATATATTTTCTGTCTTTTTAAAAATTTAGGCATAGTAATGTTGAGATATGAATCATGCAGCTATAACTAACATTTTTATCATTATGTATCATAAATGTTTAGTTTATTATTTATAATTATATGCACCAAATTAAGGCTTTCATATAATCAGAAAAGTGTTTTTCATTGAATATTGCATATTTAGTCTTTTTGAGGTATCACGTTATTTCTAATAAAGCGTTTTAATGTTTACAAATGGTATTTGATACCTTTTAGAGATCATTTTCCCTGTCACCAAGAATGACTTTAAAATCAGTGTAACACGTTTTACTTAACAATTTTACATTTATATTAAAATGTTTTTCTTCAATTTCACCTACTTTTTTTCTTTGACCTGGAAATTTTTATTGAGTCATTTAATCTCAGAAAAATTCTGTTAAAACTAGAAAGACTAGAAAAATACTTTCTATAAGTTTTCAGAATATTCAATAAATTGTATATCTTCAGATATCATAGTGTTGTTAACTTCCTAGATGTTAAATAAACTTTCCTTCCACTGAGGGTTGGTAATTTAGCATATAGCACATAGACATGTATATTAATTATAATTTAAACCAGTCTACTGTGTAATGAACAAATTTAAACTTTAATTTGCACTTAATCAAAACATGTAGGAAGCATTTATATCACTTTATTTTCTTAAAACTAAATGCCATTCTTTCAATATTCACATTGAATATAAGAGCAATGTATTTTTAAATCAAAAATGAAAATAATAGCAACGTATTTTTAAATCGATTGTTCCCTTTCTTTTGATATATTTTTTAGAAAATGGTTTTGTTTTATCAATTTGCTAGTTGAATATGAATCACACAAAATGGTGTATGTAAAATGTGAATTTATTAGCTTGATTTTCCCTTTGGAGTTAAATATATGTTCATCTTAAAAAAATCTATAAACTTCATTATCTGCTATCAAAAACTGACAATATATTTATAAGGTAATGCCCCCCAAATAACTTACTACATAATTTGAGCTCAAAACTATATTTTGTTTCAATATCTGATGTCCAGTAACTTGGGTTTCATCTGGAGCCCTAGATATGCAATGGAATTACTTTGGGCCTTTGGAAGGTCACTGGTTTATAATTTATTGCATCTCATACATTGATTTAATCTTCTGAATAATGTCTGGACATGCTGATGATCAATATTGTATTGCTTCTACATCGTAAAACACACCATGAATTACACTCAAAGGCGTTATCTCCCAGAACTGCAGCATAACAGTAATATACATGTGACACTAATCCTCAGCTTGGAGTACTGTTTAGGAAACAAGACCCTGCATGAATGATTTTATTTCAGCATCATTATAATCCCATTTAATTTATAGATAGAAATGCCTCTGACAGTTATCACTCAGTCCTATTCAAGGCCAGAGAAGTAACTCATTATGGCTTTACACTATAATAACCAAATCTAAATTTTCCTTTGAATCAAATTATTCTAAACATACATTACTTTATTGCATTTTCAAAGGATAGTGTGAATTACTTGAATGATTTTAGAATGAAAGCACAAACTAATACTAATAATTCATATTAAGGAATATCATAAACCAATATAAAACACAACTGTTGATTTATTCTACTTTATTGTTAGCATGTAATCATATCTCCTTAATTAGAAACAGTGTGTGCTGTGTATTCTATGTATTTTGTCTTCCTACTACTAGATATTCAATAGGTTATTTTCACAACATTTTACTTTTGTGAGATTTTTTCCTTACTTTTCTTTAGTTGTGTATACAAATTCTCTGATCTCTCTTTGACACATTCTCTTGTCCATGCTTCACTAGTCAGTCAGTTTCAACATTTGCTTCTTTGACGTGTGTTATGACAACCAATATTTGGCCACGTGAGTGGTTGTAGTAATCCAGTTTGTTAGCAACCTGAGTCTGATAGAAGAAATGGAAACTTTCTGTCGTGAGCAATTAAGTGTGACATAAAAATAGCTGAAATCAGAAAATAGTTTTTGTTTATTATAGTTTTTATCCTATTATCTGTAAATTAATCAGTTTCACTGTCACAGGCACACACACACACTTTAGTTATTTAATTTTCTGGAAGAAATAGGGAATTGTTCATCTGTTTAAGCATTGAATCTAGTTATGTAGTTATACAACTGAGGTATGTGTTTGCCATCCTTTTAGATTGATTACTTAGCTTTCAATTTATCACAGAGAAATCTGGTAAACCAACACTTCAGAAAGTATCTATCCACACAGGATCATTCACATGAGGTGGTTTGCTTACTAATGTTTACCAGTGTTTTTCTTTAATTGAATGTATTGACATATCATTTTTAATTAAACTGGATATTAAAATGTGTTCAGCATTGAACAAAATATCATATATGTAAACATAAAACATGCACTTTTAAATGATTTAAGAGCTCATAAAGTAACTATGAATTCTCTGTGGGTAATTGAGGAACTAATTGACTGAAGACTATAGTGTAAATTGAATTATTATCCTATGAAAATGTTAATGACTTAATCACTTATCTTTTTCAGCATAAGCATAACAGCCTATCAGTAGTGATTTTATATTGCTGGCTTTATTTTTCTACCTGTCTCAATTTATGTTAGTCCCTAGTTTTAATAAAAATGCTTTAAACTTAACATTGGTTTCATTAGTTTGAAAGAATATCCTTTAAATAAATTATCAGCAAAACAAATCAATATATTTAAAGGTTATTTGGGCCTTTGGTTAAACAAATAGAGCAAATAAGTTAAACTATTTAATTAAAAGTCATGACCAAAAGGGTATCCAACTTATTTAAGATTTATCATTTATTTCTTCTTTCAAAATGACTAATGTGTCTGTGTGTGTGTGTGTGTGAGTGTGTGTGAGTGTGTGTGTGTGTGTGTGTGTGTGTGTGTGTGTGTGTGTGTTGGGGTGCATATCTCATAAATAAGGAAGATAAGAGTTTTGGATCACCAAACACAAACCTATTGTCAGTAAATTAAAAAATATGATACTACATAATTCTAAAAGTAATAGCTAATTACATGGACCATTTATCTCCCTTTTGTGTACTATATTGTCCAAAGTGTTGAGTTAAATATGTATAGTACATTAAAATATAACAAAATTATAAATAGATTGTAAACTCCTTTCCTGAAATTGTAGCTAAACTTTCTGTTTTTGAAACTCAGAGCCTAAAATATTAATGCAACAGATTGTATTAAAAGCATTTTGCCTAAAAAGTAACCCCGTATTTGTCATTATTTAGAGTTTATTTTTATAATGTGAGATGGCAAGTAATTTTAACCAAACAGAGTATTTAGGCAGGGAGTATCCTAATTAATTATGGGAACTGTGTTTTTTTCCCTAGGACAAAGAACATACAGGCATGAACATATAAAATTTTGCATATAATTTAAGGACAATGAGAGATTGCGCTGAAGTTGATTCATGGACCCCATATTTAGTTAATACTGAATTGGAGAGAAAGCAAGAGTTAAGATTATATAAAAAATATTCAATCAGTCTGCTTTATTTTCCCTGGAGAAACTAGAGGGAAACAAACTTTATGGATTAGTCAAGGCTGAAATTGAAGTTCAGGCATCAACAAACACCAAATCCAACTTTTTTTATTTTCTAATTGTTTGAAGACTGGCACATGGAGAGAGCTGACTTGGTCATGGTCCATTAAGACATTCAAATCAATTTCTCTTTTACTCCTACATAAGCATATTATCTAGTTGGCCTCTACTTTGCTGATTGACTAGCAATTTTCCCTAGGAATTATTTCTCTTTGCATTAATTTTTAGTGCATGATTTTACAGATTTTATTTTTTTTCTGTACAATTGCAAATTGGCTTATTTCCTTTTTCAAATAGTAGAAAAAAACATCTGAATTGATCTGTCTACATTCCAAAGTATATCTATAAATATTTATAGATATTAAGATATTTGTAAATAGCTATAAATATTGCTGATACTTCATGATAAAAGGAATCACCTTTAATGTTCACTGCATCAAAACATTTACAAAAATATATCATGTTTTCATTAATTATGAAAAAGGTCATGGGTAGCTTAACATTTAAAATATATTTAAGTAGACTGGTATGGATAAAAATTACTATTTTCAGTTTGATATTTGATCTTCTGAATTTAGAAATTCTGAATGAAACATCTTGGAGGAAAGTGCAACAAATGTTTTCACCCAGGCTTCTAAAAAAGCTGTAATACTTTATGAACTTATTGAAAATAATTTAAATCAAAACAGGAGCAAAATAATACTTTAGTTTATCAATATATTTTAAAGTGATGAGACTATCAATAACTAGAGACCCGATGCACAAAAATTTGTGCACGGTGGTGGGGGGTGGGAGGTGGGGGGGTCCCTCAGCCCAGCCTGCCCCCTATCACAGTCTGGAAGCCCTCAGGGGATGTCCTACTGACGGCAGGCCTCCCTCTGAGGGAGTTGAATGAGCTGATAATGGGAAGATGCCACCCACATCACCCCGCTGCTGCTCCTGCTGCCACTGCTGCTGCTGCCACTGCTGGCCCACAGGCCCTCACTTCTTAGCGCTGCTCCCCCCCCCCACTTATGGGTGGGGGGCGATCTCGGGCCAGGCTGGCTGAGGGAGGGGCTGTGGGAGGTTGAGGCACAGCAGGTCGCACCCTGTCCAGCCTCTGCAGAGGCATGGCACCAGGACTGGGAGTGGGAGCAGAGGCAGAGCCTCCACCTCCGCTTCTGCTCCCTGCGGTGGTGGCCCTGCCTTCGCTCCCACTCCCACAGCAGCACTGCCTCCTCCCCACTCCGCTCCCCCCCCTACCCGCAGCGATGGCCCACTCCCACTCCCGCAGCCCAGCCTCCTCCCCGCTCCTGCTCCCACGGAGGTGCCGCCTCCTCTGCTCCTGCTCCAGAGGTGGTGGCCCCGCCTGGTCTCCCATGTGATGCTGGCTCTAGGCCCTTGCAGCCACTGTGGCTTTGTCCAGATGGATGTCGGGAAGACATCTGCTCTAATTAGCATATTACCCTTTCATTAGTTTAGATTATATCATTAAATGATACCTTGTGTTTGAAGAAAATATCATATAAAGTTAGATTATTTTCAAAATTCAGACCTTTGGAGTTATTTGTAAGAAAAGAGGAGAAATAGGTAATAATATTGCCTGGAATATTTTGGATAATAGATGAAGTAAATAATACTAGAAAGGAAATGTGGATATTGGCCATGTGTTAATAACAGATAATAAAAATACAATATTTCAATTTCTGCTGAGTAAAATAGAATATCATCTGTATTTTAGAAGGCCCTAATAGGGTATGCACAGCACTGTTTCTTGTTTTATTCTCTTTTCAACAATTCTGGATGACTGAGTTTTTATTACCATCTTTTAAAATGCTCTTATGATAAAAAATGACTATGTTCCAAATATAGCTGTTGTATCATCCCCTGGGTTTTGTGCCATCTAAATGCTTATTTTACATAAAAAATGAAATAGTTCCCTTTTTTGATAGAAGTTTGTGCTGTAGAGTTTGCAGGTCATTGTTCATTTATTTAAATCAAATTATCTATCTATCTATCTATCTATCTATCTATCTATCATCTATCTTAGTCAATTAAATCCAGATCCAGCAAATATATTTACTAGGTTAGATTTCTTAGTAAAACAGATAAAACTGATACAAATGATAATTTCTCTGCTTTTCTATTTATCTACTTAAAATTTCTTTCCAAATATATAGTTGTTAAGGTCTACTCTCAAACACATGATGCTATACCAGTAGACTCAAACTTGAGTTAGAGTGGGCAGCATTAAGATCTAAGCTGAATGAACTTACCTTATTAGGTTGTATATATCTCATTAGATCCCTCCAAAGTGCAGTTAATTAATTAATTAATGCAGTTAATATTTTGTCCTTTATGGCAACTCCATGATTAAGTTCCCAGTTATTTATATGAATTAGTTTTGATTGGCATTCATACAAAACTGAATATTTTGGAGATTAAATAAATTCACATGTACCTGATGGCCCATCTTAGCAACTTCAACCACAATCTGTGTTAGCAATTTATTAGCTTAACCCTTTTTACGTCACTACTAACAAGTTACCAAAAACTTGAGGGGCACTTACACTGGGTCATCACATACATTGTATCCCACGGGCTTTGCTTGCATCAGAAACATCGTTAAGACATTTTTCCTATATACAAAACAGCTTCATAAATTACATTCACTGAAATTTTAAAGAATGCAATATTCAGATAGTTTAATAATATGTTACTATTAACTTATCAAACCTTCAACATATATTTTAAGTGAATTTGATGTTTTATACAAAGTATCACATGTCCCCCCCTCCAAAAAAAATAACCCTTTATTGCAAAGGGATCATAATGCATGTCCTCTGAAATTACGTATTATAAATTCACAAAATATAACAATTAATTTTGATAACAAACCTCACAATTTCATAATTAACTGATCAACATTAAACATAATAAAATCGCCTTAGTGATAAATTTGTGTTTGACTTCGGCCTTCTATATTTCATTGCATACTTTCCTTTGAAAATTTCTGACAAACAAAAATTATGGTGAAAATGACCTCTCAATTTTATTTATGAAATGAGTAGCAGACACAGCAGTAGGTCACAGGATGACATATGATTACTGTTCTATAAAATAGGTACAGTATCATTCAATGCAGTGAACCATGCTTGATGCGCAAAGCCCACATGCTCTGGGCTACACCGGGGACAGCATACACAGGTAGTGAATGGAAATTTGGCAGAACCATTTAACCACAAAAACCTCACAGTTCCAGCAGAAGTGTGCTTTTGTATATGGAAAATGCACAAAAATATATTTCTTTAAATTTTGCTTTATCTCTTGTGATGACTCAACCTGGATTTTCTAATCACATGTAATAATTTTCCATGTAAATAAATTATTTACTGTGGAATGGAAATATTTGCAAACTTTTATCCACTTTTCATTTTTTTCTTCTATTTCACCAACTATGTATAGGTAACATGCTGCTATACAATTTTTATTTTAAAATTCAGTATTAATTTATGAAGACCTATATTATGGAATAAATGTACACAAAGTAAAATTATAGAAATGTTGCCATATTAAAAATAAACCTGGTTCCATTTGTTATGCATTTTATAACTAAAAGCTGAACATTTCAACTAATATATATGGCAGAAAATAATATGAAATGTTACCAAATCACTTTAAATTCTTATTTATTGCAAAAATTAAATGTAAACTTAACTCATGTTTTACTTGACATGAGATGTCCTTAGGTAAGGTTGTACCTAGTTAGCTCCATGATATACTGTGCAGTATGTGAAAGTTAAGTAAGTTTATAATATGAACAAAATTATTTATTTTCCACAATGGATTTTTTTAGGTATTATAATTAAACTCCAAACTGAAAAAAGAAAAGATTCTCTCTTATTGAATATTTTAACAGATTGTTGTTGATGACCATGGCTATTTTCTCCCCTATCCATTAATTTTCACTGTAATTTTAGAGAAAGTCTGACAATCATAGCTATTTTTTAAAACATTAGATAGTAAAGCACTTATCACCAAAATGACCTTTCAATGCCAAAAGTCTATATTACTAGTAACAAAAATATAGACAATAAGCTGAACAGCCAGGCAGTAGTCATGAATGGATGGAATGGCTTTTTTGAGGAATTTCTGGTCACCATTTGTAGTTGAAGTTTGTCCCTTGTCTTTCGAACCTATGATCTAACTATCCATCTCATTTTTATGAACATTCATCCATAGGGCCAATTTTATACTTTTCAGTATAAGATCAGGTTTGCTTGATGCAAGTAGAAGGGAATTACAATAAAACAAAATAGGCTTTACCAGAAACAAAAGGGTATGAAATGCAGGGGCACAGTGCTTTTGCTCACAGATGACCACACTGACACTAAGCACAGCAATTCACTTTAGCTAAACATGTATCCCAGGGGTAACTCGCTGAAGCCAGATACCACATACTGATTACATGAATTGGACACTGGGAAGGCAATCTCAAACACTTTTCAATCTCTGCTATTGTTACAGTGAATTTCTTCAAATATGTCAAAGTCTCTTTTTTTACTTTATCACCAACCTGCTTCAAATATTTGTCAATAAACTATTTGAGGTACATTAAAAGGGCAAAAACCACTGGAGGTTTGGGTTTGTTTGTTTGAACTCTCTTGAAATGAATATCACTTTGTTTTAGTATGAAAACTTTAATGGAAATTTGGTAATGTTAAATTACCTATTATTTTGAAAATAAAGAAAAATAAATTTGGCAAGTTAAGAATAACCAGTTTAGTAATCTGTTGAAACAGCATGTTGTTGTGCTGATTTTGGTTACATGTAATTACTATTTAATCCAACCGAGTCTTTATTGAGTGTATGTGTTCCTTACCTCAGGAAAACATTTATCTAGAATTAAGTTTGTTGTCTTAGATGTATTATAACCTAACATTACTTGAACATTAAGAGAAAGTCACAGTATCCTTTGACAGATGATCTTTAAATGATCCACACAAAGAAATAATAGTATTCAATTTTTTTTTATGTTTTGATTGTGCTATTTCTTCTGTTTGGGGGAGTTGCGCATATGTAAGTATGTGGAATGTTTGTCATATAAAATATGGAAATTATTTTAGGTGAAACAAAATAGCCAAGTTTTACTTCCAGTTAAGTGATATCTTATGACAACAGTGCATGATACAATTCATAGACTACCATATTCAGAACATTTCCGCCTCTGACCTTTGTCATTGAACATCCTGACAAGAAGTAGCCTTTTGTCAATGGCTAAAGATTAATTGCTGAGTTTATCTATGGAGGCCACATGTATAAAGCTTTAGATTGGGAAGTAAAGAAGTAAATCCAGTTGTCACCTAGGGGTTATTAATTCTAATCGTGCGGAGATGATGTTTGTCCTCAGGAGATCAACAAATAGCCCTGAGATGATAAGAGTCATTTCCGGGCTTTCTCTCTCAGCTCTTTCTTCTCACCTCAGGCACCTTATGTCCAAAACAGTAGAGTTTCTTCTAAACCCAAGAATTTTATCATGCTGCCTCACTGCAGTCTTCATTTAGCTATTGTTGAATATAATGACTATATGTCCAAATCTTTTTGTCCACAGTGCTGTTCATTTGCTGTGGTTCCATCATTTCTTACTTGGAATATGCAGCAACCCACTAGTCATCTTGTTTAACTTCAATCTATTTTCCACACAACATCTCAGGTAGTCTTTTAAAATATAAATCTGATCAAGTTACTTTCCTGTTTACTGGTAAAAGTGCCTACTGGCATCTCAGAACCTCGGGGATGCAATCTAGAATCCATAACATGGTTTACAACATCCTTTATGATCAGAGCCATGTTTAAACCTACATCCTTACTCTTCACTCTTCCCTTCAATCTAAGCTCAAACAGTTGGTGAAAGCCCTCAACTTTCTATCTTCTTACAACTTTGTTTCTTACCAAGTATATACTTATATGTTGCCTAGAAAATTTGCTTATGCCCACAATGTCACAGGACTCAGCCCAAACATCTTTTACTGTAGGATACCTTACTTCTAGCTTTATCTCTCCTTTTAAGAGGCCCACTATTCTTTTTTAAAAATATATTTTTATTGATTTCAGAAAGGAAGGGTGAGGGAGAGAGAAATAGAAACATCAATGATAAGAGAGAATCATTGATCAGCTGCCTCCTGCATGCCCCACACTGGGGATGGAGCTCACAACCCAGACATGTGCCCTGACCTGGAATCAAACTGCCACCTCCTGGTTCGTAGGTTGACGTCCAACCACTGAGTAACACTGGCCAGGCTAGCAGACCCACTATCTACTCAAAAGTCTGCTTTTCTCTTCTTTATTGAGATATAATTGACATATAACATTGTGTATATTTAATATGTATATCAATGTGTTTATTGATACATTTATACATTGCATACATGATTATTACCTTAGCATTAGGAGACAACATCATGTCATAATTATATATTTTTTATTTGTGGTGAGAACATTTTGCATCTACTCTTAGCAATTTTACATATATTATACAGTATTATTAACTATAACCGCATTCAAAACTTCTTGAGAGCAAGGATCATTTTTCACTTCTCAGTAATGTAGTAAGTACTTCAGTGGAAAAACTGAAGAGAAATTAAAAGGCAGAGTCAAGAAATGGGTGGGGAAAACATTGTTTCCTTTCCTAGTGGAGAAATCTTACGAACTCTGGCAAGAGGACTATGGCCACATTGCAAAATCTAACAATCACCTGAGGAGAAAACAACAACAAACACACACATCAGATTGGCTAATTGTGAACTGCTGCTTTATCACAAAATACCTGGATATCTGTCAAGTATCAGTTGGAAAAAATGCAGATGAAAAGTAATTGCTGAACAATGTTGAAAGCATTTGGAAGCACAAAGCAGAGACACCGTCTGATACATACAGATCGTAGCAATTGTTGACATTTTCCTTGCATGGCAATTGAGACCACAGGCTAATATTCATTTCTAGAGTCCACAGGATACAAATAAATTTCTTCAAACTGTGTTTGTTCAAAAAGACACATTAGAGACATGATATTCTTTGCTATATTTCTTGCTCATGATATAGGCAATATGTGATTTTACAGTGCTAAGCCCGAACTGTGTGCAATCGTGGTGTGAGGATGAGGTGGGCCACTAGTGCCAGAATAACTGATTGAGGGCCACTCTCAACTGGAATAACTGAGCCAAACATCTCTGAGCCTTTTCCTATTGCTCCAGGAAGCAGTAGGAATCACCTGACATTAGCAGTAAAGATAGAAGCTACTTGCTATTTCAAAAAAGACTAGCTGCATTCTATTTGACATAAATATATATGTTATATATATGAAAGTATATTCTTTTTAAAAAATATATTTTATTGATATTTTACAGAGAGGAAGGGAGAGGGATAGAGAGTTAGAAACATCAATGAGAGAGAAACATTGATCAGCTGCCTCCTGCACACTCCTTACTGGGGATGTGCCCGCAACCAAGGTACATGCCCTTGACCGGAATCGAACCTGGGACCCTTCAGTCTGCAGGCTGACGCTCTATCCACTGAGCCAAACCGGTTAGGGCATGAAAGTATATCCTTATCTGAGTATCTTAGAGTATGTTAATATCGATGTGCATTTTTGACCTATTGAATTTTAATGTGAGATTTTATGTTAATTATGTCAGCAAATATTTTTTTAAAACTTGCAGTGGACAAGGGGCTCTAATGGGAAATATGTTTATACTAAAAAATACATAGCTCTTGACTTTTGATTTTCATAAGGAATTATAATAGGAAGAAAAAATGTTTCTATCACAAATAACTGATTACAGACTGTGGTACAGTGAGAATTGACTTAGGTCCTCTGAATCCTAACCTGAAAATATTTTAATTCAAATTCTTTCTACCATGTAGCAAGTTTTTACACAAGATTTATTAAATTCTTTGGAATGCTAATATTTATAATATAATATGACCACCAGGTATATTGATGGTCCATGATTAGATAACAAATTCTTGTGTTAGCTGACAAACAAATGTTTCACTAAAGGGGGAAATTTTTCAATATATATTATTTAGTTGTACTAAGAAATTGCTATGTGCTATGTTCTTCTGAAGATGTTATGCTAATGTAATCACATTTTATCTTAAAATTATACTTATGTAACTATATTATAGAGTTTTAATTTAACCCAAGACAATGTCTGTAACAAAAAAAGCTAGGTTATATAATTCAAAGCCATATTATTTTAATATACTTAATGCAGTTCACATCTTAAAATCTAACATTATCAACAAGTACCAGTTTACTTAGAAATAACACTGAAATACATTAGTTACAAATTTACTAAAATATTTTACAAATTAACAGGCCTCTCTATTCAGGCTTATTATTTCACAATAACTAAATAACAATGAATCAAATATTGGTTTCATGCTTGAATGCAGCAGTTGAAGTCTATTAAACTTTATGGATTCAAAGCATAAGCCCCATGGACTGCTTATCAGAGATGAGATTTAACAGACCTGTGTATCCTCCCCTCATTTGTCATGCTGTCACTGGCTTGAAGGCTCTGGAAAGCAACTTTTCATAGAAAAAAAAATACCACTGTCTCTCCAAGTCTAATGGGAAATATAGAAAAAGTAACAAAAATAATTCTTTTTTATAGTCTTGAACTCATCCTATATAATAAAACCCTAATATGCAAATTGACCAAACAGCAAAACGACTGGTTGCTGATACACACTCAACACAGGAGCTGCCCCCTGGTGGTTGGAAAGCAACTTTTCATAGAAAAAAAAATACCACTGTCTCTCCAAGTCTAATGGGAAATATAGAAAAAGTAACAAAAATAATTCTTTTTTATAGTCTTGAACTCATCCTATATAATAAAACCCTAATATGCAAATTGACCAAACAGCAAAACGACTGGTTGCTGATACACACTCAACACAGGAGCTGCCCCCTGGTGGTCAGAGTGCTCCCACAAGGGGTAGCACCACTCAGCCAGGAGCTGGGCTCACAGCTGGTGAGCGCAGCAGTGGTGGTAGGAGCCTCTCCCACCTTTGCTGCAGGTGGGTAGTAAGGAGCGAGGGGTCCTAGACTAAAAGAGCCCCAGACTGCGAGAGGGATGTCCATCTGCCTGCTTAGGCCGATCCCCAGACACTGCGAAAGGGTGCAGGGCAGGCTGAGACCCGCCCCCCACCCCCCATGCACAAATTTCATGCACCAGGCCTCTAGTATCTGAATGAAAATATAAAGCTGAGGCGCATGAAGATGTGAGTGAATATTCACTTTTTAAATCTACATGGTTTTCTCTTTCTATCCACAGATAATCAAATTGCTTTATAAATTTGTTCTTAAAAGCACTGCTTGAAAATTCATGTTATTTATTTAATTAAATATCTTCTGACATTAAAGGCTAAGTATAATTCATTTCAGAATTTAAAATTTTCAGAATGAAAATTATTTTTTATTTCTTTGAATTAAAATTACTATTTAAATTAGTGTTTCTCTTTTTAATTGTTGAAACTTAAAGTTGAATGAAGCTGAAATTCCTTGACCAAAGTTATTAATATCATAGAAGTATAATATTTATAGAGATATAAAGGTATCAAGGCAGGCAAAAACTCTACAGAGTTTTAAATTCTTTTTATGAAATAAAATAGCTTTAATTCAAATATACAAACTTCACACATTCTCTAAAAGTACATAGGAAATATATCATTGGAACACTTTAAGTTAAAAGGTCATAAGCAGTGATTAAAACTTATGGGCATGGCTAAGTGAAAACATATATTTTTATAATAAAGATAAATTCTCTATAAAAGACAATGATAACAAAAAGCCCATAGTAACACAAAAATGAGCTAATGATATCCTAGATTATTTAGTTTTCTAAGGTAGATATTAGAGTGAAACTAATTTCCAAATTCATTGGTAGAAAATGAGATGACCATCATTATTTATCTATGCATCTAAAAGTGCTAGGAGATACTGAGTTTATGTTTTTAGCACTAATCAATTCACTATTTATTAGCTCCACATAAAATTTTATAAGAAATGATGTGGAATCAGCATAGTATTCCATCGTGTAGATGTACCACAGTTTTCTAATCCATTCATCTACTGATGGGCACTTAGGCTGTTTCCAGATCTTAGCTATGGTGAATTGTGCTGCTATGAACATAGGGGTGCATATATCCTTTCTGATTGGTGTTTCTGGTTTCTTGGGATATATTCCTAGTAGTGGAATCACAGGGTCAAAAGGGAGTCCTATTTGTAGCTTTTTGAGGAAACTCCATACTGTCTTCCATAGTGGCTGCACCAGTCTGCATTCCCACCAGCAGTGCACAAGTGTTCCTTTTTCTCCACATCCTCTCCAGCACTTGTCGTTTGTTGATTTGTTGATGATAGCCAGTCTGACAGGTGTGAGATGGTACCTCATTGTTGTTTTGATTTGCATCTCTCGGGAATCACTCCTTTTTTTTTTGCTTTGTAATTTTATGCAGTAAGAATTAATTTATATTAAAATAGCCAAAAAGCAACATTCTTTGTCTTTCTCAACACAGAGAAAGAACAATAATTAGTAATCTATTTCATATATAAGTCCTGTGTTGTTTGAGTTCTTTATTGGAAGTAAAATTATAATATACTAGAGGCCTGGTGCACAAAAATTTGTGCACTCGGGCAGGGGGCGGTTCCTTAGCCTGGCCTGTGCCCTCTCACAGTCTGGGACCCCTCAGGGGATATCTACCTGCTGGCTTAGGCCCGCTGCCTGGGGGAACAGGCCTAAGCTGGCAGTCAGACATCCCTCTGGCAGCCCGGGAGCCCTCAGGGGATGTGAGAAGCTCCTGCCACTGCTATTGCACTCACAGCTATCAGCCTGGCTTGTGGTTGAGCAGAGCTCCCCCTGTGGGAGCACACTGACCACCAGGGAGCAGCTCCAGCATTGAGCATCTGCCTCCTGGTGGTCAGTGTGTGTCATAGTGACCAGTTATTCCCAGTCATTCTGCTGTTAGGGTCAATTTGCATATTACCCTTTTATTATATAGGATAAAATTATGTTAAGTATATAATATATTACCATGAGGGTATAGTTCTTTAATGTTTTTTTTTCCTTTTTATTGAATTTATTGGGGTGACACTGGTTAATAAAATTATACAAGATTCAGATGCATAGTTCTTCAGCACATCATCTGTACACTGTATTGTGTGTTCACCACCCCAAGTCCAGTCTCCATCCATCACCACTTATCCCCTGTATGCCCTCTCCACCTCCTCCCACCCCCTGCAATGACTACATTTTTGCTCTTGTCCATGAGTTTTTTCTTTCTTTCTTTTTCTTTATTGCTTAATCTCCCCTCAGAGAGAAATTATATGAAATTATAAACCTGTTGCTTTGTATTTATGTGGCATTATATACATTTATTATCTGTGACAATATTGTATTGAAAAAGTGATCAAAGAGTATAATTATTAATGGTGTTTTAGAAGTGGGACTTTTGTTATGACAAGTCTACACATGACTGAAATGATCCTCACATGCTGTGGAATAAGCCCAGTTAGAGTTTGTTCACATTAAAAACCCACTCCATGACAACAAATAAATGGAGGTGTCCAAACTCATTTCTATCACATTCAGTAATGACCTTGAGTGCATGCAAATGTGAGATTTTCTCCATGGGGCTCTGTGACAACTCTTAAGATTCAACTGTGAAATTAGAGTAGCTTGTACCTAAAGTGGAATTTCACACATACTGAACGAGCAGTATGTTTCTTTAGTTCTGGTGGTTAAGAAAGTAAAGCAGAGACTTATATTTGCATTTGTTTATGTGAGCCATATCTCTAGAGGTAACAAATGCTCAATATATGTATTTAAATCCCAAATCAGTTATTATGTCCTAATAACTACGTATGGACTGAAGTAGTAATAAATACCTGAGCCCTTAGGGAATTGCAATGTGAAAGCCATATATATATTTTCCTGTTACATTATATAACACTGTTCCATATTCTTTGGATTTAACTCTTCCAGGCAGGAACTGAAGTCTAACAAACAGAAATAATCTCCCTCTTATTCCCTCTATAAACTTCCAACTATCTGCAAATGCCAAGCTAATGATTGGGTAACTTTAACTATTAAATTGGGAAATAATTTTTATTGGTTCAGAGAATTCAATTAGGAATCAGCATAGGAGTGTTTCACTTGGTTCTACTTTACATATTTAAAATGCATGCATGAGTTTCTATTTCTTAAATTTGTGACTTTACCATTCTGTAAGAGCATTGATGTGACTTCTATAAAACTCTGTATCATAATAGTTCTTTTTTATGTCCACATTCAATTTAAAATGATAAAGTGTATTAGAACTACTCTCAGAGTAAGGAGATGAATGCTTTTATTGCACAAGTCACAGGAAGGAAAAATCCCCACCTTAATCTATACAAATGCTGCATTGATGTTGCACATGAAACTGAAAATATCTTAAATAAAATAAGAAAATATTTGCATATTTTTGCATCCTTACCATGTTAATTTTCACAATGAATGTTCATGAAACAGTATGTATTGCTGTTCAAGCATAATTGTCTGCAGGCTAGTGTATGTATGTGTATGGGATTCTTGTTCTGCAGAACATGTTTTGAGCAATTATGTCTAATAACTTTTATTGTAGCAGGTGCCTTTGAAGTCAGAGTACAGTTTTAAGATGAAAGAAAGCTCTTTATCACCACTCTCTTAGTCTATGGAGTGATCATAGGACATGGGATAAAGAGATCCTCCATTATCCGTATATTGCAGTCTTAAAGTAACATGCGTGCAAAAATAAGACAAAAAAATTCCTGAGTTCTTTCAATGTATTCACCTATAATATGGAGTGATTCCATCTTATGTCCCTGAAGAGAGAAGCTTGAGGAAATCATCCTTTGAAAGGTCTTATTCCTAGTTCACATATAATTCTACATTTATTTTGTCCCATAGATGGCATGATGTTGAAGTTTAGTTCTGGTAGTTAAAAAAATACAGCAGAGATTTGTATTTCCAAGGATGTCATAGTGACCAGAAACTGGCTGTTCTGCCCAAAGCTTGGTACCACAAGAATGGGGGCATACATTTTGTATAGCTAAGAGCTTTGCTTTGCCTAAATTAATGTTTTTATTTTTTATTTTATTTTTTAAATGTATTTTTATTGATTTCATAGAGGAAGGGACAGGGAGAGAGAGAGAGAAACATCAATGATGAGAGAGAATCATTGAACGGCTGCCTCCTGCACGCCCCCTACTGGGGGTCGAGCCTACAACCTGGGCATGTTCCCTTGACTGGAATCAAACTTGGGACCCTTCAGTCCACAGGTGGACACTCTATCCACTGAGGCAAACCAGGTAGGGTTAATGCTTTTATTTTTACATAACTAATAATAGTATGCCAGTAAACCCAAGAATAACCTTTACTCTTTAATTACAAAGTGAATCCACTTCTTATTAAGTGAATTTCCTTTTTGCTACCTTATCTCCAAATTTCAGTTCCTGGATAGAAGTTACTTGTATGCTGTCAACATATTTGGAAAGATTTTCTTGTGGTACATTAATTCTTATTCCAAAAGTCATTGTTCCTTCCTTTCTTTATCGATACTGGGAACTATCATCCCGAATATTTCAGCATTGTTTAAGAAACTATTTAAACTTTCTAAACATAACCTAAGTCATAATGTTAGGCATCAGGTGGTTTCCACTCACTAATTTTTTTTTAAATCATCTGTTTATAAGGTGTGGATTCAACTTGGCTATTGAAAGGAAGTTGTTTTGTGTTCTGAATGGCATCATATGGCTTTCCTGGATGCATTAACGAAAGTGCTTATCAATCGCTTCAGATTGTGGGAGAGCTCTGTAAAAGCCATGCTTAGTATACACTTTGACTTAATAACCCTGCTGATTCAGAGACCAGTGGCTTTTCAGTGAGTTAGGTCACCATTAAAAGGATGTTACTGTTAACAGAGGACTGAGGAATAGTACTTATTATACATAAAAGGCAAGGAGGAAAAATGCTCCCACTTCTTAACTTTGAGATCCTGTATTTATAAAGATAAAGAATGAGGAAACTAAAGAAGTTGCATGTTTCCTGGGGAACTACTTCCCAGCTCTCCACGGTATGGGTTGGATGTGTTTTTAAAGTGTCTTCATTTCATACCGTTCTCTCATTTATGTATGTCTTATTGTGTGTGCATCATACATCATACATCAGATTTCAAAAAATTATATACGACAGATCGCAGGCTTCTTGATGGCAATATGATTTGTCTATTACACCCCCACTTTTAATGTCTCATGTATAAATGGTGCTCAGTAAATGTTCAATGAATTCATGAATTTAATACTAGTAAAATTACTCTGCTCAAAATTACTTTGCTTGAAATATTGATTTCTTTGCTTCTGAAACATTTATTTTGATAGAACCTGATTGTTTTTATGGGGTCTCTCAGCCAATGCAAGAACTAATCCTTTCTTAAGTAAACTACCCCTTGAAGGACAAATTCAGTCACTAGCACTGAAGACAAAAAGCCTGTCTCTTCATCCACTGGCAATGCCCCCAGATGCTCTATCAAACAGAGAAGGAGATCCTCACAAGAGCCCTTCACAGACATTTCCTCCCACTCATACCGGTGCTCTCAATGTGCTGATTGCTTGACTCTAAGAGTGGAGGCAGCAAAAATCCAAAACCCTGCTGTTGCCAAAAGTATTGGCATCTAACTCGACTCACTAATTCCAGAGAGTAACACAAAATGATACTTAGGAATGACCACATTGGAATTGGAAAGTATACCTTTCCTTTTCACAGAATCCACTGCCAATAGGTACATCTGTACATAACATAGTCCTGGCCGCATCAAATGAATCTTGAACCTGGGCCCACTGTACAGTTTGACTTGTATCTCTTTCTTTTATTGTATATACACACTATGTCTAAGGGAAAACACACCTATTTTGATGTGCTGTACTAGATGAATATGCCTATGTTTATAACTGAAAAGTTTTGTTCTACTCAGATCAGTGCTATGATCCTCACCTTTAAAGTCCACTTCACAGTGCGGGTCCGCCTTAATCCTCTGATGTTATGTAAACCACATCGGTGGATTTCTTAGACCCATGGCAACGCTTATTTTAAAGTTAAATTATTTAATGTTTAAAGTATTGCATATGTCTTCTTCCCCCGCCCCCACTTGACCTTTCTCCAGCTGTTCGCACCTCCCAGCACATTCCTTCACCCCGCTAATGTCTGTGTTCATGGCTTGTGCTTATGTGCAGGCATACAAGTCCTTTGGTTGATATTTTACCTCTTCCCTACCCTGTATTCCCTCTGAGGTTGGACAGTTTGTTCTATGCTATTATGTCTTTGGATCTATTTTAGTTCAACAGTTTATGTTGTTCATTTTGGAGAGTGGCTACAGTGTTTGGACAGGATCAAGTCTCGGACTGACTTGTGCAAAGCCACATACAAGTCCCAGCTTGGAGGGCAAAGCCCTTCCAGCATAATTATAGCCAAAAAGCTATGGTTGTAAGCTTGACGTTATAGTCTGACCCTGCAGTCCTAGGTAGCTAAGGGATGTAGGCTGCAGGGGGGTGCAGCAAGCGCTGCCTAAACAAAGCTTGATAGAGTTCAGAGAATGGCAACAACAGGAAAGAAACAGATTTGAAACTCGCAGAACTAATGCTCCCCAAATCCATTCATGCTGTTGCAAATGGTAAGCGTTCCTACTTTTTTTACAGCAGTGTAGTATTCCATCATGTAGATGTATCACCATTTTTTAATCCACTATTCTGTTGATGGGCACTTAGGCTGTTTCCAAATTTTAGCTATGGTAAATTGTGCTGCTATGAACATAGATGTTCGTATATCCTTTCTGATCAGTGTTTCTGATTTCTTGAGATATATTCCTAGAAGTGGAATTACTGGGTCAAATTGAAGTTCCATTTTTAATTTTTGAGGAAACTTCATACTGCCTTCCACAGTGGCTGCACCAGTTTGCATTCCCATCAGTAGTGCAAGAGGGTTCCTTTTGCTTTATTTTGACATTTGTCGATTTGTTGATGATGGTCATTATGACAGGTATGAGATGGTATCACATTGTCGTTTTGATTTGCATCTCTCATGGATACTTAGTGACTTTAAGCATGTTTTCATATGTCTCTTGGCCTTCTGCATGCCTTCTTTTGAAAAGTCTATGTAGGTCCTTTGCCCATTTTTCATTGGATTGTTTATCTTCCTTTTGTTAATTTGTATGAGTTCCCTATACATTTTGGAGATTAAACCCTATCAGAGATAACATTGGCAAATATGTTCTCCCATCCAGGGTTTTTTGTTGTTGTTGTTTTCTTGAAGGTTTCCTTTTGCTGTGCAGAAGCTTTTTATTTTGATGTAGTCCCATTTGTTTATTTTCTCCTTAGTCTCCATTGCCTTAGGAGCTGTATCAGTAATGATATTGATATGACATTTGTCTGATATTTTCTGCCTGTGGATTCTTCTAAGATATTTATGGTTTCCCATTTTATGTTTAAGTCCTTCATCTATTTTGATTTTATTTTTGTTCATGGTGTAAATTGGTGGTCTAATTTCATTTTTTTGCATGCATTTGTCCAATTTTCCCAACACCATTTATTGAAGAGTCTATATTGACTCCATTGAATGCTCTTGCCTCCTTTGTCAAATATTAATTGAGCATAATGGCTTGAGTCAATTTCTGGGCTCTGTGTTCTGTTCCATTGGTCTACATGTCTGTTCTTGTGCCAGTACCAGGCAATTTTGAGAATAGTGAATTTGTAATATAGCTGGATATCTACTATTGTGATCTCTCCAACTTTGTTCCTCTTTCTCAGGATTGCTGTGGCTTTTTTTATTCAATATGAATTTTTGGAGGGTTTGTTCTAGGTTTATGAAATATTCCATTGTTATTTTAATGGGGATTGCATTGAATCTATAGATTGCTCTCTGTAATATGGACATTTTAATGATATTGATTCTACCAATCCATGAACAGGGTATATTCTTCCATTTGTTTATGTCTTCCTATATATCTTTTTATAAGTTACTATAGTTTTCTGAGTACAGGTCTTTTACTTCCTTAGTTAAGTTTACTCCTAGGTATCTTAATTTTTTGGGTGCAATGGTAAATGGGATTTTTTTTTTTAAAGTTCCTCTTCCTGTGAGTTCATTATTGATGTATAAAAAGCAATAGATTTCTGGGTGTTATTTTGTATCCTGGTATATTACAGAATTAAATTATTAAGTTTAGTAGATTTTTATGGATTCTTAGGGATTTCTATGTACAATATCATGTCATCTGCAAATAATGACAATTTTACCTCTTCTTTTCCAATTTGTATGCTTTTTATTTGTTCTTCTTGTCTGATCACTATGGTTAGCACTTCTAGTACTATGTTGAACAGGAGTGGTAAGAGTGGACATCCCTGTCTTGTTCCTGTTCTTAGAGGAAATGAATTTAATTTTTCCCATTGAGTATGATGCTGGCTGTCAGTTTGTCATATAAGGCTTTTATTATGTTGAGGTATGATTCCTCTATTCCCACTTTGCTAAGAGGTTTTGTCAAGAAAGGGTGTTGGATTTTGTCAAATGCTTTTTCTGCATCAATTGATATGATTATGTGATTTTTGCCTCTCAGTTTGTTTGTATGATGTATCACATTTATTGATTTGTGGATATTATTCCAGCCTTGCATTCCCGGAATAAATCCCACTTGCTCATGGTGTATGATTCTTTCTAATGTAATACTGAATCTGATTTGCTAGAATTTTGTTGAGGATTTTAACATCTATGTTCATCAGGGATATTGACCTGTAATTTTCTCTCTGTATATTGTTTTTATGTGGTTTGGGGATTAGAGTAATGCTGGTTTCATAGAGAGAAGATGGAAGTGTGCCTTCCTCTTGAATTTTTTGGAATAGTCTGAGGAGGATAGGTTTTAGTTCTTCTTTGAATGTTTGGCAAAACTTCCCTGTGAAGCTGTCTGGACCAGGGGTTTTATTTGCTAGAAGTTTTTATTTATTTATTTATGTATTTATGTATTTATGTATTTATGTATTTATGTATTTTTCTGAATCAATTTCATTAATAGTGACAGGCCTATTCAGATTCTTTTTCTTTTTCTTCCTAATTGAATTTTGGAAGGCTGTACATTTCTAGGAATATGTCCTTTTGGTCGAGGTTGTCCAGTTTGTTGGAGGAGCATTGTTCGTAGTATTTTTTATAATCCTTTGTATGTCTGTAGGGTCAGTAGTTACTTCCCCTCTTTGATTTCTGACTTTGTTTATTTGGGTCCTCTCTCTTTGTTTCTTGGTGAGCCTGGCTAGAGGTTCATCAACCTTCTTTATCCTTTCAAACATCCAGATCTTGGTGTTGTTGTTGTTTTTTGTGGGGTTTTTCTCTCTCTTTATTGTGTTTTTTTTTTCTCTTCTAGTCTTTAGAATTTCCTTCCTTCTGCTTACTCTGGATTTTTCTTATTGTTCTCTTTCTAATTCTTTAAGTTGTACAGTTAGATAATTTATTACCATTTTTTCCTGTTTTTTTAGCTATGAAGTTCCCTCTCAGGACTGCTTTCACTATGTCCCATAGATTTTGGCTTGTTGTGTTTTCATTGTCATTTGTTTTCAAGGTGCTTTTTATTTGTTTTTTTTTTATCTCTTTGGTAATTCAGTAATTGTTTAATAGCATGCTATTTAGCCTCTAAGTGCTTGATTTTTTTCATTGTTTTTATTGTACTTGATTTCTAATTTTATGCCATTGTGATCTGAGAAAAAGCTTGATATGATTTTTGTCTTCCTGAATTTGAGGACCCATGTCTATCCTCTGAGCCAAACCGATTAGGGCCATGGCAACTCTTTAACACTTGCTCTAAAATGAGTTCACACTTCGTGGGGCATGGAGACCCATAGTACATTTCCTGTCTTCTTTCTTATAACTGCTCAGCCCAGCAATTGTTAAAGAACTTTAATGAAAGGAAAATAGATGAACAACAACAACAAAAATAGATCCGTAGTGGACCTGACAACTGAGTCTCACTTTCAGCATGACAGGCTCATGGACTTATATAATGAAGGCCAGTACAGAGAAGACAGGCGAATCTTTTTCTTCATGAATGAGAAATCTATCTGCTACTATCTCCTCCTGAGTGCTTTTCTCTAAGATGATTTGTTGGACAACTTTGGGCATTTTGCTAGTTATTCAACTAAGAGTGGCAATGAGTATTTGAAACTGTTCCTATGTACACCCTAAACCTGAGATGGGGCAGCCTCACCCATACATCCTCAACATTGACAAATTCACTATACTTTTTCCTCTAGAACTCTCCATCACACTGTGAAAGCACATGCTAAGAAATATGTTGCACCATGGGGGATTTATTTTCCTGAACTTTAAGTATTAGTCCTTCATACTGAATTCTACCTCCATTAAAACAGCTGTGCATCCTGGGCATTCCATATTCATTTAAAAGCATTAATTTTGGGAAGAGAGCAAAAAGACAAATTCTGGTTTCCTTGGACCCCACCATGCTCAAATGGACTTTTTTTCTAGAAATGTTAATAAGATCATGGAGTATTCCAGGATCCTCCAAAGTCATTAAGGATTACATAATACCTTCAATATGTGCCATCCTCTCTATACCCAGGTCTGAAGAAATACCACGTACTTTCCCTCATCTAAATATCTTATCATATTTAACTTAGCACGAGCTTAAAAATAGCACAGTATAGAAAAAATATCCGCCGTCTGGCTACATTATCTCTACCTGGAAAATTCCTAACACTTTGTCATTTCACTTTCAGTTTTACTCTACATTTGCAAGGTAAAATTCAACATTACTACGTCAGAATTAAAAGAAATTAAACATGAGACTCTGTAGAAGAATCTAGATTGAGGCTCAATAAACTTAGTTCTTATTTTCCTCCACATGCTTAGTTTAAAAACTCTGCGAAGTCCTCTATATGCAGTCCAAATTTTATATTACTGCTTGTTCACAGCTTTTTGAAAATACATTAGTATCTTCCATCATTAACTTGTGTTTCTTACCTTAAATTCTAACTAAACAGCTTTAGTGTTAGTCATAATCAATTTAGTATTTTCTGCCTTGCTTAATAAAATCTTGCCAAGGTTACAGTTAGATCAATTATTTACCTTTAAGAATCAGCATTTTCCTGTTTTAATTGCCCTTGATAAGTATTTCCAAACACAATTGTTCTAAATAGAGCATAACCTGTTCACCCTGATCAAGGCCACCACTAAATGACCTGCTACAGTGATCTGCTACCGATAAGAGTGGGGCAGACTGCTGAGTGGACATGTTCTGTAATGCTTGTGTTCGGACTTCCTTTCAGAGAAAAGTTCCCAAATATCAGCAAGATTTTTAGTCACCTTTTCCTTCCTGAGAAAAATGTGGTGTGCCCTGTGCAGCTACAAAATTCCTGTTCTGTATCCATAAATTATATAAATGTTAAAAATAATAACCACCCATTGAATTCTACAAAGCATGGGGCTTAAAATTCATTAAGACAGTCCCCAAGATAAACCTCAATTTCACATATGAAGACATTTGCTCAGGAAGATTAAGTGACACCCAGTCCCACAGCTGGTAGATGGCTGAGCTGGGACTGAAGCCAGTGCCTCTGGGCTCTGGAGCCATAATCCCTCCCTGGTGTCTCGTGGCCTCTTCTGCTCCGGGCAGCAAGAGTGGCCTCATTGAGGTGCAGGGACTAAGCCATCTGCCACTTCCTTCCCAGTCCAAGGGGTTAATCTTTGTCACTCACTCTTTTCTTCTCAGGTGGGAGAGCCTGCAGTCCAGACCAATCCATGCTAATCATTCCAGCACCAAGAGAGTGGTCCTTCATCCCTCCATTTTCAGTTTCTTTTTCTTTGCTACATGTCACATATCACTTCTCCCATTCTTTTCCACTTTCACAAAAAAAAAATGCTTAGTTTAAAAGTATCTACTAACAAAAGTAGATTTCCTTTTTCCTAGTGAACAAGCTCTCACAGTTTACTGGATGTAATTTTATTATTTTTAAACGTTTTTCTTTTATTGCCATGATTGCTGAGGCTGAGCGCATAGGAGCTGCTGTATCATTACTTTTTTTTTTTTTAAGAGGAGATGGAAGAGAAATTACTTTTAATTCTGGGGTCAATTTAGAATTCTGAGATCCAGGACGTTGTTACTGTTTATTTTTTTAATTCATAAGCATATTATGCACTTATTAACTCACTCAGTAAATATTGAATGGCTATTATATGCCAGACATTGGGGAAAAGCTGAGGACAGGGCAGAGGAATAGATTGTTCTCATGGAATTTACATGCTGCGAGAGAAATAGACAAAAACTCAGTAAGCCATTGTACAAGCTAGCTAGTTTTAGATATCGGTAAGTTCCATAAAGAAACTAAATCTGGCCCTAACAAGTTTGGCTCAGTGGATAGAACATCGGCCTGCTCTAAGACTGAAGGGTCCTGGGTTTGATTCCAATCAAGGGCACAAGACCAGGTTGCAGGCTCAAACCCCAGGGTGGAACGTGCAGGAGGCAGCTGATCAATGATTCTCTCTCGTTACTGATGTTTCTTTTTTCTCTCTCTCCCTCTCCCTTCTCTGTAATAAATTAAATTATATATATAAAAAAAGAAACCAAATCTGTGCAGTATTGTATGAAAGAGGCTGGAGGATGCTGGGAGTCAGCAAGTCTTACAGAGGAGGCTGTTTTGGTAGAGAACCAAATAAATGAGGAGGAAGGACCATTCAAACACAAGCCTGGGGGTGCTCAGGAATCAAAGACAGGCCAATAAGGGGCTGGAATCTACTAACAAAAAGTGAGAGTAATGCATGAAGAGAAAGTTGGGGTCCAAATCTTATAGGAGTGCCATTGACTGAATTGTGCCCACCTCAAATTCACATGTTGAAACCCTCACCCACAATAGAATAGTGTCTGGAAAGGAAGTCTTTGGGTTCTAATTCAGTTCAGATGAGGTCATTAGGGTGGAGCCCTCATGATGGGCTTATAAGAGAAGAGTAAATATCAGAGCCCTTTCTCTCTATATGAAGACAGCGAGAAGGTGGACACCTGCAAGCAAGGAAGAGGTCTATCCCCAAGTATGTTGGCAGCCTGATCTTGGACTTCCAGCTTCTGGAATTGTGAAGAATAAATTTCTACTGATTAGGCCACCCAGTCTGTAGAACCGCAAGACAAGGGCCTTAGCTATTGTAATAATGTCATTTGTATTTTATTAAAAGTAGCAAAGAAGGCAGTGGATAGATTCTCCCTGAAAAGCTACAGACTTAATAACCTGCATACATCCTATCAGTTCTAAGCAAAGGGGAAGCATTGATGGAGACACAGACAAATCTAAGATTGAATCTCTATATTTTCAATCAAAGTTCAACAGCACATATCATCGTTGTGTTATTATTATTATTCTCAGATACTTGCTGGAAAAGTGTTTTATTCTCGTTCATAAAAAAATGCATCACTGTATTTGTTAAACTAAAGCAATATTACTTAGTGCTTAATTTACATTGCAAATAAAAAACTATTCAAAAAGATATAATAATTGCAGAATATGAAGATGAACACTTTTGGAAATTTAACATTATGCCGTGAGTCCTTCTAAATCAAGTGTGCTACTCACAGTTTAGATTGAATTTTTTTCCTTAATAATCAGCCCCATGGAATTGTGAGAACGTTGCGTCACTAGGTACATAAAAATAAAATAATTTAGTGGATATCTAGGCATTGTTTTGATTGTGAAAAAAATATATAAGTATTTTTAAGTTCATGTGTGCTAGGAAAAAAATCATCATTGAATATAATAGTTAGAACTTTTTATTAATGCATTAAGCTTTATGAGTTCTCCTATGTCAAATCTAAAGCCTTATCTCTAACTACCAACTGGACATGTTTAGGTTATTTTCCCATTTTTACCTCATTCTCGGTATCTATAATTTAGAATCTTTTTTTTTTTTCATTTATTTTCTTCTTCCCCCATCCCCCAAAGCTAGGGTAGCATTAGAGTATTCAAAAACCAGACAAATATTCATTGATTCCTATCTCAACTATAAAGTACTCATGAAATCAGGTCAAAGTTACATGATAAGGAGACTTGGAAGAAAAATACTAACAACAAGGAAAAAGGTAAGATGGCATCTATTCGATGCCTAATAGGTGCAGGCCAGGTATTTGTCGAGAAATAGCAAAAGGCATTTCCTTGCAGACTGCTTCAGTGACGAGAAGGCAGTTACAGACTGGGAGAGTATATGTGTATGACTTTTAGGATCTGAGAATGTTTATTTGGTGAATGCTTCTCCCTATCCATCACTTTTTTTTCCAGTTATCACTGAGGTACCAATAAGCTAAGTTTACACAAGCAATCTCTATGGAATTTTGTAGTTTTTTTTTTAAATTTCTGGTCACATGCTGCTTACTGAGTAATACTTTCTTTATCTATTTCTATAGAGATGCTATTTAGATATCTATGTAAGGCAGGAAATGATTAAGTATCAATTTCTAATAAATTATTATTGAACAGCTTTTAGTATTAGAAAATGCATTAACATGTATGATATCATTACTTTTGAGTTTCCTTTGTGTTTCAGAAAAAGCCTGTTAAGTGAATTGGACAGATATTATATCATTTTACAGGTAAAAAGAAACATAAATTTCATGCTAATTAACAGTATGAAGCCCAAGAATAAGTAATTAGAACATGATTCCCCCCTGAATGTTTATTCTGTACCTTGATGTGATTGGTTATCTAGATGAATGTTTTCTGGTCAGTAAAATGTAATTTGCAGTATTCAAGAGATGAGCATTTTAGGTTAATATTTCCAAAAACTGGGAAAGTATATTTTATCAAAAAATACAAAAATTTAGAAAGCATATAGCCTATAATTTCTATCTAACATCAAGCAATGTATTGTATTTCAAAATTTTCCCAGGACAGGTACTATAGGTTTGTGAATATGCACATCTCTGAACTTTTATTATCTGCAATGTCATTGAAAAGTAAAATACTTTGTTACTTTAAACACCTCATCTAATTAATTAGTTTCAAATCAATTTTGAAATCATATTAATTCAGATAGATATACTAAAAATGGTCTAAATTTTAATAATTATTACCTATGGATTGAGTATTCAAATTATTACTGTAAATATTAAGACTTAATAAAGACTGCACTATCTAAATGACTAAACACATAAAAATAAAAAGTTATAGATTAAACCACAAAACAAGACACAAAATAGTCATCCAGAAAAATGTATGGTATTCATTTAGTTAAAGGGTTCTGAAAGAGAATATGATAAAATATTGCTTTATTCTTCATCACTTAAAAGTAGACTTTAAATAAGCTAAGAAAGCTTTTAGGTAAATGTGAAAATCTTTGCTTTACTCTGTGACTTACTAATATTGCTTATATTTCAGTCTTCAGTTGGTAAGCCTAATACTGAGAACCCAGCTGAATACTGTGTCGTGCTTATTTATTCTTCAATGCAGTCTTTCATCCAGGTGTCATTTATAGAGCGAAATTCCCAAGCTTTCTGGAATTGTTTCTTGTCCTTTCAGCCTACAAATTTTTGCTTATTCCTGCTTCCATGATGCTTAAGAGGCAAGACAACAGACATACAGAAGGAATAGGTTATGAAATTGTAAAATACACCAACACATTTGCATACACATGACTATCTGGAATCCTAGAGTCTATTTCCACAAATGCATTTACAAAATCTCATGAGGATACCAAAGGAACAGAATAGAAACTAGATGAGTTCTCTCTTTGAATCATGAGTTGTTTACAGTGAAGGATTTCATAAGTCAGAGCTGAACAAAGCTAATAAAAAGGCTTGCTTCTGTTGGGGGACAAAATATGTATGTGTGGTTTTGTATGGATTAAGTTCAGATTTATTATTCTGAACTATTCACCCAGCATTAATCATAAATCAATTTAGTGACAACTTTAAAATATGAGAAAATTTTTTATGCAGCTCAAATAATCCATTTAACAGGTTAAATCAATGGTTTTGCTCTGTGCTTTCTTTCAATTGGGTTCTCCAGTGAGGCACTTTCTCTGTGCCAATTTTATTCTCCCAGGCATTCAAGGGCAGTGGGTACTCCTCATTAATTTGATGCCCTGTGTCAGGGAAGGAAAATCAACTTGAAAGGAGGGGCATGTCTAGTTTCATGTCATATTTTATGCAGAACAAGAACAATGGCAATTCCTGAGATGAAAATTAAAGCCTTGAAAAATAGCCCCCTTTAGGATTGTTTGGTTGTTGCATTGGTCTATTTTTCCCCTAGAAAAACATTTCCCAGAGTGATTCCAAGCATTCTCTAGTTTATAATTATTTGGGAAGATGACAGCTCATGAACAGCTTCTCTGACTCCGGCAAGTGGGATGAGAAAATGCTTTTCAAGCAAGTCAGACACATTACTCAGCTCATTGTATGAAATAAATACACAGAGGTTGGCATTTTAATGGAAGAAATATCAAAAACTCTTTAATTCCATTTTACATCATTCTCATTTGCAATCTATTATGAATTGTCATACTCTATAATGCAACATGTTCCTTGAAATCCCATTAGGTTTAAATTATTTTATTTATTAAACTATATTGATACTAGAGGCCTGGTGCACAAAATTCGTGCATGGGTAGGGTCCCTGGACCTGGCCAGTGATCAGAGCCTTTTGGCGGCCTTCCAGCTGCCTGCTGGGGCCTTCCTTCATTCTGCGCAGCCCTCTGTTGGTTAGTGCCCATCATAGTGGGCGATAGAACTCCCACTATGTCTCCCCGTCCAACTCCTGCCAGTACACTTTGCATATTAGCTTTTTATATATATAGATAGTTAAGCAAAATATAGGGTGATGATTTGACAGGTAGTACTATCTAACTCTTGCACCTGCCTGTCTTCTGCAAAATAAAGCAGAGATAAAGAGACAGCTTTGGTTAGTGCCCATCATAGTGGGTGATAGAACTCTCACTATGTCTCCCCGTCCAACTCCTGCCAGTACACTTTGCATATTAGCTTTTTATATATATAGATATTTAAGCAAAATATAGGGTGATGATTTGACAGGTAGTACTATCTAACTCTTGCACCTGCCTGTCTTCTGCAAAATAAAGCAGAGATAAAGAGACAGCTATAGGACTAGAATGATGTCTGAATCTTGGCTCATCAGTGGACTAGTTGAGTGATTAACAAGCCAATTACTTTAAATCTCAGTTACCTCACTCATTAAATGCAAGTAATAGAGATTTTGTGAAGATTCAGTGAGACATTCCATTTAATTGAGAAGTATCTTAATTTTAGTATCATACATTATTGCTACTAATGTTGTTTATTTCTGAAACAGGAACTCACTGCAAACCTCCAAATATATGCTACATGTTGAAGACGTGGGCAACTTTAAAATAATTTTTGTTAATATTAATTAGCTCAAGTTAGCTTAGAAATCATGTTTTAAAATTTCAGTGTTTTCTAATGCATTTCTGATGAGAAGCTTTATTCACAAAGTTACAGTGAAACTTGTTCTTGCTTAATTTTGTAACCTAAAAAAGCAGATTAAAAATATGTGACAGTACATTTGCCATGAAAATGAATAAATACTTCAAGTTTGGGTATATTTAAAACTTCAAAATTATGTAAATTTGTGAGCAAATATAATAGTACACACGCATACACTGAAGCATAACATTTGAATCTATGAGTTTAGACACTTTAATAATAATTCCCATTAATTGCTACTAACAGTGCCTCAGAGATGAAAAATCATTGTATTTTTGGATTTGGCCTGATGGCTGTGGAAAAATATTATTCTTTACCAATGGATAATCTAATTTAACTTTCCTTAAATGAATACTATATGTCTCTCTTGAAACTGAGAGGTAATTAATATGCTCTCATCCTTACCACCACCACCATTCCCAAATAAATCATCTTCTGAATTCCTACTCTGCTCTGCCAAAGACAACACTGGGTAGGAAATCATGCTAATATAGTGTCAAAGCATTGGTTGTAGTGGGTAACTTCAATCAAAATCAAGTAGGAGAAACAAGGTCAAATCAGTTGGTTGAATTGACCTGTCACTTCACTTAAATTACAAGAGCAGTTCAATAACCCTATGAACCAAATAGTGAAGTGTAGGTCAATCTGCATGGATTAAAATTAGAATTTGCACCTGATGTAACTTTTAGAATTAGTATAATTTCCAAACATGTACTTTGATTTAAAGTGAAACTAATACATCTATGATTATCTATGTATTTTTATAATCAATGTAAAATTGGTAGTTTCAAACTTTTAGCAATGATATTTAGATGAAAAATAATAACGTTTATCAGAAATTTACTTAAATAAGGGTATATTTCATCCCTTACATGTAAAGGATAAATGTAGTAGAAAAATGTGATATATATTATATGGAAATGTATTAAATACTGTATTATTAAAGATTTGTATTCATTCAAACACATTTGAGCTCTATGAGTTATTCACAAAATGTAAAACCATTAAAAAGATAGTCTTCATGACCTTAACTAAGGGCTACCTAGGAAGAGTATGTAAGTTGATGCAAAAGTACATTAAAAAAATAATGGAAAACTTCAAAATTCTGTGGGGGCAGATTAAGAAAGAACTTGATTTTCAGGTCACACTTCTCAAAGAAGATAAAAGTGAAATAAGACTGTGAAAGAGTTGGCTGAGCTATAAATAAAGAAATGAGATGTAAGAAACACTTCAGGCAGGTAAATTAGTGTGAGGAAAGGCTGATATGCATAACTTTATCAAAAGGAGAGTAAACTGCTATGCCTGGAGCATGGTGTGGGATGGAGTTATAGATTATTAATTGATCCTCATTAATGTTGGGTGATGAATGCATGAGGGTTTATAGTATAGTCCTCTTAACTGTTTGACATTTTAATATTACAAACAAAACATACTCACACATTCAGAAGGACCAGGGAAATACATTGGGTATTGTCTATGTTGTCTAGCTGATGCACAATTACTACAGTGATACATATTAGTAATAGACTCAGCTGAGAGGCAAATCAGACACAAATACCTCATTGATAACTCAAACTACATTTACTCATGAAAAAGGTACATTCAAGAAAT